>NC_088421.1:3382011-3709348 GCF_034236695.1 Oncorhynchus nerka
ATAACATTTGTCTACAGTAGGAACTCATTTGGTGAAGTCCACAGGACTGAAAATGAATGAATTCAACCACCATGTCTCTGTCACCAACAAATACAGTCATGGGTGTAACTCTACAATTCACTCGAAAAGGCAAGGCACACTGGGAAATGATATTGGAGGAATGGCTTAGTGGGGGTGTGGCTTTCAATTTGTTGCTTTTGGCCACCCGTGAGTGGAAGTGTTGTACCAGTTTAAGTGGTCTACGGTTATGTTAAAGTTTGAGCATGTCTGCTGCCAGGCATTAAAAGACTTGTAATGTCCTTAATCCAACACGAGCGACCTTGTCAAGAGATTCGGAACCTCTTTGCGTAATGGTTAAAAATACTACATAACACTAAAAGTGTTAATTCCCTGACACTGACAAAGTGTAGCAGCGTCGGCACTAAGCAGTGTTAATTTAACACTGAAAAGTGTGGATCTGTATGGACACTAGTCCAGTGTTAATTTAACACTGAAAAGTGTGGACCCATATAGACACTAGTCCAGTGTTAATTTAACACTGAAAAGTGTGGATCCGTATGGACACTAGTCCAGTGTTAATTTAACACTGAAAAGTGTGGATCCGTATGGACACTAGTCCAGTGTTAAATTTAACACTGTCAGTATCCACGTCTCCATCCACAGGTTTATGCGAGTAAAGTCATACAGTATTTTTAAAAATAAACACAATTGCTGGAAATAGGTAGTTTAGGTAGAATTGTATAAATGCCGACAGAATTTGTTCGTTGGACTAGGTGTGACCTTTTTGTGTTGGTAACAATAATTATTATGTGAGAAATGGTGGTGGAAACGGCTTTATGAGCAAATATTTATAGAATAACCATCATATCAAAGTAAACTTGGAGTCACGCGATGACATGGTGTGTGGTCCTCCCACTATGACTTGGGAAACCATGCAGTTTATTAAGCTTCAGATGAAATAAACGATGATTAACTTCACAGGTTGGTTAAAGTACATGGGTATCTTGATGCGCCTTCCCAATAAAAATCGGAGGGTCTTATTCTGGTGACATGGCGCCGTCTGACAAATAAAACCAGAATCTCATCATGTAGACCAGGCTACCCCGCACTGTGTCTGCAAGCTGTTGGCCAGAGAGCACGTGCCAAGACCAGTCTTGTTTTGTGACAAAGCTATCCGTAGAGTTTCAAATACGATGGAAAAACATTGACTTATTCGGTACATGAAAACTTAAGTGAAAAAGCACATTTTGTGAGCACTACGTCATCACACACACTGGCTTTTATATGCAACAAGTCCATTTGGTGGAAACACACTTTTGGTGGGAAAATATGCATATTTTCTTGATGCAGATTTTAGAATATTTGCATGAAAATCTGTCGCCAATTGGATGGAAACCTGGCTAGTGTCGATTTAACACGGGAGAGTTTGCGGTGTCGTTAGGGACCCAAATATATTAGACGTCACACCTCTGACACACAGGGCCGTGCTAAGACTTTTTTGGGGAGTGGGGAGGGGGGGGGGGGGGCAAGTGCTCAAGCGAAAAAACATTCGTAACTGCGGTTAATGACTCGTTGAGCAATTATGACTGATTATTTAGTTACATAAAAGCAACAGATGGCCACATCTTATTGGCTAATTAAATGACATATATTTAACAACGACATGCGGGCAGAAGGTTCAGAACAACAATGACAAAAACTGTATACCCAAATTAAAGGGCACTTTAGAGACTGGAAGGGCAAAGAGGCATGTGCTCTGCACAAGTAGAGCCCATCTGTGCAGGTGCCCGCAAACACACACACACACCTGGAACCCAACTTTACAGCAACTACCTGCATTATCATTATTCTGTACTTACTGATCCTCGATGATGTCCTCACAGGAGGATGCGATGATGTATCCAGCTGAGGAAGCCATGATGGCTTGGATGGATGACACCAGCCTAGTGGGGAGAGAGAGGTCAGAGAGTGGGGTTTCAGTTGACATATTTATACCCATAACTCGGAATAATATAAAATGTCAAGCAAAGCAGAATAGCATAAGGTAAAAGGTACGATAGGTAGGCAAGGTCCTCAACATTGACTCGTGTATCTGACTTGTAAGTGTGGGTGTGTGTGTGTGTGTGTGTGTGTACCTGGCAGACACGATGGTGGCGTCTCCCTCGCTCAAGCCCAAGCCTGGAGTCTGTTTCAGACCTCTCTTAGACAGCAGGAACAGGCCCGGGAAGAAGATAGAGCCGGCAGCCAGGATGCTCAGCATGGTTCCAGTGTGTGTGTGTGTGTGTCAACAGGTACCTCACTACTGCCCTCAAACCACTTGACAAGTGGGAAAAGGTTGAATGACTGATCTACGCAGGGTACTTCCAAAGCTATGGTAGCCGAGTTTCCAACTATCACTCGCTGCTAGATGGTTGAAGGTATATCATTAGAAAGCGTGGCAGCGTGTAAGTGTTGTCAACAGAACACAAATGTTAGTAATGTTATGCTAGTTATGTTAATACTGTTATGCTAGTAGTAATGTTTTGCTATGCTATGCTAATGCAGTATGTGGTCAAATGCTGCATTTGTTTTTCAGTAGGCTAGTTTTGGGGATATTTCGGGAATGAAAATAGACTTGCTAGTGGTTACGGTCCATGTTAATTAAACAGATACATAAGAGGGCTACGATACAGCCGTGGGTGGTATGTCTGTTAAGTCCCCACACCTCTCTCCCAACCCCCTGCTCATAACCAGCAGAGGCCTGGGTGGCTTCTGGGTCCACACACACACACACACGAGACAGAGACAGACAGAGAGACAGAGAACAAACAGACAGATGATGGGGAGGATGAGAAACAGAGGGAGAAAAAAAAGAAGAGAAAAATCAATCAAATCCGTTTCACACACCTTGATTAAGAGTGCAGTAATTGTACAAGAAATCAGTTATGTGTAACAGGGTTGGTTGTTTCCACTTGCCTCTAAAGAAGTGTGTATTTAATGTTCAAGCACTCTTATTGGTTGGTTCAATTCCCAATGACAATAAGGCATGTTGTTATTGGCCCCGCTTGTAGATAGGGGGAGATCGTGAATGTCAGGTCTCCCTAGTATGAAAATGTGATGCAAGGGGGTAGGTCACGTTCTGAATACCGTATTATATTTTACTAGGTGTACATTCCTGATTTATACAAGTGTGGGTATATGGTACCTGTTAGGGATTGAGGGGCTTTCTGGGATGTGCTTTGGTATAGGATTGTTGTATATAAAAAGTGTGTTAACCAGCATGCACCGATGTAATGGTCAATAGTTCACTGCTAACACAGTTGTTTTCATGCTACAGATTTGTCCACCGACAGCCATCAACATCATTAAGCCATTAATCATTAAGCCATTAATCATTAAGCACAACTAACGTGCCGTTTCCTGTTTAATCACAGATCATAAACAACGGTCAACTGGGAACACTGGCTGGGATGATTTCTATGAACTAAACACGACGCAAGGATAGTACGATTAACATCCGTTACAGATGCACATATAAAAACTGCCAGCGTGGTGTTTCTATGAATGTCATATTTATTCAGTGTCATCCCTGCAGCCTTTTATAACATGATGAACGTTGTACTCAAATAATTACCTGGTGCGTAGACAGCCCTACACTACACTCTAATCTCACAAACGCTGACAAATCCATTGACTACACTGTAGGCGTCATGTGTCGCTGGCTGCACCAGCTGTACGCCGCCTCCGTTGGGGTTATGAATTCATTTGAGGTTTTCCACTGTCATTGCTCTCCAGGCGAATGCAATGCACTCAGAGGGACTGGGGAGAGAGGCAGGATGAATAGGTGGAGGAAGAGGAAAAAAAGGTGGCTGGAACCAAACTAGATTTAGAAAGGGATTAGAAAAGCAGGAGATTTAGACAGATTACAGCTGGGAGAGAGGGAATTAGAGAGAGAGAGGAGAGGGAAGGACATTTGGGATATGATGAGGGATATGAAGGGTTGGGTGGAAGAGGATGTTGGGGCGGGGCCTATTGTTCCATCCTAGGCTGTTGGACAATAGATGCACCCTCACAACACAACAGGTTCATCCCATAACCAACAAATGGGTGCACTTGCATGCGGTTTTGATAAAGGCCTATCTGGGCATAATATAAATACTGTCAGATTTATCTTGGCTAGCTGTGTTCTTTTGTTCAGCACAGCAGTGCATAGGCTGCACCTCCTGACAGTAGACTACCAGCAATTTACATGGGGGGGGTGGGGGATAAAACCACTGGCCCCCTGCATAACCCCAAGCATATCCTGACGTTGCTACATCGCTAACTCTGCAGAAAACACAGGCTCGTTAGCGTCAAAACCTAGCTGGCAGACCCGTGCAAAAACGTGTCTCAAGACTTAATTGTCAAAATACGCAATGCGCGTCAGTAGCCTAAGTAACACGGTCCTCCTCTATTAACAAAAATATCGGGACAAGTCTGTTTTGCACTAAATAAGAGTAAACGCAACAATAAGCAACATATTGTTTTGAAAATGGGAGACTTGTGCCGGTCTTGGCACGGCTCTACATCTGCATAGGCTAACCGTTATCATGTTTGTTTGCTTGCTACTGTATGCCAGTGTAGACTACAAACCTGACAAATCAATGTAACTATGAGCGCGACTGCGAGCTCGCTAGATTTGCATTCGATACATGTTTACCTACAGTCGTTTCGTGCACAAGAGTGATTGAGGCTTCTAACAGGTTGTGTGGCACGCGGTTTGTCTATTATTAACAACAACACACACACAAGGGATAAATTGCCTAGCCTGGCTTCCGTTTTTTTTTTTTTTTTTAAACAGACAATGCATGCTTGCTTACCAACCAACATGCGATAGATGACAAGATTATTCAGGCCTGTATAGGCTAAAACGTGACCGTTTGCGACACACACAGGCACAACATTTATTACAGACATATGACGTTTCTTGTTTAACCTCGGAGCAGGGTTGGTGAGAATGAATTAGAGTTGGGTGTTGAGGGGGTACTAAAAGGGAGAGTAAAACAAGAAGAGATGGATAGGCTAAATTTACATTTGGTTGTTGCGGCGTCCCGTTCTGCGGCCCGGTCGGTCGGATCAAGGGGAAATCAGTGTGTTTGGTCCTGGTGGTTGCCTTCAAGTCGAGAATTGTTCCACATTCTCTTTGTGTTTTGTCTTATTCCGTATTCGGGATATCTGCGAGAAATGAGAACGTGCGTCAGGCAAGACAAATAGATGTGTGTGTCCTCCCCGCTTCTGGCGTGTGGTCTCGGTCTTGGTCCGAATCAGAATAGGACTCCCGCCCGACGTGCTGCTGTCGGATCGCTGCTTCAGCAATTTTATTTCCGAGAGGCGAAATGCTTTTGAAGTCGATGGTTCGCTCGAGTGTTTTGATTTATACTGCGAGGGCACTGCTCTTCTCGCCTTTGGCCGCCGTACAACCCTACTGATATCTGAACCGTTATGCCATATCGACCGACCCTATTGCCTGGCCGATAATATTCGATACATCCACTGTGAAGTCTTCTCTGCAGATTATTTTAGGACCTGTCGTACAACTAATTTCAGTAAACAGTCTAGGGGGAAAAAGAAGGAAAAAAATTCTAGCGTATATGCATGATACAGTCACGCTGTGGCTAAAGTGTTGCCATTAAACCGGTTACGTAGCCAGTTCGCTCCAACCCTCTCTCTCTCTCTTTCTCATCCCCCTTGCTCCCGGGTATGGTAGGCTAATATCCAAGTGTAATTGGCGGATGAGGTCGCCTCATTGGCTATGACTCCTAGGACTAGCCGTGTTGTGACAGACAACAGCTGTCCCTGGATAAAGTATTTTGCTTTTCAAGGGCAACGGACTAATAATAGCCCGAGTCATTTTTCAGATCAAACTGGCTAGGAAAAAGTCCTTTCGTTTTTTTATAAAGACATCAAACTGCAAGTTGTCAAACCATGGGTTGAATGATTAACTTTGACTAATTTGACTAATGAATGTAGCTATGCTCAATCAGATAAGACTGTACAAAGTTCCACAAACAGTTGGGATCCGCTAAACAAGCCAGCCTACAGTGCTTAAATAGGTCTATAGGCCTTACAGCTCTCTACACATGTCTGGTCTTGGAAATTAAGATGTTTAGCACATGGATAGAAAATACAGATGCAATCTAAATTTGCTCAACCTCAAACTGATAAACTGTACAATAATGTGTGATAAATTGGGTAACACTTTACTGAAGGATAATACACATTTGTCATATGTATAAACTGATTATAATATCTCAGTATCACATAATTAGGGCTATAATGCAATAGGCATAATAGCCAGCTATTATCAGACACGTTGAAATTGAACCTGTTGAAAAATTGCCAGAGAAATTACATTACAACCAACCTTTCTGAACGCGAGAAAAACAACCCTCAAAAAATAAAACACGAGGCAAAAAAAACAGCAAGTCAACAACCTGACACAGTACAATGTAACGTTGCCCTTTGAGCCCCCTCCCCATCGATAAGCGGACAGACACCATACAGGAATATTATCCAGTGACTATCCATTTATTCATTCACTACTTTACTCTAGTTGTTTTCTTAAGAAATTCAAGTATTTGTTAGGAACACAAGTCAAGGACTTTTCCTAAAATATCATGACAAAAAAAAACTTTTTTTTTCTTCTTCAAAACATCGGTTTCATATTCAGAACAATCAAAAACACACGTATCAGTTTTTTCTCACGTATTTCTAACATCTACATTCCCAGGTGTAGTCTCTCTCCCGTGCCTATTGATGCACAAACGAAGGATACAGACTTGCTTCCTTTCCTTCAGTAGGGGGGTGTACGTCCCAAATGGCACCCTATATAGTGCACTACTTTTGACCAGGACCCTCAAAAGTAGTGCACTATAAAGGGAATGGGTTGCCATTTGGGACGGATCCTGGCCTGAAGAGAACTGGGCATGTGAAAGCAAATCCCCAACTGAGCTTCTCTCTACTACATTGCTTCAACCTGTCTTCTATCAGTGCCAATAAAGGAAAGAAGGAGAGGATGAAAAGCTGCTTTAAACTATTTAACTGCCAGAGGAAGCTCCTCCAATGAGGACAATGTCCTTATTGGCTTCTACCTCAAGCATAGCTGGGTCATACTCCTTAGTGCACACTGTAGGAACACATTTTGCATCAAGTTTCTTATTGGACAAGTTCAAGTAGTCCCTCACAGTTTGAGTCTTTTCTTTTCGGTGCCTAGGGAATATGACCCTGCTATAAAAGGCAAACAGAGACGAGAGGACAGTGTGAGGGGGATAGAGAGAAGAAAGGAGGGTGTAAGGGAGAGAGACAGGCCCTGGTGAGCTCTTCTAAAACCCAGCCTGCTTGGACTCTCTACTAAAGACAATAGCCAAGTTGTGAAAACAAAAAAAAACTTTTTAAATGAATCACATCACAAAACAGTCCGAAATAAAAACACATTAAAACAAAAAATATTTCCTAAAATCTAATTAACATCACCACAAGGAAGGTTTGTCCATGGCGACAACTCCCATTGCACTGCATCCAAATCCTCTTCCTTTAAAAAAAAAATCATAAATACATACATGCAGGTTTAAGTGAAACATTTTGGCAATCCCCATCACCCCCTAGCCTACACTGCCAATAGCACCATCAAGTGGTGGGACAAGGGCCTGACCACTGCCATGATGGCAATGCCATCAAGCACAGTACGGCGTCTTCAGGAGCCTCATTTTAGTTAGTACTAGCTCCAGTCAGAGCTTCAGCGCACAGAGCTTTGCGGTTCCTCTTTGTGGGTAAAATAAATAAAAAATTGAGGCACAATGTTATTGGTGAATAATATCGGTGTGTATTTGCATGGTCGGGTCCACAGTACTTTGCAACGGAACACCTGAGCCGTGAACTCGACTGGAAATAAACCAATAAAGGAAAACCAAAACACAGCAGCATTTCACCAACACATTTCAACAAGCTGTTCTTCCTGCCCTCCTGTCCCTCATCCTCCTTCCCTCTCTCCAAGAGGGAGAAAGGAGGCGAGTGACGGAGAGTTTAAGGACAGTGATTTAGTACAAAGGAATGACATCACGTTACAGTACGTAGTAGTTGAGTTGGATCTATGTACACTTTACCCAGTAGACTCTCTCTGGGTTCCCTTTTTGACTCCAACTGTTTGAGGTAATGAGATCATTGAAGTAGAAAACTGCACATTCCCTTAAACTCTACACACGTGAGCACACACACACACACACACCGAAATGGCTGACTACTCAGTACATGGGCACAACATGTGCTCAAGCTCAAACTGCCACTCAGAGAAGCTAAATCAAACAATAAATTAAAATATAAAATAATATGATTTTAAAAACATGGGCGAGGCTCCATCTACCTCGAGTCCCAGAAGCTCTTCCCCTTCTGTGGCCCCACCCAATCAAAGAACCCGATCAATTTGTTGTCTTGAAAATGGTTTGGTCTTATGGACAAGCGCAGATTGGGAGGGAAGATTCAAAAGTAGCACGGAGCCACGCTCAAGGCCAGAGGTTGCATTTGTAGCGCAGATCTAAGACCAGTTTACCGAAGATATTGAGAATGGGTCCAGTGAAACTATCAAACCAAATCAATAGAATCAATGATTAAAAAGGTAGGGTCATCAATGTGACATTAACATGCCTAAGTCACTGAGCGCACAGGTAAAGAGAGTATGGTATCGCCAGGAGCACGTTGCTTTTCATCATATTGCACCCGGCTGGAATGACTTAACAGAGCAGAACAATTATTCAACAAAAATAATAAAACATGTCTCCGCCATCCACGTTGGAGCACAACACAACCAACCTCAACTCTTCTAGTAATAAATGTTTCCAATAATTTTCCTCTTCTACCAGTCTTCGCTCTTTCTTTATTCCTTTTTTTAAATTAAGCAGCACATTTTAGTTTTCAGAAATGCCTATAGCGTTGGTGTCCTCAAGTCTTCCCCCAGTGTCAATAGCCGTTTTCATAGTTGGGAACTGTGGTTTTCATTGAAGGGAAATGTAGTCTTTAATAAAAGTGAGCATTTCCTCTGACAGACACTGTTCTTCTCTCGGGAGAGGCTGGCGTACGGTTTCATTCACACCTCCCCTTCACCCAGAGAAACCCAAGCCTCTCTCTATTATATGAACCAAAGCTTGTCTTGTTCTTTTTATCAAACTGAATTTCCCATGATTCCTCTTGTACATGAACGACACTCCCCTTCATCTCTCCTCCTTCCTGGAGACTTTGGAGGAATGCCACGCAGTAGACCTGAGAGAGATCGAGAAAGATAAACAGAGAGAGATGTAGATAGTACATGGCAAAATAGTATTTTAAGCTGCATGTATGTCAGTTGCGTTCGTCCCTCCCTCCCTTGGTGTTCCTCACCTGATGAAGGTCTTGAACGCAGCACTCTGGGGGTTGATGCACAGCGGCACTCGTTTCCCCTGCTGGTGCTCTGTTATGAAGTGATGGATGAGCTCTGATAGAGCGAGAGAGAGGAGAGATTGCGAGAGCGAGATTGCAACAGGCCATCAATTTCAATAACAAGCTGGGTTGGAAAAAAGACAGAAGAGAAGTGAGGAGAAAGAGGAGTAGAGGGAAGAGCACCAGATAGCTCCTACCTTTGCCCTGCCAGACAGAGAGCAGGCTGTTATCGTAGCTGTGGCTGAAGTTGCGGTCGGCGGGCGGTTCAAAGTCCCGCGTGTACACACGCCCGCTGGGCACTGAGTAGCAGCACTGGCACATGCACGTGTGGTAGCGCAGACGGCCCTCGTCCAGGTAGGGGTGGGAGAGGGCGTCGCTGCCCGAGATCCGTTTGGCCTGAGTCACACACACGGAGAGAAAGTTGGTCCCCCCCTAATCTTGTATTTTCTCCCTTACTGTAGCTAACTACATGTTTCAGCTCTTGCTTGAAAAAAAAAAAAGAGGAAGCCTTTAGCGTGACGGTTCTCTATAGACTTTTGTCTGTACTCACCGGATCAAACACCAGCATACGACACAACAGGTGCACGGCCTCGTGGGTCGCCCCGTCCGACAGCATGTATAACACAGAGAGTGACGGCTGAGGGGGAAGAGAGAGAGAGATTTCACATCATGAACTGCTGCACCTAGTTTTAGATAAGGATTGTGGGTAGGGTATAGATCCTATCTGGGCCCGGTTTACCAAAAGCATCTTAAGGCTAAGTTCACCAATGAACGTAGTCTTTCAAGATGCTTTTGGGAAACTGGGCCATGAGCAGTAATATTTTGGCACCCTTGCACATTTCTCTATTTCTTCAAAATATTTTTGGAGAGGATTTAACATAAACACGTTCAGCATCTCCTGGCTTGCACGCATAGCCTACAATCCAAGTACAAAAAGTACAAGAAATTAATTTAATATAGCGTACATCACAATAAATCCATCATTTATTTTAGACAGGTCGAAAGAAAAGAAGAAAATGTAGTCTACTTCAGAAGAACAGAATAGCATATTCTGAGTAGTCCTTATGTTAGGCCCTGGTCTGGCTATGGGCTCGACAAGCTCAGCTCATTTAGCAGACAAGATTTGCTTAGAATTCCGTGGCATTATTTTAAAGTATGAAGAATACAATTGAACATAGCTGAATATCATAGAAAACATACCCCCCCCCCAAACAATTTCAGAGGGAGTGACACATGCAGCTATTCTGTGTTGAGCAGTTAAAGAAACAGGTGCTCCTATATGTTTAATTTAGAGTTATTTATGCAACTTTTGTTGTGATAAACTTTGAATGGATTACAAATCTAAACATACAGCCTAAGGCTGCATGATGGGACTGATGATGATTTGAAAAAAGTTGCATGAAAAGGCATGAGTTTTCACAGGCTGAACATACTTCATCAGTCTCTCATTCACAATGTGACAAGCACTTCATAACATTCTGACCCATCAGACTTTTCTTCATTTAAAGCTGGTCGTTACATATAGCCTACTAATATACACTACATGATTAAAAGTATGTGGACACCTGGTCATCAAAAATCTAAATCCCCCTTTGCTGCTACAACAGCCTCCACTCTTCTGGGAAGTCTTTCCACTAGATGTTGGAACATTGCTGCAGGGACATGCTTCCATTCAGCCACAAGAGCATTAGTTGAGGTCGGGCACGGATGTTGGGCAATTAGGCCTGGCTCGCAGTCAGCATTCCAATTCGTTCCAAAGATGTTTTTATTTATTTTTATTTCACCTTTATTTAACCAGGTAGGCAAGTTGAGAACAAGTTCTCATTTACAATTGCGACCTGGCCAAGATAAAGCAAAGCAGTTCGACACAGACAACGACACAGAGTTACACATGGAGTAAAACAAACATACAGTCAATAATATAGTATAAACAAGTCTATATACGATGTGAGCAAATGAGGTGAGATAAGGGAGGTAAAGGCAAAAAAAGGCCATGGTGGCAAAGTAAATACAATATAGCAAGTAAAACACTGGAATGGTAGATTTGCAATGGAAGAATGTGCAAAGTAGAAATAAAAATAATGGGGTGCAAAGGAGCAAAATAAATTAAATACAGTAGGGAAAGAGGTAGTTGATTGGGATAAATTATAGGTGGGCTATGTACAGGTGCAGTAATCTGTGAGCTGCTCTGACAGTTGGTGCTTAAAGCTAGTGAGGGAGATAAGTGTTTCCAGTTTCAGAGATTTTTGTAGTTCGTTCCAGTCATTGGCAGCAGAGAACTGGAAGGAGAGGCGGCGAAAGAAAGAATTGGTTTTGGGGGTCACTAGAGAGATATACCTGCTGGAGCGTGTGCTACAGGTGGGAGATGCTATGGTGACCAGCTGAGATAAGGGGGGACTTTACCTAGCAGGGTCTTGTAGATGACATGGAGCCAGTGGGTTTGGCGACGAGTATGAAGCGAGGGCCAGCCAACGAGAGTGTACAGGTCGCAATGGTGGGTAGTATATGGGGCTTTGGTGACAAAACGGATTGCACTGTGATAGACTGCTTCCAATTTGTTGAGTAGGGTGTGGAGGCTATTTTGTAAATGACATCGTCGAGGATTGGTAGGATGGTCAGTTTTACACGGGTATGTTTGGCAGCATGAGTGAAGGATGCTTTGTTGCGAAATAGGAAGCCAATTCTAGATTTAACTTTGGATTGGAGATGTTTGATATGGGTCTGGAAGGAGAGTTTACAGTCTAACCAGACACCTAAGTATTTGTAGTTGTCCACTTATTCTAAGTCAGAGCCGTCCAGAGTAGTGATGTTGGACAGGCGGGCAGGTGCAGGTAGCGATCGGTTGAAGAGCATGCATTTAGTTTTACTTGTATTTAAGAGCAATTGGAGGCCATGGAAGGAGAGTTGTATGGCATTTAAGGTTGCCTGGAGGGTTGTTTACACAGTGTCCAAAGAAGGGCCAGAAGTATACAGAATGGTGTCGTCTGCGTAGAGGTGGATCAGAGACTCACCTGCAGCAAGAGCGACCTCATTGATGTATACAGAGAGAGTCGGTCCAAGAATTGAACCCTGTGGCACCCCCATAGAGACTGCCAGAGGTCCGGACAGCAGACCCTCTGATTTGACACACTGAACTCTATCAGAGAAGTAGTTGGTGAACCAGGCGAGGAAATCATTTGAGAAACCAAGGCTGTCGAGTCTGCCGATGAGGATGTGGTGGTTGACAGAGTCGAAAGCCTTGGCCAGATCAATGAATACGGCTGCACAGTAATGTTTCTTATCGATGGCGGTTAAGATATCGTTTAGGACCTTGAGCGTGGCTGAGGTGCACCCATGACCAGCTCTGAAACCAGATTGCATAGCAGAGAAGGTATGGTGAGATTTGAAATGGTCGGTAATCTGTTTGTTGACTTGGCTTTCGAAGACCTTAGAAAGGCATGGTAGAATAGATATAGGTCTGTAGCAGTTTGGGTCAAGAGTGTCCCCCCCTTTGAAGAGGGGGATGACCGCAGCTGCTTTCCAATCTTTGGGAATCTCAGACGACACGAAAGAGAGGTTGAACAGGCTAGTAATAGGGGTGGCAACAATTTCGGCAGATAATTTTAGAAAGAAAGGGTCCAGATTGTCTAGCCCGGCTGATTTGTAGGGGTCCAGATTTTGCAGCTCTTTCAGAACATCAGCTGAACGGATTTGGGAGAAGGAGAAATGGGGAAGGCTTGGGCGAGTTGCTGTTTGATGGGGTCGAAGTTCTTCCACACTGATCTCGACAAACCATTTCTGTATCGACCTCGCTTTGTGCACGGGGCATTGTCATGCTGAAACAGGAAATGGCCTTCCCCAAACCTTTGGAAGCAGAATCGTCTAGAATGTCATTGTATGTTGTAGCGTAAGACTTCCCTTCACTGGAACATGAAAAACACCCCATGACCATTATTCCTAACACCAAACTTTACAGTTGGCACTATGCATTGGGGCAGGTAGCGTTCTCCTGGCATCCGCCAAACCTAGATAAGTCCGCCGGACTGCCAGATGGTAAAGCGTGATTCATCACTCCAGAGTACGCATTTCCACTGCTCCTGAGTCCAATGCAGTGAGCTTTACAACACACCAGCCGATGCTTGGCGTTGCACATGGTGATCTTAGGCTTGTGTGCAGCGTCTCAGCCATGGAAACCCATTTCACAATGCTCCCGAAGAGCAGTTATTGTGCTGACGTTGCTTCCAGAGGCAGTTTGGAACTCGGTAGTGAGTGTTGCAACCGAGGACAGACTGTTCTGTGAGCTTGTGTGGCCAACCCCTTCGCGCTGAGCCATTGTTGCTCCTAGACGTTTCCACTTCACAATAACAGCACTTACAGCTGACTGGAGCAGCTCTAGTAGCGCAGAATTTTAACGAACTGACTTGTTGGAAAGGTGGCATCCTATGACGGTGCTACGTTGAAAGTCACTGAGCACTTCAATAAGGCCATTCTACTGCCAATGTTTACCTATGGAGATTGCATGGCTGTGTGCTTGATTTTATATACAGTGGGGCAAAAAAATATTTAGTCAGCCACCAATTGTGCAAGTTCTCCCACTTAAAAAGATGAGAGGCCTGTAATTTTCATCATAGGTACATTTCAACTATGACAGACAAAATGAGAAAAAAAAAATCCAGAAAAATCACATTGTAGGATTTTTTATGAATTTATTTGCGAATGCGCAACAGCCGGGCTTATAAGAACACGTTTCACTCGGCTCTGTAGACTATGGGCTCTCCAACCGTGTTCCAGGGGTCCTATGCCTAGGCTATAGGCTACGTTTGGAGTTATTTGGCCACTTTAGTTGTGATACAAACCTTAAAACATATAGGCCTATGGACTAGGCTACATGATGTGTGACTATGATTATCATGCACCTGTCGGAACAGAGGCGGGAAAAAAATATAAATCAATAATACATGTCATCATATGCACAAATAGCAAATGGAGGACACTTTTCTTGCGGTTCATTTTCATACCAGCCAGGTAGGCTATACTCCTGTTGTAAAGTGAAGCAATGTGCTTAATATTAGGAAAGTTGAGAAAAAAAGTACTGTAGGCTACAGAAATCTGATGGGAACCTCCCTCGTCGTTTTAACAGGGGCCTTAAACTATTTTCTCACGCAATTGCATAGCCTATAGAAATGTTCATGGGCTCTCGAAGTGTTCGATTTGATTTTCGATTGCATTTGCATTGCCGTCAGAGTGATTAGAATAACAATAAGTGCAAGGCCATTAGTGACCGGCAGTTAGCAAGTTCAGTAGGCTACTGATGACAATCAGCGGCATCAGAGCGCAGTTTTGGAGAAGCCTAGATACCGTGACTAAACGGTCACATGGAATTTGATTGCAGTCATGACTCCGTGACCGCAGGTGTGGTGATAATACGGTCACAGTAACAACCCTAGTTGGAAGTAAGGTGTTTTCATTTGTAAAATGCAAGCAGTAGGTAGTGAGGAGGTAGTACCGGTTTGTGAGGTCCTCTCAGGATGTGAGCTCTGGCCCCCTCACAGGCAGATGCCATGGCAGAGAGAGGAGGGGTACCCAGCAGATCAGTGATCAGATCCAACTACGGGGTAGAGGGAGAGAGAAGAGAGAGTGGGTGGGAGAGAGATTTAATTTGACAAAGAACCTAAATAAATAAAAACCGACCATCCACAAGGGCCCAAAAAATTAGATACATAATTTGATCATTAATTGTTAGATAAAAGTACAAATTATTGCCCAGACAGATTACACCTTTAGATGGCTTTCCCTCCTTCCTCCCTCCCAGGGTTCCCTGCCTCCCACCCCTCTACTAGGGCGGTCACAAAATTGTCAGCCGGTTAATGTCAAGCAAATAACTGTCGGTCTCACGGTAATTGACCGTTAATTAACAAACACATTTAGCATCTCCTGGCTTCCACACAAGCCACTGATGCAGATCTTTGGAACATCTAAATTTTAAAATGTTTATAAATCCATGTAATATAGCCTACACCTTCACAATAAATCCATAATTTATTTCAGACCTGTCTAAAGCAGCATGATATTTAGTCTATTTCAGAAGAACAGAATAGCATACTCTTGAGTTGTCCTTATGTTTGGTCCTGATCTGGCTATGCCAAATGGCTGTAGGCTACACTAGTTCATTTAGCAGACAATATTGGCTTAGAATTCAGTGGCATTATTTTATATTATGAAGAATACAATTGATCAAAACTGAATAAAATAGAAAGGATATTTTCTCCAAATGATTTGAGGGAGTACCCACACAAGGCTATTCTGTGTTAACAAAGCAATATACTCCTGTTTAATTTAGAGTTATTAAATGTAACTTTAGTTCTACAAATGTTGGGCTAAATACACTGCTCAAAAAAATAAAGGGAACACTAAAATAACATCCTAGATCTGAATGAATTAAATATTCTTATTAAATACTTATTTCTTTACATAGTTGAATGTGCTGACAACAAAATCACACAAATATTAGCAATGGAAATCAAATTTATCAACCCATGGAGGTCTGGATTTGGAGTCACACTCAAAATTAAAGTGGAAAACCACACTACAGGCTGATCCAACTTTGATGTAATGTCCTCAAAACAAGTCAAAATTAGGCTCAGTAGTGTGTGTGGCCTCCACGTGCCAGTATGACCTCCCTACAACGCCTGGGCATGCTCCTGATGAGGTGGCGGATGGTCTCCTGAGGGATCTCCTCCCAGACCTGGACTAAAGCATCCGCCAACTCCTGGACAGTCTGTGGTGCAACGTGGCGTTGGTGGATGGAGCGAGACATGATGTCCCAGATGTGCTGAATTGGATTCAGGTCTGGGGAACGGGCGGGCCAGTCCATAGCATCAATGCCTTCCTCTTGCAGGAACTGCTGACACACTCCAGCCACATGAGGTAGATCATTGTCTTGCATTAGGAGGAACCCAGGGCCAACCGCACCAGCATATGGTCTCACAAGGGGTCGAGGATCTCATCTCGGTACCTAATGGCAGTCAGGCTACCTCTGGCGAGCACACGGAGGGCTGTGCGGCCCCCCAAAGAAATGCCACCCCACACCATGACTGACCCACCGCCAAACCGGTCATGCTGGAGGATGTTGCAGGCAGCAGAACGTTCTCCACGGCGTCTCCAGACTGTCACGTCTGTCACATGTGCTCAGTGTGAACCTGCTTTCATCTGTGAAGAGCACAGGGCGCCAGTTGCGAATTTGCCAATCTTGGTGTTCTCTGGCAAATGCCAAACGTCCTGCACGGTGTTGGGCTGTAAGCACAACCCCCACCTGTGGACGTCGGGCCCTCATACCACCCTCATGGAGTCTGTTTCTGACCGTTTGAGCAGACATATGCACATTTGTGGCCTGCTGCAGGTCCTTTTGCAGGGCTCTGGCAGTGCTCCTTCTGCTCCTCCTTGCACAAAGGTGGAGGTAGCGGTCCTGCTGCTGGGTTGTTGCCCTCCTAAGGCCTCCTCCACGTCTCCTGATGTACTGGCCTGTCTCCTGGTAGCGCCTCCATGCTCTGGACACTACGCTGACACACAGTAAACCTTCTTGCCACAGCTCGAATTGATGTGCCATCCTGGATGAGCTGCACTACCTGAGCCAGTTGTGTGGGTTGTAGACTCAGTCTCATGCTACCACTAGAGTGAAAGCACCGCCAGCATTCAAAAGTGACCAAAACATCAGCCAGGCCGCATAGGAACTGAGAAGTGGTCTGTGGTCCCACTTGCAGAACCACTCCTTTATTGGGGGTGTATTGCTAAATGCCTATAATTTCCACCTGTTGTCTATTCCATTTGCACAACAGCATGTGAAATTTATTGTCAATCAGTGTTTCTTCCTAAGTGGACAGTTTGATTTCACAGAAGTGTGATTGACTTGGCGTTACATTGCGTTGTGTAAGTGTTCCCTTTATTTTTTTGAGCAGTGTATTTAGATTTTTAATACATTGCAAGGCTGCATGATGCAAATAATGATGATTTGAAAAAAAGTTGCTAGAAAAAAGGAATGAGCTCCATTGTTTTTTCTGCAGGCTATACACACACTTCATCAGTCTCTCATTCACAATTTGATAAGCATTTAATAATGCCTCAAATTTCACAGCGGTGTCCCCTTTGTTTGGCTGTAATACACCCTAAAAAAATCCATGCCTGTAGCGGCCAATGGCCGTTGTGCCCTTCTCCCTGAGTGCTACTTGCACCGATGCACCTCTCACTCACATTGCTCTCCATCACGTGATCGGGTCTTTCTCACAGGCTACAAGTGAAGACCAACACATCGGGGATGCAACTGCGCACGTCCTTATTCAATTCCGAGGTGCATATTAACGATATTGGAAGAACTGTCCACACTAACTTTTCATCAGCCAATAAGATGAGTAGCCCTATACCCCACAGTCTTATTCGTGTGAGAAACACATCAAAATAATCATGTTTTACTCAATGTGGCTGACACAACAGATCAGAACGTTTAGCTTAAAATGTTGATAAACTATTAGGCAATTTCTTCACATTATAAGCACAGGAATACGCACACGGCAGTAGGCTATAAGCGCGAATGTACCATTAGCGGGAAAACACCATTCTCAAAAGTAACCGCAAATGCGATTATGCATGTAATGCTTTTATGTATGCCAGTTAGGCTCCACACCCATTGTAAAACAAATAAATGTGCTTAATTTTAAGAAGTTATTTAGCCACTTCAGTTGTGATACAAACCTTATCAAAACATATAGGCCTATGGGTTAGGCTCCATTGAGGTGTGCGACTATGATTCGAAAAAGTTGCATTATTCACAAGTGATAATATATAATTCACAAGTGATAATAATATTGTCACCCATCAGACTATTCTTAATTAAATCTGGTCTTTACATATAATAATATACAGTACCCATCAAAAGTTTGGACACCTACTCATTCAAGAGTTTCTTTATTTGTACTATTTTCTACATCGTAGAATAATAGTGAAGACATCAATACTATTACATTTGGGTACTGTTCAGTGGAGACTGCGTGAATCAGGCCTTCATGGTCAAATTGCTGCAAAGAAACCACTACTAAAGGACACCTGTCAAACAAAGATTGGAAAGCAGCTGCGCTCATCCCCCTCTTCAAAGGGGGGGACACTCTTGACCCAAACTGCTACAGACCTATATCTATCCTACCATGCCTTTCTAAGGTCTTCGAAAGCCAAGTCAACAAACAGATTACCGACCATTTCGAATCTCACCATACCTTCTCTGCTATGCAATCTGGTTTCAGAGCTGGTCATGGGTGCACCTCAGCCACGCTCAAGGTCCTAAACGATATCTTAACCGCCATCGATAAGAAACATTACTGTGCAGCCGTATTCATTGATCTGGCCAAGGCTTTCGACTCTGTCAACCACCACATCCTCATCGGCAGACTCGACAGCCTTGGTTTCTCAAATGATTGCCTCGCCTGGTTCACCAACTACTTCTCTGATAGAGTTCAGTGTGTCAAATCGGAGGGTCTGCTGTCCGGACATCTGGCAGTCTCTATGGGGGTGCCACAGGGTTCAATTCTTGGACCGACTCTCTTCTCTGTATACATCAATGAGGTCGCTCTTGCTGCTGGTGAGTCTCTGATCCACCTCTACGCAGACGACACCATTCTGTATACTTCCGGCCCTTCTTTGGACACTGTGTTAACAACCCTCCAGGCAAGCTTCAATGCCATACAACTCTCCTTCCGTGGCCTCCAATTGCTCTTAAATACAAGTAAAACTAAATGCATGCTCTTCAACCGATCGCTACCTGCACCTACCCGCCTGTCCAACATCACTACTCTGGACGGCTCTGACTTAGAATACGTGGACAACTACAAATACTTAGGTGTCTGGTTAGACTGTAAACTCTCCTTCCAGACCCATATCAAACATCTCCAATCCAAAGTTAAATCTAGAATTGGCTTCCTATTTCGCAACAAAGCATCCTTCACTCATGCTGCCAAACATACCCTTGTAAAATTGACCATCCTACCAATCCTCGACTTTGGCGATGTCATTTACAAAATAGCCTCCAATACCCTACTCAACAAATTGGATGCAGTCTATCACAGTGCTATCCGTTTTGTCACCAAAGCCCCATATACTACCCACCATTGCGACCTGTACGCTCTCGTTGGCTGGCCCTCGCTTCATACTCGTCGCCAAACCCACTGGCTCCATGTCATCTACAAGACCCTGCTAGGTAAAGTCCCCCTTATCTCAGCTCGCTGGTCACCATAGCATCTCCCACCTGTAGCACACGCTCCAGCAGGTATATCTCTAGTCACCCCCAAAACCAATTCTTTCTTTGGCCGCCTCTCCTTCCAGTTCTCTGCTGCCAATGACTGGAACGAACTACAAAAATCTCTTAAATTGGAAACACTTATCTCCCTCACTAGCTTTAAGCACCAACTGTCAGAGCATCTTACAGATTACTGCATCTGTACATAGCCCACCTATAATTTAGCCCAAACAACTACCTCTTTCCCAACTGTATTTAATTTATTTATTTATTTTGCTCCTTTGCACCCCATTATTTTTATTTCTACTTTGCACATTCTTCCATTGCAAAACTACCATTCCAGTGTTTTACTTGCTATATTGTATTTACTTTGCCACCATGGCCTTTTTTGCCTTTACCTCCCTTCTCACCTAATTTGCTCACATTGTATATAGACTTTTTTTTTTTTTTTTTACTGTATTATTGACTGTATGTTTGTTTTACTCCATGTGTAACTCTGTGTCGTTGTATGTGTCGAACTGCTTTGCTTTATCTTGGCCAGGTCGCAATTGTAAATGAGAACTTGTTCTCAACTTGCTTACCTGGTTAAATAAAGGTGAAATAAATAAATAAATAAAAAAACAGCTTCATGAGGAATGCTTTTTTATTGAATACCATGTGTACAAAGCTGTCAACAAGGCAAAGGGTGGCTACTTTGAAGAATATAAAATATATTTTTGATTTGTTTAACACTTTTTGCGTTACTACATGATTCCATACGTGTTATGTCATTGTTTTGATGTCTTATTATTCTACAATGTAGAAAATAGTAAAAAATAAAGAAAAACCCCGGAATGAGTAGGTGAGTGCAAACTTCTGATGTGTACGGTTTGTATCGAAACAGGGGCAGGGGGAGAAATACATGTCATCTATGCACTTAAATAGCGAATGGGGGACACTTTTCCTGTGGTTCATTTTCATGCCAGCCAAAGATAAGCAATTGGCTTAATATTAGGAAAGTTGAGAAATAAATAATATAGTAGGCCTAGCCTATAGAAAGCGGATGGGATCCTCTTTTTATTGGAGGCCATCAATGTTGCGCAACAGGAGCTCATGGGCTCTTATGAAGTGTTTGAATAGATTTTCGATTACATTTGCATTGATGCCAGAGTGATTAGAGGGACAATAGAGTGCTGAGTACCAGGCAGTTAGCAAGTTTGGTAGGCTACTAATGACCATCAACAGCATCAGAGCTTGGAGAAGCCCAACTACCGTGACCAAACGGTCACATGAAATTCGACTGCCTTCATGACTCGTGACCGCCGATGTGGCGGTAATACAGTTACCGCAACAGCCCTACCCTCTCTACCTGTTGTATGGGGCTCTGGGCCTGGAACAGGATGCGTCGACCCAGTAGTTCGGCGAAGATGCATCCCACCGACCAGACGTCTATGGCAGAGCCATAATGGCGGCTGCCCATCAGCACCTCAGGAGCCCGGTAGTACTGAGTCACCACCTCCTGGGTCATGTGACGAGACTGGTCCGGCTCCTCCACACGTGCCAGCCCAAAGTCACAGATCTGAGAGAGGGGGAGGGAAGGAGAGAGAGAAAGAGGTGAGTGGAAGAGGGGGAATTTAGTTACATGATAATAACATACACCGAGTATACAAAACATTAAGAACACCTGCTCTTTGACATGACAGACTGACCAGGTGAAAGCTACCTTTTTGATGTCACTTGTTAAATCCACTTCAAATCAGTGTAAATGGAGATTTTTTTTTAAAGCCTTGAGACAATTGAGACATGGATTGTGTGTGTGCGCCATTCAGAGGCTGAATAATGGGCAAGACAAAAGATTGAAATGCTTCTGAACAGGGTATGGTAGTAGGTGCCCGGTGGAACAGTTTCAGTGTGTCAAGAACTGCAAAGTGGCTGGGTTTTTCACACTCAACAGTTTCCCATGTGTCAAGAATGGTTGACCACCCTAAGGACATCCAGCCAACTAGACAACTGTGGGAAGCATTGGAGTCAACATGGGCCAGCATCCCTGTGGAATGCATTCAACACCTTGTAGAGTTCATGCCCTGATAAACTAAGGCTGTTCTGAGGGCAAAAGGTGTGGGGCATAATACACTTGTATGTTTGTGAAAAGGTGTAGATTATATTCTTCAGCCCCTTATTGATCTCTACTAGGTCATTTTTTTCTGTGCCCGGCATCATGCTTTTTTGTCATGTCTTTTGCGGAAGTTCAGACACACAGATTCACATTCATACATGCAGACACACACCTAAACAAACGTGTACACACACAGTTACCTTGAGCAGGCAATTGCTGTTGACTAACAGGTTCCCAGGTTTGATGTCCCTGTGCAGGATGCTAGCAGAATGCAGGTACTTCAGCCCTGAGAGAAGGAGAATCCCTGTTACTCATAACAGTCCAAATATAGCCCCTAGCCAATTCCCCTTCAAGTGTTTGCAGTCAATAACAACATGAATCCGTCAATATGGCTCCATCACATGAAACAAGCTGGCTCCTTTAACCCTGCAAACCAAGAAAGGATAGGGGGGGAAAACTCACAAATGGGTTGTTTTTAGGCTCAGCAGTCAACCTTTAACCTTGACTTCCAACTCCATTCCAACACAGCGCCTTTCCCTACTCCTCCCTCCGTCCCACTCACCTCTGAGGATCTGGTAGAGGAACACTTTGATGTGGTCGGTGGTGAGGGGCTGGGGAGACACGATGACTTTGTGGAGGTCACTCTGCATCAGCTCAGTGATCACGTAGCTAGTCAGGCATTGCCCGTGGTCAAGGAAACAGACGTCTATTGGTTGTGGCTGGAGCACATAGATGGAGTATTAAGCTTTCTTCTATCTAGTCAAGTTAAATGTGCTATCTATCATAACAAAAGACTATCCCTAATGGTATCATCTCGGTTGAGGTTTATCTTGATGTAGAATGTATTATGTAGATTGACTGTTTTGAAAGGAGGAGGACATGATAATATATAGAGAAACTGGGACAGAGAAAGTGCACGAGTGAACAATGGCTGACACATAACAGTCATGTGTGCAAGTGTGTGTGTGCACGTGAACTTGCATGTGAAGGATACATTTCCTCGAAGCAGTCGATCTGCGGAGGCTGCAGAATGTCCAGCGCTGACAACACCTGTAAACACACATCATCATCATCCTTCTCGTTGTTTTAATGATTAGAGCTCTAAAAGACAAAACAGACAGGTGAACGGTTAAAAGCAGTGAGTGGCCATCCTATCTTTGGCCGTCATTTCGTGTTCATTTTCTGACGATTGTACACGTTGAATCGCAACAGCTTGTCAACACTCAGCAAGTGATCTAGCGTCCACAGCCAACATTTGATATGGCACTTCTCGTCCTTATGTGTCTAAACTATAACAAACCTCTAACTTCAAAGTGCTATTTGTCGAGCTAGCCTCTGTATGGAAACATATCAATGAGCAGTGGGGAGATGCATCGCTATGTCTTATGCCTCTATTATGGATGCAATACTGTATGAAAATGTCTCAAAATGGCACCTTACTCCAGTCCAAAGTATAGGAAATAGGGTGCCATTTAGGATGCATCCTGTATGTATTGTGCAGTCCTGTGTATAGATGTTAGAGGTCGGCCGATTAATCGGAATGGCCGATTAATTAGGGCCGATTTCAAGTTTTCATAACAATCGGAAATGGGTATGTTTGGACACCAATTTTGCAGATTTACCAAAAAAACTTTTATTTTTAAAACAACTTTATTTAACGAGGCAAGTCAGTTAAGAACACATTCTTATTTTCAATGACGGCCTAGGAACAGTGGGTTAACGCCTTGTTCAGGGGCAGAACGACAGATTTTTACCTTGTCAGCTCAGGGATTCAATCTTGCAACCTTCACGGTTAACTAGTCCAACGCTCTAACCACCTGCCTCACGAGGAGCCTGTCTGTTATGCGAATGCAGTAAGAAGCCAAGGTAAGTTGCTAGCTAGCATTAAAATTATCTCATAAAAAACTATCAATCAATCATAATCACTAGTTAACTACACATGGTTGATGATATTACTAGTTTATCTAGCGTGTCCTGCGTTGCATATAATCGATGCGGTGCGCATACGCAAAAAAGGACTGTTGTTGCTCCAACGTGTACCTAACCATAAACATCAATGCCTTTCTTAAAATCAAGACAAAGAAGTATATATTTCTAAACCTGCATATTTAGCTAAAAGGAAGGTTAGCAGGCAATATTAACCAGGTGAAATTGTGTCACTTCTCTTGTGTTCATTTCACGCAGAGTCAGGGTATATGCAACAGTTTGGGCCGCCTGGCTCATTAATTTGCCAGAATTTTACGTAATTATGACACAACATTCAAGGTTGTGCAATGTAACAGCAATATTTAGACTTAGGGATGCCATCCGTTAGATAAAATACGGAACAGTTCCGTATTTCACTGAAAGAATAAACGTTTTTCTCACGTCACCCCGCTCCTCCGCTCTCTCCACTGGCTTCCAGTTGAAGCTCGCATCCGCTACAAGACCATGGTGCTTGCCTACGGAGCTGTGAGGGGAACGGCACCTCAGTACCTCCAGGCTCTGATCAGGCCCTACACCCAAACAAGGGCACTGCGTTCATCCACCTCTGGCCTGCTCGCCTCCCTACCACTGAGGAAGTACAGTTCCCGCTCAGCCCAGTCAAAACTGTTCGCTGCTCTGGCCCCCCAATGGTGGAACAAACTCCCTCACGACGCCAGGACAGCGGAGTCAATCACCACCTTCCGGAGACACCTGAAACCCCACCTCTTTCAGGAATACCTAGGATAGGATAAAGTAATCCTTCTCACCCCCCCTTAAAAGACCTAGATGCACTATTGTAAAGTGGCTGTTCCACTGGATGTCATAAGGTGAAAGCACCAATTTGTAAGTCGCTCTGGATAAGAGCGTCTGCTAAATGTAATGTAAATGTAATGTAAATGTTTTGTTTTTGAAATTATAGTTTCCGGATTCGACCATATTAATGACCTACGGCCTGTATTTCTGTGTGTTATTATGTTATAATTAAGTCTATGATTTGATAGAGCAGTCTGACTGAGCGAAGGTAAGCACCAGCAGGCTCGTAAGCATTCATTCAAACAGCACTTTTGTGCGTTTTGCCAGCAGCTCTTCGCAATGCTTGAAGCATTGCGCTGTTTATGACTTCAAGCCTATCAACTCCCGAGATTAGGCTGGTGTAACCGATGTGAAATGGCTAGCTAGTTAGCGGGGTGCGCGCTAATAGTGTTACAAACGTCACTCGCTCTGAGACTTGGAGTAGTTGTTCCCCTTGCTCTGCATGGGTAACGCTGCTTCTGAGGTGGCGGTTGTCGATGTGTTCCTGGTTCGAGCCTGGTAGGAGCGAGGAGATGGACAGAAGCTATACTGTTACACTGACAATACTAAAGTGCCTATAAGAACATCCAATAGTCAAAGGTATATGAAATACAAACCGTATAGAGAGAAATAGTCCTATAATAACTACAACCTAAAACTTCTTGCCTGGGAATATTGAAGACTCATGTTAAAAGGAACCACCAGCTTTCATATGTTCTCATGTTCTGAGCAAGGACCTTAAACGTTAGCTTTCTTACATGGCACATATTGCACTTTTACTTTCTTCTCCAACACTTTGTTTTTGCATTATTTAAACCAAATTGAACATATTTCATTATTTATTTGAGGCTAAATTGATTTTATTGATGTATTATATTAAGTTAAAATAAGTTTCATTCAGTATTGTTGTAATTGTCATTATTACAAATAAAAATCGGCTGATTAATCGGGATCAGCTTTTATTTTGGTCCTCCAATAATCAGTATCGGTATTGACGTTACAATCATAAATCGGGCGACCTCTAATAGATGTATTGCTATCCATTCTTACGTTGTCGTGTTTGAAGAAGCAGAGCATCCTCAGCTCTCTGAAGACCCTCTTACAGGAGACTAGGTTCTGGAAGACATTGGGCATCTTCTTCAGGGCTACTTTACGCCCGTCACGAGGGTCTGTCACTGACCTGCAGGGGCAAGATGGAGGGGTCTGTTTGCACTGGTCACCAATGGCGAGGAAACGTGCATGCGCACACACAGTATGTCTATTTTATTCCCTGTTAGATACACACCCTTTTTGGAAAGGAAAAAAAAAACATGCAGAAACCTCACATGGAAATCAGTCTTCATTCTTATTTGAAATGGCCCAACTTACCAGACCACACCAAATGCGCCATAACCGATAGGTCGATCAGGCTCCATCTCAGCGGGGCTTGGCACTTCACTGGCAGGACTACTATGAGGCTGTGGTACAGCGGCCCCACCACCGGTGCTTCCCCCAAGAGACGTCGGGTGTCGAGGCGTCCCCGCAGGGGCAGTGGGCCCAGTTAGACTTGGAGTTGCACTGAGGCCCGTGGAAGTGGATCCAGTTGAGGTGTTGACGCAAAAATACTTGTTATGCCCCAACTCAGATCCGGGGAACAGGTTACCACATACTGTCTGCTGCAGGCCTGTACCATGGAATGCCATTCTATTTCAAACCCCTATCAGAAGGGTTCGTTTGGGAGCTATGTCTAATACTGTACTCGCGTTGAGCGTTGCATGCATTACATATACATGAACCGAGAGCTTGACTTCAGTATTCTATGCAGGCATGGTTGTGACTCTGTTCCTTGCTTGTAGAACATGCAACAGAGAATGTAAACCATGTCTGATATGGCTAACAGCTATCTTGTTAGCTATATAATAACAGGAGCAGTGTTATTTAGCTTGCTATTAGACTATTGTCGTGGAATCACCATTATTGGCTTTAGTGAGGTAGGTAACGTTAGGTCACGACAGAAAACCAAAAGTATAACGTCAGCAGTGTGATCGAAAACACTGTCGGGTCCAGAAATTCCTGAGGTATATCGACACAAACGCTATCTAATTGACCAACGATCACATAATCAATCAACCAGTCTGGCTGGGGGAAGCAATGCCCATCACTGTTAATACATTTGTGCTTTCTGTTTTGTGGCCTAATTTTACGATGAGTAAGAAGTCTCCCCTTATCTAACAATGCTGTTACATTACCTGGCTACCAGCTCGCACTACATTAGTTTATTGCCCCGGGCTCAGATAGCAACCTTTGTCTGGTTGATGTTAACTAACGAGCTAGCTCAACCGAAAAGTACACACACCTGTGTTTGCATACACTAGCTTATGTTATAGCTAACCAGTTTCAGAGGTAGCTAAATAAAAATAAATAAAAAAGGTAGCAAACACCAGGTTCTTCCAGCTCGAGTTGTCGGTCAATGAAATTCAGATTCGTAGAACGTTAACTAGCTGGCATTAGACCGAATGCTAACCAGCTGTCCCATGGCCCATATAAAACAGCCGGGTATTTAGCTAACAGACTTTCGTGACCTATATATTTGCTTTGACCAAAAAACACTTTCAGTAGACGAAACGAAATGAACGAAAAACCAACCCGCGTGGTTCGCAGCGCGAAGAAGTCCTCTTTTGATTTTACACAACGAAAGTCAGTTTTGCATGACTAACGTTAGCGGAATAACGTTAGCAATTTAGCTAGCTGGCAACCCCGGCTAACAAGCTAGCCCTATCATACCCACTGATAGAAAATGAAAAGTGCCAAGAGAGATTAAACCAGCTACTGTGTGATATAATTTCATCTATTATCTATGTCACCTAACCATTTCTTCCGAATTATCCCTTTCTTTCTTGGAAATCAGCTGTTTGAAGTAGTGGAATAGTGAGTAGGAGGAGTTTTTTTTGGGGGGGGGGGGTGGAGGATAGCAAAGGACAGGAGAAAAGGTGGGGGAGGGTTAGACCACTGGTGTAAGCAATGCCATGGACAATAGATCAACGGTTCATAGAATCTCTATTCAGATTATCATAACTACATCTATATAGAGACAACAAACAAACAAAAGTTTTAAAAGAACGACATTTTTCTCCAGAGACATAATCATTTTCTATTCTACTGGCACCTCTGATATCAGATGCTGTACATGTTCACAGATAAAGTGCATATAGGTTATACATACTACCGCTTTAATACAGTGACAATAACAGAGGAAATTCTACACCAACAGTCTAGAATGCAATCTCACAAAAACGCGTCACAAAAGTACAAATACTTTTCAGACCAATTCAACTTTGAGAGAATTATAAATCAGAGCATCCAGAATAATAACAACAAGATCATAGGAAGCAAAGAAAGACGAGCATTCAGTGGCCAAATATACAGACAAATAAATACCCATTTGATGCCATCTGTCGATAAGTGATATGGTAAAGTTACATGGTGATAACATGTTTCTGTTGAAAAGGCAACAGTCCTTTCTTGGGATACTGTTCATCTTAAAAAGCAAAAAGCCAATGTAGGACCACAGCTCATACTGCGTCTGGGTGATCATATACTGTATAATCAATATTTCCAAGGAAAGGAAATAGTAATGCATTTGTAAAACCCCAAACATTGTTATGGGAGTTTGGGTTCTATGTGAATGGAAAAGTTTCATATTGAACAGGAAAACGTTCTCTCCACAATCTCTCCTTTCCTCTTTTCTCTCTAGTGGCCACCAATGGCAGTTGATAAAGTGACTGTTGCGTAAACAACAGCAACATCTTAAATAGGATCAAATACAAAGGGCTCCCAAGTGGCGCAGCGGTCTAAGACACTACATCTCAGTCCTACTGACCCTGGTTTGATTCCAGGCTGTATCACAACCAGCTGTGATTGGGAGTTCCATAGGGCGGCACACAATTGGCCCAGTGTTGCCTGGGTTAGGGTTTGGCCAGGGTAGGCCATCATTGTAAAATAAGAATTTGTTAACTGACTTGCCTAGTAAAATAAAGGTAAAAAAAAAACAAATGGGGCTCTGGGGGTGAATGCCCCTATATGCTGATCCTGGGCCAGTATTTCATTTTCCCCATTAATGGTTAGGATTGGGGGAAGGGAAACTGATCCTACAGTACATCTGTACTTAAGAGAAATTTCACCCCGGAGCCACATCCACTCCTCTTTCAAGCTGTCCTAACTGCAGTCTCCATGGCACCCCTTTACCTCCACCCCCCTCTCTCCAATGGGCCTGGCTGCTAGCTGAGAGGCTGGGGGGCAATGCTGGAGCAGTCAGTGACCAGCAGGCCCACGGTTGAGCTGCCTGACAGAGACACGGCCACAGCCATGGTGCCGGTCCCCGCGGGGCTACTGCTGGGGCTGGGGGGCCCTGGACCTGGGTGACGGCGTGGGTGCCCATGTGGCCCTGGAGCTGGGTGGGTGTCTTGCACTGCACCCCACACAGTTGGCACAGCAGCACCCCGCCGGCACCGGCCCCGCCGAACATGCCCCGCGTCCCTCCGCTCTCCTTCCACTCCTGGCCGTGGTGTTTCTGAGCGTGGACACGCAGATAGGTGAGGGTAGTGAAGCCTGGAGGGAGACGGGAGGGAGAGGGAGGAAGAGAGCGGGAGAGAGAGCATTGAGAAATAAGAAAAGGCGAGGAACAAAAGAGAAGGAAATATGAGAGATGAGGAATGAGAGAGGGATACCTGTGTAACCACCTCCGTTACACAGGTATTCTCCTCTCCTTTCACACGTAAAAAATAACATGGAAGTCCACTCACTGCGGTTGCACAGGTGGCAGGCATGGTGCTGTGATTGGTTGTGGACCCTCATATGATCGGTGATGTAGGCGGCAGAGAGGAGCTTGCCACAGATGTGGCACGGCACCTTCTCCTCGTGGCGAATCAGGTGGGCACGGAGACGGTCCCGCGTGGCGAAGGCAGACGTGCAGGTCTGTGTAGCACACGCGCCGGCACACACAAAACCATTGTTGAAGCTTGGACATTTTGACATTTTTCTTCTCCACTATATTTTAGAAGCTAAGCAGGTCAATGCCATTAAATTGCCTATAACACATTCATACAGTGTATACGTAGAAGCAAGGAACATACGACAGGAAACAAGTTTGAAAATAGGGAGAAAGAACAAGGCAAGAGTTCAAATGTTGTCCCCCACGAATGATGCAGTTTCTGGGAGATCGGTCATTCAGTGCCAGAGGAGTAGCTTTTAAGTGTTTTTCACAAAATCCAAAATAGTGTAAAATCCATCATGACAAACCTTATGCGTCCCTGAGTTAAATTTGCTCCTTGTGAGCCGGGACCTATGTACCGAATGGAATGACTTTAGGTCAAACCGGTTGAGGGGCATGACCTTTCAAAGTTAGCATTTTCATCGCTTGTTATAGCGCCACCATCTGGCCAATCAGTGTCATTTTGTAAATGTCTTTTTGTAAATCTTTATGGCAAGACCCATCTGAGATATCGCAAGTGACTTACTAACTGTGACAAAAGGACCGAGACAGATTCATTGCGAGGGTCAATAATACATGCAGAGAATAGAAAAAGACAGAGTGAAAGCGTTAAAGTGAGTTAGAAAGAAGAGGATTACCGGGCACTTGAAGGGTCTCTCAGTGGAGTGCACCTGTCTGACGTGACTGTTGAGGTGGTCGGGTCTAGAACAGACAGGAGAAAGGATTAAGATCCCACGTGTGTCTTATCGGTCATTCCTCGTCGATAGAGCTACCCTTGCACAACAGACGTCACTTAGAACTGAATTCTATTAGAACTCCAGACTCATTTCACAAATGTGTGCATGTACCAGTCAAAAGTTTGGACACACCTACTCATTCAAGGGTTTTTCTTTATTTTTACTATTTTCTACATTGTAGAATAATAGTGAAGACATCAAAACTATGAAATAACACATATGTAATCATGTAGTAAGCAAAAAATCTAAATATATTTTATATGAGATTCTTCAAAGTAGCCACCCTTTGCCTTGATGACAGCTTTGCACACTCTTGGTATTCTCTCAACCAGCTTCACCTGGAATGCTTTTCCAACAGACTTGAAGGAGTTCCCATATATGCTGAGCATTTGTTGGCTGCTTTTCCTTCACTCTGCGGTCCAACTCATCCCAAACCATTTCAATTGGGTTGAGGTCAGGTGATTGTGGAGGCCAGGTCATCTGATGCAGCACTCAATCACTCTCCTTCTTGGCCAAATAGCCCTTACACAGCCTGGAGATGTGTTTTGGGTCATGGTTCTGTTAAAAAACAAATTATAGTCCCACTAAGCGCAAACCAGATGGGATGGCGTATCGCTGCAGAATGCTGTGGTAGCCATGCTGGTTAAGTGTGCCTTGAATTCAAAATAAATCACAGACAGTGTCACCAGCAAAGCACCCCCACACCATCACACCTCCTCCTCCATGCTTTACCCTGATTTATCTTTTGACAAACATATCAAGACTTTCAAGGGCAGCTTTTTTCCATCTACGTAATATTGCAAAAATCAGAAACTTTCTGTCCAAAAATTATGCAGAAAAATTAATCCATGCTTTTGTTCTAGGTTAGCCTACTGCAATGCTCTACTTTCCGGCTACCCGGATAAATCACGAAATAAACTTCAATTAGTGTAAATATGGCTGCTAGAATCCTGACTAAAACCAAAAAATGTGATCATATTACTCCAGTGCTAGCCTGCCTACACTGGCTTCCTGTCAAGGCAAGGGCTGATTTCAAGGTTTTACTGCTAACCTACAAAGTATTACATGGACTTGCTCCTACCTATCTTTCCGATTTGGTCCTGCCGTACATACCTACACGTACGCTACGGTCACAAGACGTAGGCCTCCTAATTGTCCCTAGAATGTCTAAGCAAACAGCTGGAGGCAGAGCTTTCTCCTATAGAGCTCCATTTTTATGGAATAGTCTGCCTACCCATGTGAGAGACGCAGACTCAGTCTCAACCTTTAAGTCTTTACTGAAGACTCATCTCTTCAGTGGGTCATATGATTGAGTGTAATCTGGCCCAGGAGTGTGAAGGTGAACGGAAAGGCTCTGGAGCAACGAACCGCCCTTGCTCTGTCTGCCTGGCCGGTTCCCCTCTCTCCACTGGGATTCTCTGCCTATAACCCTATTACAGGGGCTGAGTCACTGGCTTACTGGTGCTCTTCCATGCCATCCTTAGGAGGGGTGCGTCACTTGAGTGGATTGAGTCACTGACGTGGTCTTCCTGTCTGGGTTGGCGCCCCCCCCTTGGGTTGAGCCGTGGCGGAGATCTTTCTGGGCTATACTCGGCCTTGTCTCAGGATGGTAAGTTGGTGGTTGAAGATATCCCTCTAGTGGTGTGGGGGCTGTGCTTTGGCAAAGTGGGTGGGGTTATATCCTGCCTGTTTGGCCCTGTCCGGGGGTATCAACGGATGGGGCCACAGTGTCTCCTGACCCCCCCTGTCTCAGCCTCCAGTATTTATGCTACAGTAGTTTATGTGTCGGGGGGCTAGGGTCAGTCTGTTATATCTGGAGTATTTCTCCTGTCTTATCCGGTGTCCTGTGTGAATTTAAGTATGCTCTCTCTAATTCTCTCTTTCTTTCTCTCTCTCGGAGGACCTGAGACCTAGGGCGATGCCTCAGGACTACCTGGCATGATGACACCTTGCTGTCCCCAGTCCACCTGGCCATGCTGCTGCTCCAGTTTCAACTGTTCTGCCTGCGGCTATGGAACCCTGACCTGTTCACTGGACGTGCTACCTGTCCCAGACCTGCTGTTTTCAACTCTCTAGAGACAGCATGAAAAGCCAAATTACATTTACTCCTGAGGTGCTGACTTGTTGCACCCTCGACAACTACTCTGATTATTATTATTTGACCATGCTGGTCATTTATGGACATTTGAACATCTTGGCCATGTTCTGTTATGATCACCACTCGGCACAGCCAGAAGAGGACTGATCACATCTCGTAGCCTGGTTCCTCTCTAGGTTTCTTCCTAGGTTTTGGCCTTTCTAGGGAGTTTTTCCTAGCCACCGTGCTTCTACACCTGCATTGCTTGCTGTTTTGGGGTTTTAGGCTGGGATTCTGTACAGTACTTTGATATATCAGCTGAAGTAAGAAGAGCTATATAAATACATTTGATTTGATTTACGGTGGGATCCACACATGCGGAGATCATCTGTTTACCTTCCCTGCATCTCACAAAGACACGGCGGTTGGAACCTAAAATCTCATCAGACCAAATGACAGATTTCCACCGGTCTAATGTCCATTGCTAGCAAGTCTCTTCTTCTTATTGGTGTCTTTTAGTAGTGCTTTCTTTGCAGCAATTCGACCATGAAGGCTTGATACACACAGTCTCCTCTGAACAGTTGATGTTGAGATGTGTCTGTTACTTGAACTCTGTGAAGCATTTATTTGGGCTGCAATTTCTGACGCTGGTAACTCTAATGAACTCATCCTCTGCAGCAGAGGTAACTCTGGGTCTTCCTTTCCTGTGGCGGTCCTCATGAGAGCCAGTTTATCATAGCGTTTGATGGTTTTTGCGACCGCACTTGAAGAAATGTTCAAAGTTCTTGAAATTTTCCAGATTGACTGACCTGTCTTAAAGTAATGATGGACTGTTGTTTCTTGCCATAATATGGACTTGGTCTTTTACCAAATAGGGCTATCTTCTGTACACCACCCCTACGTTGTCACAACACAACTGATTGGCTCAAATGAACTTTTAACAAGGCACACCTGTGAATTGAAATGCATTCCAGGTGACTACCTCATGAAGCGGTTGAGAGAATGCCAAGTGTGCAAAGCTGTCAACAAGGCAGAGGGTGGCTAATTTGAAGAATCTCAAATATAGAATATATTTTGATTTGCTTAACACTTTTTTAGTGACTACATGATTCCATATGTGTTATTTCATAGTTGTAATGTCTTCACTATTATTCTGCAATGTAGAAAATACAAAAAAATAAAGAAAATCCTGGAATGAGTAGGTAGGTGTGTCCAAACTTTTGACTGGTACCGTATGTGCATGTGTGTATACTTGTTTCACAATTGAACCCTCCCCCCTCCCACCACCCAGTCATCCCCATTCTCACCGTGAGAATCCCTTGGCGCAGTGGGGGCAGACGTACGGTTTCTCCACCCCTCCTTGGTGTGAGCGTACATGGTAGCTCATGCGGTCTTTCCTCTTGAAGCGCTGCTGGCAGATGGGGCAGTGGTAGGGCTTTTCGTCCGAGTGGGAAAGCCGGTGGCGGTTCAGGTGGTACACATCTCGGAAGGCCTTCCCACAGGCCTCACATGCATGGTTCTTCCTCACCTGGTTGGGGCTAGGGTTGGGGTAGGGTTGGGACCCCTGGTTCTGGTTCTAGGTTTGATGAGAAGAAAGGGACAGTTGGCTAGTGCTGGCTGTGGAGTAAGTATAGCTACTCTGGCTACATTGCACAATAAAGTAGGCGAGGAGAGAGCGAGAACGACATAGGGAGCAGCAAATTATTCTTCAATAATTATGAGAAAACAGGCACCAACCAACCTGTACCATTGTCCCGGCAACCACAACTGCAGCTTGGAGCACCTGGGGCGCAGCCATGGTGACGGTCGCTGGGGCGATGGCCACCGCAACAGGTTGGCCCTCCTGGTTTCCAAGTGGGGAGGGTTGGGGGAGGGATACTGCGGGAGGAGGATGAGAGGGCAGAGAGAGGTGGAGGAGGGAGAGAGGGATTGTTTGCCGCCCCCCTCCTCCTCCCTTGCTCCCGTCCTCCCTCTCTCTGGCTGCTCTGTCCTTCATTTTGATGCCAGTGTGCACCGACTGATGGCGCCGGAGGTTGTAGTTGTTCTTAAACTGCTTGTTACATGTGGCGCAGATGTGTGTCGGCCGGCCAGGCTTGGAGACGGCCTTCTCTAAAGGAGAGATGGAAAATAAAGAGAGAGGAAAGAGAGAGAGAAAGATAGAGGGGAAAGGGAAAGAGGGAAAACAAAAGTGTGAGACAACGTAACTCCTGAAAGGGAACTAAGGGTAGAGATTGTGGGTTGGGATTCCTACATGGACCTGACATAATGAATAAGTAAGCTATTGGGTCCCTCTACATTTGTATACTGTAAGTTGTTTAGGATGAAAGCATCTGGTGAAGCACATTTGGTTCCTTGGAAGTTGTGAGAATGTACGTTTTTGATTTCCCATTGGTTCTGGGAATGAAGCCATAAGTTTCTTGACCCCTGACCGGTAAAACGCAAAGCTTTCTAAACATTTTGAGAACAGAAGTGAACATTTTGCCTGTTCTGTGAACGTTCATTTTTATATTGCAGGGAGGTTCTAAGAACATTTTACTCTGGTTTCCTGAAAGTTTTCCTGGAAGGTTTTATTAAGGTTCTGAGAAGGGAAATTATAGGTAATTTGATGGTAAATAAATAACGTTCTGAGAACATGTTTCTGTAAAACTTTTAATAACACTGCTAACTTAGTTTGGGTTAACTGTTTTGAAATCCAAGCATAGATAGGACACATGGAAGTAAATTTGCTTAGGCATTAAACATGCAAACACATTTACTTTTGATTGTGGCACAACGTCAGTGAGGTTCAAACCTATGATCTTCAGTTCTCCATCTATAGAATTAGTCCACTGCGCCACCAGGATGAACTAGAATGGCAATTTTTTTCACATTTTTGTATTTTCAAACAGACCCCATTTCAAAGGAAACAACCACTCATTAAGATCAGCGGCAGGGTAGCCTAGTGGTTAGAGCATTGGACTAGTAACCGGAAGGTTGCAAGTTCAAACCCCCGAGCTGACAATCTGTCGTTCTGCCCCTGAACAGGCAGTTAACCCACTGTTCCCAGGCCGTCATTGAAAATAAGAATTTGTTCTTAACTGACTTGCCTGGTTAAATAAAGGTAAAATAAAAAAAAAAAATAAAAAAGGTGTGGCCAATTAGTTGGTGCGGCCAACACACTTAATAAGATAGAGGATGGAAAGAGTTTTGTTTATTCTGAGAACGGAATGTATATGTTTTTAAATAACATTCTTAGAACATTCTCTGAACGTTACTAAAGTTTTCTTGTTTTTTTTAATGGAAATTTTCTTAACATTCTCGGAACAATTTGAGAACATGACTTTAAATAGAACCATGAGGAAACCTGTAGCAAACGTTATGCTGAAGTACTGAAATTCCCACAGAAGAACGTTGTTTCTTAACATTCTTGGGACAATGTGAGAACATGACTTTAAATAGAACCATGAGGAAATCTGTAACAAAAGTTATGCTGAAGTACTGAAATTCCCACAGAAGAATATGTTTCTTAACCTTCTCTGAACTATTTGAGAACATTCTCAAAGTCAAACCAGTTGGAGAACATCTGAGAATTGGAGAACATCCAAATTTGTAATTAAATGTAACTATGTTTGAACTTTTAGTAAACGTAGTAGTTCTGTTAAAGTCAGGGGCACAACTTTCACTGGGAGAAATTGCATTTTTGTCCCCTCTTAGTTTTATCATTGCACTGTAATACCAAAAACGGCGTTGGTATGTTTAGGACCATGCGGACGCCTTAGAATGGTCGGGTAGGCTGTTTGGAGGTTTCAGACAGATGGATTTAGGACCACATGGACACCAAAGAGCGGGTGGATAGGCTGTGTGAAGGCAAAGCTTTTGAAAAGCTGGCTGGACCAGCACAGGAGAGTTGAACAGAGGCAGCTGCTCTCAGTGTGTATGTGTTGAGCTCTTTCTCTGAGTTGTAAAAGCAAGCAGAGCAGAATCTGGCTACTCTTTAGTTGACTGATGTAACTGGACAGGTAACTGCTGTTTAACTTAATAGAAGAAAAAAATGAGTGTTCCCAGTGCTGAACTAGTAGTGTAACTGATATGTAACTTTAGCTGATGTTTTATACCCTCTTGACTGAGGTGAATGAATTAGTTAGCTAGTAGTTACCACAGTCAGTTCACCTCTAGCCTGTAGCTATCTGTCAGATAGCGATATGAGGTGGCATTTATTAATATCTAACAGCTGTTTGTATGGAAATGTTCTGTAGCCTTTTTGTCCCATTTCAACAGAAGTAAATGAACTTTGCTAGCTTTCACCAGTTGATGTACCATCAGAGAGAGAGCTGGCCAAAAGTAGGTATTATTTATGCCTCATTCACATTAGACCTGAATCAAACAATGAAACCAGCGGCCAAACGATTGAAGACGGATAATTCTGATGTTTTTTGTTGTTGTGGAATGTGAGTTTTTATTCGAGGCAGTATAGCAATGTAATGTTATTGATTTGTCAGTTTCCCTAACTAATTCCCTATTTTTATAACTGGCACAGTAATAAACAGCTCTACAGGCTTCACTGTTATGGTGCACCGTCACACAACACTATGATCATCATGTCTTAGCAGGATCAGATGGCGACAGTTAAATTTGATTTGTATTTAACTAGGCAAGTCAGTTATTTGAACAAGGGACTGCAGTGACACCTCTTGCACTGAAATGCAGTGCCTTAGACCGCTGAGCCACTCGGGGGCGCCACTCAGGAGCCCCATAACATACCAAGCAGGGTCAGACAGCCAGGAAAGACCAGTCTACGGAGCTCAGGTGAATTTTGCAGTATATTCACAATATCAGTGAATTTCCATCTTGATTTGATGGATAGACCTACAGTACCTACAGGAAAGCATTTAAAGATTAAGGTTACAGTCTGGGATCTGGCAATAATGGTCATTTCAACTATTGAACCACTGATTATATTCTTGGATAATAAAATAAATGTACACCAAGGTAATTCTTTGTCATGCCTCATTTTAGGAGGATCAGGTGGGGATGTGTCTCTGCAGGGTCCTAGTGGTCCTCCGTGGCTCAGTCAGCAGAGCATGACGCTTGCAATGCCAGAATTCGATTTCCGCTGGGACCACGCATAATTTTTTTAATGTGTCGCTTTGGTTCAAAGTGTCTTATAAATGGCATATATTATTATTCTAATATTATCATTATAGACTTGTGGAATTGATCAATTGAGTAAATTGTACCTGATCCTGGCTGTATCTCAAATGGCAACCGCCACCCTATTCCACACACAGTGCGCTACTTTTGACCCGAGCCATATGGCTGCTGGTCAAAAGTAGTGTACTATATAAGGAATAGGGTGCCTTTTGGGATATAGAACCTGCATGCTCACCAGGTAAAGGCTCTTCATTCAGGGCGGCTGTGTCCACTGTGGATGGGGGCGGGGCTATGTGCTCTGTAGGGGGTTCTGGGCTGAGCCAGACATGTCCGGAAGCAGCTCTGATTGGAGGGCTGTCTCAGACTGGGTCTGTGAGGGCGGAGTCTGGGGAAATGAGAGAAAGAATTAGCTGCTGAGGCTTGAAATACACATCATTGGGGGATCATGCCACCTTTGACCCCAGTCAGCACACACACAAGCTCTCACTCTTGCCCTCATAATCAATACTACAACAAATCTGTAAGGGGCACAGTTGGCAAATTGTCAGCTTAAGACTTATATGACATCACAAACATAATAAGCATGTGTATGATCCCAGGATCCCTGAGCATTCACTTCTGCATACATAGTACTCTGAAGAGTGAGACATTAAACACAATTTGTATCTTTCTTTCTCTGACACACACACACACACAAACTTACCTGAAACAGAAAATTACTCCAAGAAGAATCCATTTTGAAGCAGGATGATGTCAGATACTTTTAGTCCACGAGTCAAAACTAGAAATATATATCCACCTGAGACTTGGGCGCCAACCAACCATAGGTTGGGGCCAACTGATGAATCACTCCACCTGCTATAATGTCTGCAGCCTACCTAGTTCCTCTCTGCAGTTTCAAATATCAAAGGTGAATATCTCTGTGTGAAAGTTTAAATCGCGGTGCATTCAATAGCATAAATTATTATTGAAGATGAATGATCCATTTTGAAAGGCTGTCAGTTATATGACAATATTTTTTGACAGTAATGATAATGTTCAACTAAAATGTTGTTATATGGTGTGGGACGAAAGGATGCAACATGATATTATAACTAAAATGCGACAAAATGGTTGATGCATGCTTTTAATGAAGCATTTACAATGCAATTTACATTGTATATTTATATTATAGCCTAAGAAGAAATCCTATTCTCAAATCCATGCAAAATTTGGGTATTACAAATAACGAAAAATATATAAAAAGTAATAATAATAAGTCCGCAGTTGTTTGTAAATACGTGGACGAAGAGTCATTTATTTCGATAGCTCCGAGAGGCCAAAGCGGTGGTGGATTCCAAAGCCTCGGTGTTGCGTAAAATCGTGTCCCTAACTAGAGAGTCCCGGATCGGCCGCAATCGAAAGCTTCGCCTCGGCTTTTCAAACGAGAGGACGACATCTTTCTTTTTTTTTTCTATTTCTCTCTCCCTCCCACCCTCGCTGTCTTTCTTCCTTTTATTTTTTTTTACATCTCTTCTCCTCTCCCCTCTCTATCTATCCCCCGCCGCCGTGTCCCCTGTTTAAAGGGAAAGTATTTAGTGTAGCTTATGCACCCTCCTCGCTGTTCCCGTCTCCTCCGTGGCGTGCGCTGTTTTCAATAGACCCGTGCATCCGTCTTCTTGCCCCCGCGAGTTCGGCCGACATAAATACCTATTTTATCAACAGCTAGTAATGCAATAGAATTGCGTAAGATTGCCCCACTCCAAACTAACATATCACAACATCCTTATAGTGAGATAATATTGAGAATACCCAACTGGGTGACATCAATAGAAACGTATTAAGGCAATAAAACAAGATCACGCGCATCTTAAAGGTAAATATACATGCTTCAGGTGCAACAGCTTCACAGTAATAGGAATATACATCAAAATGACAAAAACGTTGTTGTTTTCAATAGATTGTTAAGGCTAGAAGTGAGGTAGGCTTATGCTCCAGAGATACTGGACTTCTTACTCATATCTGCATCTCTGGCTGTAAAATAATGCTGCTGCAAATTTGACTGTTGTAGGAGAGTTACAATGGTTATTCTATCAAACTTCAAATTACTGGAACAGTACACAAGGCAGAACAGAACATCTAGGTTAATGGTCAGTGGCCAAAGCCCAGTTCAGACAGGAGGGTAATCAGATTGCTATTATCTCCAGGAACTTAACTTTTGGTTTATACTTTCATTTGTTGCGCTACTAGTAGTGCCTATTGATGTTTAGGAGGCAGCTACAGTAGCTGGAAGATACCATCTTCTGTTTTTAGTTCATTGAATGTATTTTATTTCATCTGGGTGCTTACATCACTGTGAGCACCCTGGTACTACTCGTAGCCCCCTTTCTTCTCAGTCCTTGAAAACACTGAGCAAGATCAACTTGTGCATTGAAGACTGATGTGTTTGATGTGTTTTAATAATATCTTTGCAGAGCTACATAAAAGCCCTAAAAGACAGCCTTGATGTCACTCTTCATTTCTTGGTTGTTCTGTGATAAATACACTGAGTGTACAAAACATTATGAACAATGTTCTTTCTTTCCATGACATAGATTGACCAGGTGAATCTAGGTGAAAGCTATGATCCCTTATTGAGGTCACTTGTTAATTACATTTACATTTACATTTAAGTCATTTAGCAGACGCTCTTATCAGTGTAGATGAAGGGGGGGGGGACAGGTTATAGAAGGATTTTTAAGCCTTGAGACAATTGAGACATGGATTGTGTATATGTGCCATTTAGATGGTGAATAATGGGAAAGACAAAATATTTAAGTTCCTATGAACGGGGCATGGTAGTCGGTGCCACCGGTTTGTGTCAAAACCTGCAACGATTCTAAGTGTTTCCACATTCAACAGTTTCCATTGTGCATCAAGAATGCAAGAATGGTCGACCATCCAAAGGACATCCAGCCAACTTGACACAACTGTGGGAAACATTGGAGTCGACGTGGACCAGCATCCCTGTGGAACGCTTTCGTCACTTGGGGGTTGCTGTGCGAAGTCGCTGGAATTAGAACACACTGTCATACACGTCGACTCGGAGCATCCCAAACATGCTCAATTGGTAACATGTCTGGTGAGTATGCAGGCCATGAAAGTACTGGGACGATTTCAGATTCCAGGAATTGTGTACAGATCTTTGAGACATGGAGCCGTGCGTTATCATACTGAAACATGAGGTTATGGCGGTGAATGAATGGCACGACAATGTGTCTCAGGATCTCATCACGGTATCTCTGTGCAGTCAAATTGCGATTGTGTTATTTTCCATAGTTTATACCTGTCCATACCATAACCCCACCGCCACCATGGGGCACTCTGTTCACAACGATGACATCAGCAAACCGCTTGCCCACACAACGCCATACATGTCTTCTGCGGTTGTGAGGCCGGTTGGACGTACTGCCAAATTCTCTAAAATAATGTTGGAGGCGGCTTATCGTAGAGAAATGAACATTACATTTCTCTGGCAACAGCTCTGGGGAACATTCCTGCAGTCGGCATGCCAATTGCACACACCCTCAAAATTTGAGACGTCTGTGGTATTATGTTGTGTGACAAAACTGCACATTTTAGAGCCTTTTATTGTCCCCAGCACAAGGTGCACCTGTGTAATGATCATGCTGTTTAACCAGATTATTGATATGCCACACCTGTCAAGTGGATGGATTATCTTGGCAAAGGGGAAAACACACACAAACAGGGATGTAAAAAAATGTGCACACAAAATTCGAGAGAAAGAAACCTTTTGTGCATATAGAACATTTCTGGGATATTTTATTTCAGCTCATGAAACATGGGACTAATACTTTACATGTTGCGATTATATTTTTGTTCAGTGTACATATTTTCCAGGACGTTGAAAAGGTATCTTTCCGGACATTGAAAAATAAGTATTTTCCGGACGTTGAAACCGGGTTCATTTTCAGTTCTAAATGAATAGCCTACGAATAGGAGTTTTACCTGACCAGGTCATCAGATCAGGAGAAAACTCCAGGCCCCAGAAAATACATACTTTTGACCCTGTGGTGCCACCTCTGGATCATATTGTAGTTCATAATGTAAAGGTTTATTTGTTGTGAATGAATCTTTCACTTGTTTTGCCGTCCTCATAGAGGATGAGTCTGGGATTTGCTGTATCAGGGTCCAGAGTCACATCCACTGCATCTTCTTCAGCATCAAATCGGGAAACTTCTCCAATCGGTTAAGACATTTCTCCTCAAGCTCAGAAAAAGCCCCCCCTCACTTTTTCCTCCAGCTGAGACAAAGAGCTCCTCACCCCTCTCTTCACACCCCTTCCACACAGAGCACTGTGAAAACTGATCTCAGACAAGTCCTGGACCTGGGTGAGTGTGGGGGGGGATGACACGTTCTGTAGGAGGTGGTCCCCAGTGATTTCCTGCTCCAGCTCTTCGATACACACTCCAGTCCATCTCTCTGCACTTTTCTTCTTCTCGTTAACATTCTAAATGTAGTTAGCCTGGCTTCTCTCAATGGAGCACACGAGAGCAGTGAAGACCTGCACGCCGTCTGCTATGTCAAGTTCTGCGTCTCTGTTGCTGAGCTCTCCGGAGTGTTTGAACTCCTCGACCTTCAGCTGTCGCTCCTGAATCATCTTCAGCGCCTGTGCTTCCAGCAGAGCCCTCCTTTCTCCATTCTCTTCCCAGAGGGACGGTGTGGTGAGCCTTGTAGTGTGTCTCAGTGCAGAACTGATGCACATACACCTGGTCAGTCCTCCAGAACATCTCCAGGAGTCGGTCATGCTTCTTACACATTCTGTCTTCCAGGCTCTCCAAGGGGTCGATCAGCTTGTGTCTCTTCAGGGCCGGGGCTGAGGCTGCAGGTGAGTCTCACAGAAAGAGGGTGAGACACACCAGGAAATGAAATTAGTGCCTTGCGCTTCGTCCCAGTGCAGACGTCACAGGCCAGTTCTCCAGACTTAGTAGGGTGCCAGCCTGGGCTGCTGGTAGCTTTCCATTGAACTGATTTCCCGAACTGAGCGGCCATCTCAGAAATAAAAGTATCGACACAGATCTGGTCTCCTATCAAAAGTCATTTTACACAGTGGACACTGGCACACGTAATTGCTACCCAAGTACTTTCTGATGCAGGTCTTGCAAAAGTTGTGGCGACTGGCTCAGTGAACACGTCCAGATAGACAGAGCCCTGGAACTGCTCTTCAGACAGCAGACTGCTGCAGGAAGCCATGTCTAGACAGAGACCAAAGATGAAATGATAAAACTATATTATACAATTATAACGCATTTTACTGGAATTATTGGTATAACTTGTGATAATACTTTATGAATAGACACATCCAGCCTAGTTGAAGTGATCAATACATTAAACTGGAGACCAGTGGAGGCTGCTGAGGGGAGGACGGCTCATAATAATGGCTGAAATGAAATGGAGTGAATGGAATGGTATCAAAGACATGAACCCCCCCCCAAAAAAAAGATGTGATTGATACCATTCCATTCCGGCCATTATTATGAGCCGTTCTCCCCTCATCAGCCTCCACTACTGGTTACCAACATTTCGGTGAAGTTCGTTTAGTTTAGTAAAACTTTTTGCCTGCTTGACATTTCAAACTGAATTAGGGACCAAACTTGAAATGAAAATGTTATATTCAACACTCTTTGGCTATAAGTTTCCGGTGTTAGATCTACTGAACAAAAATAGAAACGCAACATGCAACAATTTCAAAGATTTGACTGAGTTACAGTTCATATAAGGTCAATTTAAATAAATCGAATCAAATTGTATTAGTCACATGCATCGAATACAACAGGTGTAGTAGACCTTACAGTGAAATGCTTACTTATGAGCCCCTAACCAACAATGCAGTTAAAAAAAAGAATAAGAAATAAAAGTAACAAGTAATTAAAGAGCAGCAGTAAAATAACAATAGCGAAACAATATACAGGGGGGTACCGGTACAGAGTCAATGTGCGAGGGCACCGGTTAGTCGAGGTAATTGAGGTAATATGGATATGTAGAGTTCAAGTGACTAGATGATAACAACAGAGAGTGGCAGTGGTGTAAAAGAGGGGGGGGGTGCAAATAGTCTGGTTAGTCATTTGATTAGACGTTCAGGAGTCTTATGACTTGGGGGTAGAAGCTGTTTAGAAGCCTCTTGGACCTAGACTTGGTGCTCCGGTACCGCTTGCTGTGCGGTAGCAGAGAGAACAGTTTATGACTAGGGTGGCTGGAGTCTGACAATTTTTAGGGCCTTCCTCTGACACCCCCTGGTATAGAGGTCCTGGCTGGCAGGAAGCTTGGCCCCAGTGATGTACTGGGCGGTACGCACTACTCTCTGTAGTGCCTTGCGGTCGGAGGTCGAGCAGTTGCCATACCAGGCAGTGATGCAACCAGACAGGATGCTCTCGATGGTGCAGCTGTAGAACCTTTTGAGGATCTGAGGACCCATGACACATTTTTTCAGTCTCCTGAGGGGGAATAATAGGCTTTGTCGTGCCCTCTTCGCGACTGTCTTGGTGTGCTTGGATCATGTGAGTTTGTTTGTCATGGGTCCTCAGATCCTCAAAAGGACACCAAGGAACTTGATGTGGACACCAAGGAACTTGAAGCTCTCAACCTGCTCCACTACAGCCCCGTCAATGAGAATGGGGGTTTGCTCAGTCCTCTTTTTCCTGTAGGCCACAATCATCTCCTTTGTCTTGATCACGTTGAGGGAGAGGTTGTTGTCCTGGCACCACACGGCCAGGTCTCTGACCTCCTCCATATAGGCTGTCTCGTCGTTGTCGGTGATCAGGCCTACACTGTTGTGTCATTGGCAAACTTAGTGATGGTGTTGGAGTAAATGCATTAGGCTCTAATGTATGGATTTCACATGACTGGGCAAGGGTGCAGCCATTGGAGGGCATTGGCCCACCCACTTGGCAGCCAGGCCTACCCACTGGGGAGCCAGAACCAGCCAATCAGAATGAGTTTTTCCCCACAAAAGGGCTTTAATTAAAGACAGAAATACTCCTCAGCACCCCACACCCATCCCCCATCAGACAATCCTGCAGGTGAAGAAGCCTGATGTGGAGGTCCTGGGCTGGCATGGTTCCACGTGGTCTGATGTTGTGAGGCTGGTTGGATGTACTGCTAACTTCTCTAAAATAACGTTGGAGGCAGCTTACAGTGCATTCGGAAAGTAGTCCGACCCCTTGACTTTTTCCACATTTTGTTACGTTACAGCTTTATTTGTCCCTCATTAATGTACACACAATAACACATAATGCCAAAGCAAAAATAGGTTATGATGCTACAAGCTTGGCACACCTGTATTTGGGGAGTTTCTCCCATTCTTCTTTGCAGATTCTCTCAAACTCTGTCAGGTTGAATGGGGAGCGTCGCTGCAAAGCTATTTTCAGGTCTCTGCAGAGATGTTCGATCGGGTTCGAGTCCGGGATCTGGCTGGGCCACTCAAGGACATTCAGAGACTTGTCCTGAAGCCACCCCCGCATTGTCTTGGTTGTGTGCTTAGGGTTGTTGTTCTGTTGGAAGGTGAACCTTCGGCCCAGTCTAAGGTCCTGAGCGCCCTGGAGCAGGTTTTCATCAAGGATCTCTCTGTACTTTGCTCCTTTCAAAAGATACCTTTTCTTGTACTAAATAATGTGGAAATTGAGCAAGTTGAGATGACTAAACTGCTTGGAGTAACATTAGATTGTAAACTGTCATGGTCAAAACATATTGATACAGTAGTAGCTAAGATGGGGAGAAGTCTGTCTATAATAAAGCGATGCTCTGCCTTCTTAACAACACTATCAACAAGGCAGGTCCTTCAGGCTATAGTTTTGTCGCACCTTGACTAATGTTCAGTCGGGTGGTCAAGTGCCACAAAAAAAGGACTTTAGAAAATTGCAATTGGCTCAGAACAGGGCAGCATGGCTGGCCCTTGGATGTACACAGAGAGCTAATATTAATAATTTGCATGTCAATCTCTCCTGGCTGAAAGTGGGGTCTGATTACTTTTCGAATGCACTGTATGATAGGGAAATTAACATTTAATTATCTAGCAACAGCTCTGGTGGACATTCCTGCAGTCAGCATGCCAATTGCATGCTCCCCCGCAAAACTTGTGACATCTGTGGCATTGTGTTTTGTGAAAAGTGGCCTTTTATTGTCCCCAGCAGAAGGTGCACCTGTGTTATGATCGTGCTGTTTAACCAGCTTTGTTTAATTAAACCTATATTTAACAGGGCAAGTCAGTTAAGAACAAATTCTTATTTACAATGATGGCCTACCGGGGAAGAGTGGGTTAACTGCCTTGTTCAGGGGCAGAACGACCTATTTTTACCTTGTCAACTCAGGAATTCGATCCCACAAGCTCTTTCGGTTACCCCCAAGCTTCTTGATTTGCCACACCTATCAGGTAGATGGATTATCTTGGCAAAGAAGAAATGCTCACTAACAGGAATGTAAACAAATTTGAGCACAAAATTTGAATAAGCTTTTTGTGCATTTGGAAAATTGTAGATTTTTTACTTCAGCTCATGAAACATGGGACCAACACTTTACATGTTGCGTTTGTATTTTTGTTCAGTGTAGTTAACGAGCCAAAGCCTGAACCAGTATCTGGGCAGAGGAGATTATGAATATGACAAGATCTCCTCTCTGCCCAGAAAGCTACCATTCACCAGCTCTGTCAAAATATGTTCGTTTACTCACCAGATATGCCTCTGCCCTGCCTGCAACTATCGTCACATACTGCCGCTATATGCACTTCCAAAAATGTGTCAGTGGGGTCAGATATTGTGTGTGACAAGAGTATGTACGCACGGAGACAGATACACAGTCCCCTCCCAGATTTCATTGTGTAGGACAATGACAACATTGCTAATGCCGCGAGTTGTCTTGAAAGCAGCATCAGAACTCGGAATAAAAGTCTGCGTGTTTTTTTGCTTAGAAATTCCTATTGGTTGATTCTGAAAAAAAAGAAGGGATTATTAGAATTGAATCGAATCTCTATAAGTCCCTCCTATTACCCATGGCGTTGGCTTGTACAATAACGACTCTGGACCTCTACTTTGACTACACTTCCTAGAAACTCAACGGCCACTGTACAAGGTGGGACCTGTGTGGTCCAGCGGTTGCAGCCTTTGTGCCAGGGTCGGCATGGGTTCGAGTCCGGCCCACTGCCTTTTAGCTCGCCCTCCCCGTTTCCAGCACTTGAAGGTCTCTTGGGCGGAACCAGAGACTGGGATTGGTCCTTTGAAAAAAGGACACTGTACAAGAAGCCATGCACATAATAACTGAAGATACTGGCATAGGAGAGCAAACTGGTTGGTTCAAAGATGTCTTTATTACCTTTTCCATCTATTACCGTTGACAAAGACATTCTGAACAATATCTGCAAGCCGGAGGCACTGCATGGAAATAAAACCTAAAAACATCTTTCTTACACGGACACCCACAATGTATTTGCAGAGGTTATCGTAGATCTTACATGGCTTTGGGTTTTGGTTTTTTTGTGCTCCTCCCTCCCACCTTCGCAATGACCCAAAGTACACAGCACATTCTCCCAAACGTCTTGTTGAACTCAAATGAACTAGAGACCTTTGACGCCACCTGGCTGATAGCAACGTCGCCCCACTCCAAACCTAGTTTCTAATGGTTGACGATAAAACAGATCAGCCACAGTATATATAGTACACACGGTCACACAGTGATGATAGAAAAGCTCGTCGAATAATATTTATAAACAAACACTCAAAACATAATACTCAGGTGGTCTTCACTTGAGCTAAGGAATGTGCCCAATATAGATGAATGCATGTCTGTAAGCAAGTGTCGTGAGTATGTGTGTGGCAAGCGCGTGGGTGTGTGTGTGGCAAGCGCGTGGGTGTGTGTGTCACGTGTCTGCAAAAAAAGGTGCGCACGTGTCTAAGAAAGTGTGTGCATCTTCCCCATCCAATCATCACTGCAACGTAAAAGTCCAACACCACCTCTACAGTCACCACTACCCAGGGGCGCAACTTTAGTTTTAGAAGTGGGGGGACAATTATTATTATATATATTTTTTGATTCTGTCGGATAAACACTCCAAACAGTCTACCCGACCGCTCGGAGGCGTCCCGCATGGTCCTAAAGCACACCATTGCCTCGTTTTATAATCACATTCCAATGATAAAACCTGGGGGGGGACATGTCCCCAGTGAAAGTTGCACCCCTACCATAACCAGTTGGTACAAGTTGCAACTAAGCACTGGTTGAGGGTCAGATATGCTATCCTCCTGATGGTCAAGGTTAAGAGTTGTGGTTGGATAATCTGATCCTAGATCTCTGGCCTGGGCAACTTCTACATTTCACGGTAAGCACCTACACCTGTTGTATTTGGTCCATGTGACAAATAAAATGTCATTGGCTTTGATTACCACAGTCAAATAAAAGAAGAAATAATGAGAACCAAAAAGGTCAAGTAAAAGCTGCAAAGACTCAATTGTCAAGATAACAAGTGAACGGATGGTGAACGACATCTCTAGTGCAACTATTTCAAATCGTTACTGATGATGGAGACAGAGAATAATAAAAACATAGGAATTTAAATATTAATAGGAACATCAATAGTAGTGACGTGGACGTTACCACTTTAAAAAAAAGAATATTTCAAGAAAACACGCATCGCTCAAACCCTTGGTTATGAAGTCTACTAAATAAGGTGTGGTGGAAAGTGATTCGTGTTGGCTAGTTAGCTAGACAATATTAAAGCCTGCAATGATTGGCTCGCATACAAAAATATACCACCACGGTTGACTTTTTAAAGTTTTGACACCAGTTATAATGTCAGGCTTACAACACTATACAAGTAGGCTAGATAACAGAAGGTTTAAGTTGGTACAATCTTCTAACTAAAATAAATAGCCATCATCAGTTTGGTTTTTAAAAAAGGTCCCCTGACTAAGCTTACCTCCATCTTTGCTACATCACACAATAATATTTGTTCTCACACCTTCAACTCTATTCAACAAACAGAGCAACTCTGACTCTGCTTTCTGTCTGTGTCCCAATCCTCTCAAATATCCTCATTTCCTTGCTTAATTTTCTTGTCTCCTTCCCTTCGATATCACTAATGTTTTTTTCCCACCCAATGATTTCATGTCCTTTCCTATCAGTGCTCAAGCGGCGACTAAGAAAAGTGGGTTATTTGAGACTTTTGGGACACAGGGTGCATCTCAATAGTCTAGTGGCTTCCTCTCCTCATCTCCAATCCTTTCTCTCGTCTGATGTGAAATAACTGGATGGGTAAGCAGTATTGACTTGTAGGCATCCACCTTACTGTTTTCACCAATCGCTTGTTTTCAGATCAGTGCAGATGGAAGGAAAGGACACGAGGAAAGGAAGCCACTTTAGACTATTGAGATGCACCCATCTACAGCCTCCTACACCCTCCCTCGCTCTCTCTCGCCCCCTCTTCTTTGCCTTATCCAAACTCGACCTCTAACCCCTAGGCATTCAAGTAGATCCGAGAGGATTGGGTCGGTGCAAAACGTAGGGGGGAAAAAAAGACGGACCTAGCCTATCAGAGGACAAGGTGGATTGGTTCCCAAAGCGTTACACCCATCCTCTCAGATCTACACACTTACCAAGGGATTAAGAGCCCCCCCCTCCCCCTCTCCCCTCCTCTCACTCGGCCTTGCTCCTCTCCCGCTCACGGTCGGACACGTCGATGGCAGCCATGTTCCTGGAGGCAGTGATCAGGTGCAGAACGCTGATGGCAGACTTCAGCACACACACCACGGCACAGACACCAAGCAGCCACTGCAGCCACACTGGAGAAGAGACAAGAAGAAGAAGTCCCGTTGTTTCCACATTGCCCCCTTCCTAATGCGTAGGACCTGCTGTACAGACCAGCTATTTAGCAGAGGATTACTATGCTTCTGTGAGGTGAATATGAGCTGACGTATTTAGACCGAGGCAAGAAGGGAGGGATATTACAGCAGGAGATTGAGAGAGATTTGAAGAGAGGGAGAGAACGGAGAATGGAAGATATATGCAAAGGGAGAGAAAAGAGAGGGGGGAAACGAAGAAAATAAGAGGGGGGGGGGGATCGTAGAGTGAAGAGACTCACCATGGGGTTCCTCAATGTAGTAGGAGACGTAGAGCAGGCAGAAGAAGAGCTCGTTCCCCATACACATGACAAACAGCACCGGCTATGGAAGACAGCAGTTAGATCAGGCTGTTGGCACACGTACGTGTGTGTGTGTGTGAGAGATAGAGAGTGTATGTAATAATTGTGTGTGCATGGGCGCATGCTAACAGTTAAGAGTGTTGGGCCAGTAACTGGTTTGAATCCCCAAGCCGACAAGGTGACAAATCCGTCAATGTCCCCTTGAGCAAGACACTTAAACCTAATTGCTCCTGTAAGTCTCTCTGGATAAGAGTGTCTCCTAAATTACTAAAATGTTAATGTAAAGTGCAAAATTACTTTTTTTTTTGGTGGTGTGTGTGTGTGACCATGTTGGTGTGTGTGTGTGCGAGTGTATGACCATGTTGTGGTGTGTGTGTGTGTATGACCATGTTGTGGTGTGTGTATGACCATGTTGTGGTGTGTGTGTGTATGTATGACCATGTTGTGGTGTGTGTGTGTGTATGTATGACCATGTTGTGGTGTGTGTGTGTGTATGACCATGTTGTGGTGTGTGTGTGTGTATGACCATGTTGTGGTGTGTGTGTGTATGTATGACCATGTTGTGGTGTGTGTGTGTATGTATGACCATGTTGTGGTGTGTGTGTGTATGTATGACCATGTTGTGGTGTGTGTGTGTATGTATGACCATGTTGTGGTGTGTGTGTGTGTATGACCATGTTGTGGTGTGTGTGTGTGTATGACCATGTTGTGGTGTGTGTGTGTATGACCATGTTGTGGTGTGTGTGTGTGTATGACCATGTTGTGGTGTGTGTGTGTGTATGACCATGTTGTGGTGTGTGTGTGTGTATGACCATGTTGTGGTGTGTGTGTGTGTGTATGACCATGTTGTGGTGTGTGTGTGTGTGTGTGTATGACCATGTTGTGGTGTGTGTGTGTGTATGACCATGTTGTGGTGTGTGTGTGTGTATGACCATGTTGTGGTGTGTGTGTGTATGACCATGTTGTGGTGTGTGTGTGTGTATGACCATGTTGTGGTGTGTGTGTGTATGACCATGTTGTGGTGTGTGTGTGTATGACCATGTTGTGGTGTGTGTATGACCATGTTGTGGTGTGTGTGTCTATGACTGGATTTCTTACACGGGAAGTGTAGTAGAGGCGAAGAATGGGGTTTCCAGATAGATCAATGGCCTTGTGGCTGGTGGATCCCTTCATCATTGAGCTGAGACAGAGAGAGTGTAACAGAGAGAGAGCGACAGAAAGAGAGCGACAGAGAAAGAGAGCGACAGAGAAAGAGAGCGAGACAGAGCAAGAGAGCGACAGAGAAAGAGAGCGACAGAGAAAGAGAGCGACAGAGAAAGAGAGCGAGACAGAGCGAGCGACAGAGAAAGAGAGCGACAGAGAAAGAGAGCGACAGAGAAAGAGAGCGAGACAGAGCGAGCGACAGAGAAAGAGAGCGAGAGAGCGACAGAGAGAGAGCGAGACAGAGCGAGGAAAAGCGGGATGGAGAGAGAGAGGGAGCGTGAGAGCCCGAATGAGAGAGATACATAATGAGAGAGAGAGAAAGAATGAGAGAGAGGTTTAACCTTTAATTCAGTACAAGGACATTACACCACCATTTTCATCACCATTACATACGCATGTGATGGCCCTGGGTGTATCTCAGTAGTCTAAAAACAGCCTTTTCTCCATCCACATTGGGGAAAAAAACACACGCTAAAGCAATATTGTGGGTGCCTACTACTGGGAATCAGCGGTCACCTGTCCTTTCCTTTCAAATCAGTCGAAGGAGAGGATTATTGAGATGAACCCGACATCTGTTAGCCACACTGACCTAGATAAATCAGATGGACCAACAAACTATACACACTTGGCTGTGGATGGGGTGAGGAGCCCCAATACAACTCAAAGAAATGGGTGACAAACACCCCCCCCCCCTCCCCACTTAATGGACACAAAACATTAATTGAATCCATGATTATTTGTGTAAATCGTATGTAATGTACAGTTGATGGTTCTCTGAGGCTCTTTAGTTTACGTACCTGTGCAGGTGCAGCCAGTGGCTGGCGATGTCCAGGCTCATGCTGATCTGGAAGAGGAAGGTGTAGGAGGGGTAAAGCAGAGCCAGGTTGACCAGGAGACACATGGTGGCACAGCGGTCTGTCAACATGTCCAGCATCGCACCAAACTTAGTGCCTACAGGACAGGGGAGAGACAGGGAGAGGTTCTTTTTGTATAGCACATCGATTTATACAAAATTATTACCCAAATGTTTTTTTATTTATTTTTTACAAATGATGTGAAAAGGAATTAGAGAATGCTGTGCAGGAACTTTAACCACCGGCTGGCAAAGCTCCAGATAGCTTAGACATTTGCAAACTGTACGACTCAAGTGTCTGGAAAATGTGATGCCATGCAGTGTGTTTTACCAAAGACAGCGAGAACACAATCGCTTCACTCCCAATCAATAGACTCCTAAAGTCATCACGATACAGTATTCAATATGTCTGTCTAGGTTTGGGTGATAGACCTTTAATACTGGAATTTCAAAACACAGACTGATTTTCAATACCGTAAAAATGACACTTTTTTTGTTGTGTGTGTGTGGGGGGGGGGGGGGGACGACGACGACGACTGCGTGCTACACCACTGCTCATTATTGTAAGTATAACTATAATAAATAAATCTAAGATGTGCCAAATAAATGATATCCAACTCAGGGCTCCAGCTATGCATTTGGTTTGCTTACTTTCTAGCTAAGTGGCTAAATGTCAAGACCAATCATCTCGTTTACAGCAGGGACATTCAATCCACTCCTGAATCAAGGTCCCTGTTGCCTAAATGGTTTTGTGTGGAATTATTATTATTATTATATATATATTTTTTAATGGTTTCAATACTGCCCCTTATGTGCACTTCCGGTAATACCGTGTACCTCGGTACAGAAACGATATGACTGTATGAACATCTACACACCGCCCGACCTTATGTCTGTCGGCTGCAGACCACTGGAGGTTCCCACTGGTCACTAAAGACACATATAGGCAAGACTGTGTACCTTCACATTTCCGCTCTGTCTATTGTGACATACCGTCGCTTCTACTACCATTCATACTCCTGTTTCATGCACGTTTCAACCAATCGCCCGATCGTTTTGATTTCCATCCATGCCCTTTAAAAAAAAATATATATATATACATTGTTGATAATTGGATCGACGACAGGCCTATCACCTGCTGCCATTGCCGTGATTACAAACACCTGCAAGTGTCCAATGGAAACCTCCTTGGGACCCGCCGTGTTTGACCTGAAACCCTGATTAAGACAGCTTAGCCGTCAAAATGTTGGGTGGATAAAGTGTGCAGCTTTTCCTTTTCCTATTGGACTTACTCATTACCAGTGTTATGAAACCTTACAGATGCAAACAGCAAGTATTTCAGCCAATACACAACACAGATACATCAGCATCTCAGACAAGGACTTTTAAACCTCCGATTCGGTCATTTGTGCAGCTAATGAGCTCCGGTTCATGAACACGGCACTACTTTATAATAGAAGAGAAACGACAAAGACGAGAGAAACATTCTAGCTGTTATTCTCCAGGGTTGACTGAAAGTCAGACACAGATTTAGACTTGGAACAGCTGTGGGAATGGGGCAGGAACTGTCATACTCCGGCCGAGATGTGGTCCTAACTGTACAAGAGGGCCCCAAGTGACAAGGATCTACCGGACGTGGGCATCAACAGCGCCCACTAGTCCTCCAGGCCCACTCCTCCGGTATGATGGAGCATGTGGCTGACCCGTCTATGTGGAGAGGCTAAGCATTGCTCTGGGGGGTTGATCAGTATGCCGGGCCGTGGGGAGGGTAGCCCTGGTCATCTCCACGGTGTTAGAGGTGATCCTCATAGCCTCGGCGGTGCGTAACTGGATGGATGAGTATCTGAAGCTCGTGCAGATGGATCTGGAGACCGAGCCGCTCCTCCTTGAGGACACCAAGCGTGTGGAGGGTTTAACCAGCTTTAACCTGACCGCGGCGACCTAAGGAACGCCACGCTAAGAGACGACCAGACGTCCTCCCGCCCCCATGGCGCACCAGGTCAGCGGAGCTGCCTTCCACTCCCAGACGCTGATCGAGCGGGCTTGACTGGAGGAGGGCCACAAGACAGTCAGAGCCGGGGGGGGGCGAAGAAGACATCTACCTACAGGATCCACAGGAGCTGATGGGAGTGTCTGGAACCTAAACTCCATATGGATGTTGAATCAACTATGCTTGGTACTTCCTGCTGGGTTCAATATGTGAGAGCAGAATAAGTGGAAGAGTAAATCTGTTGATTTTCAAAGCCGTGATCTGAAGTACTGTCTGTCGCCAATTTTTATCAACAAACAACAACAACGGGGGGGTGGGGGCAAAGAGGTACTTCACCGACATCCAGAACAATATGGACGCTTATACAACCCAACGTGGAACTGTCATACTAAGTTTGTTGCAAAAAAAAAAAAAAGTGTTGCATTGTCTTGTGTCATGGTGACTTTAAAAAAAATATGGACCTAGGGAGGGATTAGCGGCTCGTGCACACGAACAGGCTCGACACACGCGTGCACACACACGATCCATCTTCCCTGTGATGACCCATTTCCACTTTCTGTAATTATTATTATTATTATTATTTATTTTTTCATTGAAACAAATGAAGCGCATCCCGTCCGTATCATTTCATCAGGTAGCCGAATCAGGATTTACCTTTAGTGGACAGCAGCCTTATAACAACACTGTCCCGCTTTTTGATATCAGCACAACGCTCATATCAGTCCGACTCTTGAGACCCAGAGAGTCTGAATAAATCTATCATGGGTTGACTCTATCACAGGGTAAAAACGACATGAATAGTTGTAATGGTGGTACCTTGGTTGAGGGCGCGGGCGGCGTGCCCATCAAAGGCATCCAGGAGGGCACTGAGCAGGTAGAAGAACACAGCTGGTACGGGACAGCATGGCATCAGGTAGAAGGCAAGCAGAGCCAGCACGATGCGGGCATAGCCTAACAGAGAGGATAGGATCAGAGGAGAGGACGAGAGAGGAGGAAAGAAAGGAAAGAGGAAAGGAGGGCCAAGGGTGGGTGGAGGGAGGTGGTGGTGTTAAAAACAGGATTTGGCCAGCCCAATGTGACAACGCATTCGGAGACAGAGACCTTCGCCCCCTCTCTGCGAGAAAAATCTCCAGGCATTCTAGTGAGCTAGATCATCTTAAAGAATTGAGACAGAGAACATTCCCATCCTAAGAGAGTCACGTCAGAAGCCCTATCCCTAACAGGATGGATATGTCGAGGCCCCCCATCCGATTTGGGTTTTGATTATAAGACTTTAAATAGAATATCTGAACTCTTTAAAAATACTTTTTGACTTTGTCTGTCAGGTAAGGCAATAAATAGGCCAATAGTGCAGATCCTTGAATACCTGCTCCAGAGCGCTCAGGAGCTCATGGGGCGAAGGTTCACCTTCCAACAGAACAACATCAGAACAGCACACAGCCAAGAGTGGCTTCGGAACAAGTCTCTGAATGGCCCAGCCAGAGCCCGGACATGAACCCAATCGTTGATGGACATCTCTGGAGAGACCTGAAAATAGCTGTGCAGCGATGCTCCCCATCCAACCTGACAGAGCTTGAGAGGATCTGCAAAGAAGAATGGAGAAACTCCCCAAATAGGTGTACCAAGCTAGTAGTGTCATACCCAAGAAGACCCGAGGCTGTTTATTTTATTTTACCTTTAGGCAAGTCAGTTAAGAACAAATTCTTATTTTCAATGTGGGTTAACTGCCTGTTCAGGGGCAGAACGACAGATTTGTACCTTGTCAGCTCGGGGATTTGAACTTGCAACCTTCCGGTTACTAGTCCAACGCTCTAACCACTAGGCTACCCTGCAGCTGTAACCGCTGCTTCAACAAAGCACTGAGTAAAGGGTCTGAATACTTATGTAAATGTGACATTTCAGTATTTTAATAAATTAGCACAATGTCTAAACTGATTGTGCTTTGTCATTATGGGGTAGTGTGTGTAGATTGATGAGGGGGAAAAACACAATTTAATACATTTTAGAGTAAGGCAGTAACGTAACAAAATGTGGAAAAAGGGTTTGAATAGTTTCCGAATGCACTGTAATAGCCAATTCATGATGGCAAAACCGGCTCAAATCAAAACAGACAGATAACATTATGCTACGATTGACTAGGCTGATACCGTAAACTAAGTCACTTCTGTACATCACGCTGGTCCGTACAATTGACCTTATTTTAGCGCCCAAAAAACGTAATACTTCCAGATCAACTGTAATATATATGTATTATACCTACTGTAGCTAGCTGCTAATTTGCTAACGCAATCTAGCAAAACATTTTAGCCAGTTTTCATTGGATTGGAACCATCCATGTAAATAGAAACTCACCGATCAAATTCGGAACGAAAAGGAAGATGTTTTCCTCGGCCATTGCAGGGGTTTTCGATAGAGGTTATTTTCGACAAACGACAATATTTGTCTAATTCCACTCTTCAATCTTTAGCTACAGTAACCTTCTGACTTCCTCGAATGTAGATTTTTATTTTTGACATAATGCTGTGCGACGTCAGACTTCCGGTGAGACGCACAACTAGGCACCTCCCCTTTAATTGTAAACGTCGACCCAAATGACACCCTATTCCCCTATATAGTGCACTAAATTTAATCAGAGCCCTATAGGTCTTGGTCAAAAGTAGTGTACTAAATAGGGAATAGAGTACCATTTGAGACATCATATAGCCTCAATCATCAAGGACAGGGGACAAGAAATCAAGCTATTTTTGGCTTATGAGGGCACATGCACATCGTATGCATGCATGAGTGTCCTACTTGCTATTACTGTATGAATGATCCATGTACATACGGTAAATGACTGCAAACTCACTTTGCACTGCAAATAACAGCTGGCAATGGCAATGTTCACAGTCAAAATCAGTAAGCCAATGATCACTCTTGGCTATTTCAGGGCCTTAAAGGATTCTTGTAAATCTCTACAAAGTGTGACCGTACAACCTTGGCCCAGAATAGGATTTGATCTGTCAGTGGCCTGTACAATTGTGCCTGAAATCATTACTGTACTAGTTGTAAAAACGGAACGGATCTGGATGACCTCTACTAACCACTATGTACTGACTCAGGGACGTGTGAAGGACCACAAGGATGTCCGGTAAGAACAGAGCCAAAGGATGTCAGGGAAAAGAGGTTTTATTGTCACCAAAACACACTCCCGGTGTAGTGGAGGGCATACACCCACTATTTTTCAGTGGGCATTGCGTATATTTACTTCTTAATCCCCACTGTAGTGTAGTGGATGTATAGGGCGTATCAATTAATAGGGTTGATGGAACAGATCGGAATGTTTAGCTTAAAATTTGATGAACTAGAATTTCTTTACATTTTAGGCGCAGTAATGTACACACGGAAGTAGACCTGCCCGTGAATGTTCCAAAATGAGCTTGCGGAAAACATCGTTCTAAATTAAAGATGCAAGATGCTAGGATAAAGGCTAGGATAAAGCACTGGACCTGGAAATGACTACCATGTGGGAAAGAAATTGTCACCGTAGCATACAATTAATTAAACCAGTAAAATATTAACTATCTGCACAATAAGGACTGTAGTATGAGAGAATGGCATCAGACTGAACAGCCCCTGTGTAGCCATAGCATTATCGGTGGGTTACAAACATTTAGCAGGAAATGCTAACAAATATACTGAACAAAACTATAAATGCATACATTTCAAAGATTTTACTGAGTTACAGTTCATATAAGGAAATCGGTGAATTGAATTAAATAAATTAGGCCTTAATCTATGGATTTCATGACTGGGCAGGGGTGCAGCCATGGATGGGCATAAGCCCACCCACTGGGGAGCCAGGCCCAGCCAATCAGAATTTGTTTTTCCCAACAAAAGTGCTTTATTATAGCCCACTCTCAGATGATCCCACACGTGAATTAGCCAGATGTGTAGGTCCTGGGCTGGCGTGGTTGTGAGGCCTGTTGGACGTACTGCCAAAATTCCTTAAAACGATGTTGGCAGTTTATCGTAGAGAGATTAACATGAAATTCTCTGGCAACAGCTCTGGTGGACATTCCTACAGTCAGCATGCCAATTGCATGCTCCCTCAAAACTTGAGATATCTGTGGCATTGTGTTGTGGCAAAACTGCACATTTTAAAGTGACCTTTTCTTGTCCCCAGTACAAGGTACACCTGTGTAATGATCACCGTTTAATCATATTCTTCACATACCACACTTCTTAGGTGGATGCAGTGGGGGATTTAGGTATAGACGACATGAGCAGTCACCCAGGACGGCATCTTGCTGGCGGCGGCACCCCAAAAAAAATCGTAATGGTGACATTTGCACGATCGGTTTTCTATCGCTCATTTGCACCACACGGCAATGATATGTCACTGTGTGGGACTGTGGGTAAATTAACCTTGTCGGAGAGGGCGCCCCGTTTCTAGTTTGTGAGCTCGGCAGGCTACTGCCTGGGAAGGTCTCCCACTTCGAAGTACGAGATGGGGAGGGGGGTGGGGGTTGGTTGACCTCAGGTCTCCACACTGGAAGCCTGAGATAGATTCTTGCGCTCCCCCTATCAAATAGCACACCTCTAACTTTCTACAGTACTAAGGCAATTAGTAAAAAATCAATCACACGACAAAATTCTACCAAATAAACCACAATTCATTCATAATACTGTGAATATCTAGTTTCACAGACATAAAATTATATTTTTTAATGGTTTGTGTAAAATTGTTAAGAATAATATAAAACCAGTCTGCACACCAAGGTGAATTGGTTTAGTCTTGACTCTTGGTTGACGGTGTTGGGGGGATGGGTAATGTAGTCTTGACTCTTGGTTGAGTGTTGGGGGGATGGGTAATGTAGTCTTGACTCTTGGTTGACAGTGTTGGGGGGGATGGGTAATGCAGTCTTGACTCTTGGTTGACAGTGTTGGGGGGATGGGTAATGTAGTCTTGACTCTTGGTTGACAGTGTTGGGGGGGATGGGTAATGTAGTCTTGACTCTTGGTTGACAGTGTTGGGGGGGGATGGGTAATGTATTGATGCCCGAGCGCCAAATCAACACTTATTTGTTTCTATTGGTATTTGTCGCCTCTTTTTGATATTTATGAGTCTTATTTTTGTACATATTTGTATATTTATATAGTTTTAAATGCTATGATTATTTATTTGTGTTCTAAATGTTTGAATAAAAATTAGTTTGTGCAAAATGCTTTTTATTTTGTGGCGGGTCAGCGGGGCTGAAGGGGGTTTGCCCAGGGAGCCATACAAGCTAGAACCGTCACTGGGTGGATGGATTATCTTGGCAAAGGAGAAATGCTCAAATTTGTGCATAAAATGAGAGAAATACGATTTTTTTTGTGTGCATCTGGAACATTTCTGGGATCTTTTATTTCAGCTCATGAAACATGGGACCAACACTTTACATTTGCATTTTTGTTCAGTGTAATTAGCCTAGCACGCAGAGGCACATAAATGAGTACAAACATCAATCCCTGCAAACAAACTCCACTATCAACTCTCAAATATCTCATAGGAGTGCTGATCTAGGTTCAGTTATGCCATTTAGATCATGATGTATAAAATGACAGGGAGGACTTGATTCGAGATCAGCACTCCTATGGGCCCTGGAGTGGTTTTCCCCAAGTCAATTTCCTTTTAAAGGATACACAAAATGTCATCTTTACCTTACATCTTTCAAGGTTATTTACACCAACTAATATAGTCTGTGGGCGTTCCTTTGAACGGATACACATTCCAACCAAGTCCGTACAAATGAAGACAGCATCAAAAGTCATTTTTTCCTTTTTTTATTTTTCAAAATTATTTTTGTGTTTCTGTACAACAAATTCTGTAGCAGACCTCCGCTCCACTTTGCATTGAACCTGAACGTAACTTGGCTCTCTCTCTCTGTGTACAACAGTTCTATATCCCAGCACACAAATCCATTCCTCCTCTTTCTATCAGATTCTCACTCATCCATCATCACCGTTGCCCTGCCCCACCAATTGAGGTGTATCTCAATAGTCTTTTGAGTCCCCTCCTCATCTCTCCTTCGTTTGAATGATGTGAAAGGACAGGTTATTAAAGTGAATTTCCAAAACACATCCACCAAAGTCCTTTCACCTGTGCTGTTTTCTATATGCCGGCTAAGGGGGATGAAACAAGGAAAAATAACTACTTTTGACTATTGAGACCCACCCCCCTCTAAGCGTACATCGGCACTACATGTGGGCAGCGACATCACACACTCTGTCCCGCCGGCGCTGTCTCCATGCCCTAGTCTAAAAATCACAGCCTCTGGAAATGAATCTAGCATGTTCCGTCGTGAATGTGTAAACTGAAGTAAACCACCCCAGACGTGTCTTGAGGTAACTTAAAGAGGTTAGAGTATTGAAATGCACCACTGGAGACCCAATGTTTTCCCACCCCACCATTTTGTTGTAATGTTGGTGCTGTTCAGATTTGGCAGTGTGAGTTTAGGAGCCAAAGGTAGATGATTCTCTACACAAGAGATCCTGGGCTCGGTTAGAATACTTTAAAATAGCTCATTCCTTTCTACTACTTGACTACGGATGAGTGGGGAAGGTGAAAGCATAAAAAACGGCGACACTTCGCTTCAATCCAAATCCTGTTCTATCCAGAAATATCTTCCAGAAAGGAAGGCGGAAGGAAGGAAAGGAAGGACACAATGACATTCACACCAAGCTATTGAAAAATGTATGCACTTGCTTGTTCTTGGCTGTTATATATGTATCTATTTTTAAAGACCAAAAACAAATTCGGAGTATTTTTGGTGGGGTGTAGTAGTGTATAGGATGAGTACTGTAGTGTACAATCAACAAGATTGGCTGGTCCGTGTCAACATGAACCACAAGAAGAGAGGTACAATATGGCACAAAACGTGCTGGAGTAGAGGCTGACTTTAGTCTAGAATTCAATATATTCACACACACACACACACACTAAAAACATGAACGTCCCGTCCACATTTAATACTGGCTCTATAACACCACCACCTTTCGTGGTAATGCACTGCCCAGTAGACTCCGACCCTGAGACCATAGAGGGAATGCTTGGGGAAAGGAAGTCGTTTTTCTCCTTTTTAAAAAATAATAAAAACAATTGCATTCTTTCCATAGCGCTCCATAACAGTAACATTGCTCTTACTCCCCACCTAGTGGTCAAAATTGGCAATTAAAACTTTTTTTTTAAACATTTAAAAAATAAAAAATTAGTGTACAACAAACATTACAACTGCTCTAGTAGTAATAATAATAATAATAGCAACCATATCTATTTTCCCTCAAAACTATTTTCCAATTTCTATTCACATGGCAAAATGATCATTATTATTACTCTACCAGCGTTTCAGAGTGCTTTTATGTACACTAAGTACAATGTCGGACAAAGGTGTTGGACAGTGAACAATCTTCAATTTTACTGTCAAAACGTCGGACAGGTATTATATACTTGAATTAATACAATGCTTTCTGTACAGCACTTTCATGCATTGAACTGTAATAACTGCTTTATGCACATATACTTCTACACACCTACCAGGCTGTGAGTCCAGGAATGGGTCAAGCGTGAAAAAACTAAGCGAGCATTGAGCTCTGTACACACACACCCGCTTTCATAATGTTCACAGGGAAATTATTGCTCGGCAGTGGCAGAGTTGTGTTGGGTCAGCCGAGCCACCGGATGGCAGTGTTACATCTGTCATACATTTGAAAATCCTATTACCAAAAAAACAACTGTTTCTGTAGTTGCCTCTCGTGGTTCAGCTCCTTGCTCCGCCACAAAATGGACAGTATACGACCCATCATTACCTAGTATGCTTCGCGTGTTAGTTTCTGCGTTATTTACATAGTTTACATTGTATTTTAAAGCACCCTCTTTCGAACAGTTTTATCTCCACATCCATTCATTTCTCTCAGTTTGATGTCAGCAGAGAAACCCATTGCTGTTAAAACTCCCCTTTAAAAACATCGCTTTCCTCCCACTTGTATCTCTCCCGTCTGTGCAGACATTGTTATACTCTCAGGTGTCTGTCTAATCTAAAGCAGCTAGTCTGCTCAACTGACCCCTACTGGTGGCCAGCCCTGTCTGACCTTACTGTTAATGGCCGGCCCCCTCCCTCATCTAAACCCTTCTCCTGAATTTGTGAGAGAGATGACCTCATCCAACAATAAAAATCACCTTGAACAATAGGAATGGTGGACCTGCTTTGGCTCCGCCCTTTGTGGTGGTAAACCTGTTTTAGCACCACCCCCTCCATGAACAAACACTCTGGTAGAAAGAAGTGAGATCAGGGACATTCAACCCCCCCCCCCCCCCCACTTACTGCATGGAATATCTCAAACGACACCCTATTCCTCATATGAGAGGGTTAGAGTATTGTTTCAGAGGCAACCTCAGAGAAAGGGCAGGCTTGGTTTGTTCTCTCACCCCGCCCCTTTAAGACTGAGGGGTGGAGCCTATCGTTGCCCTTCCCCTTTAAGAGTAGGAGAGGTGGGAGCCGTTGGAGATGTGTGAGGTGACCGAGGTGCTCCGGCTCAGAACCCCCTCGCCCCCCCCTGCCCCGCCTGGCCCCCCTGAGGCCGTCCTCCTCAGGGGCTGGGGGCTGTTCCTCAGGGCCATCAAGCTGGGGCCCCTGGCAACCAGACCCCCGTATCCCCCTCCCTGGGAAGACGAGGAGGAGGAAGAGGAGGGCGGCGAGGAGGAGTAGAGGGAGATAGGTGGTGGGGGAGGCGGAGGTGGCAGGAGAGCCAGGGACTGGGCTGAGGCGTGTTGGGAGAGGTGGTGGTGATGAACTCCTCCCCCGTGGTGATGGTGTTGGTGTCCTCCTCCACCACCCCCCCACTCTCTCTCCCTCTCGCGGTCCTCGCGCTCGCGGCTCTCTCGGTACAGGTGTGGCGTGCTCTGGTGGTGGTGGTGGTAGTGCTGGGGGAGGTAGTGTTGCTGCTGCTGCTGCTGGTGATGGTGGTGGGAGGACGAGGAAGAGGAGGAAGATGAGGAGTTGGAGGAGTGGCCTCTACCACTCATGTTCATCTCACTATCCCTCCCCAGGCCGTGAGACAAAGTGATCGACTCGGCACGGCTGAAACCTCCTCCACCGCTGCAGCTGTTCTGGCTACGCCACGAAGGGGGCGCCACAGAGTTCTGCACGCCGTGGCTCCAGTGGCTCCCAGAGCGAGGAACAGGGCGGGAGGGCCAGCCCCCGGGGCCAGAGGAGGGGCTGGGATTGGGGTAGCCCTGGTTGAAGGCCTCGGCGGGGATGCCCGTCAGAGCCATGTTGCTGAAGCCAAGACGCATGCTCTCCGAGTCAAATGCCTCGATTTCCCGTGCCTGGCGCTCCAGTAGAGTACGGATACGCTCTGAACGCTCGTTCTGCAGAGACAGCATCTCTTCCTCAATCTAAGAGAGAGCGCGAGAGCGAGAAGGGGAGAGAAAAATAATATTTTAAGTGGCCTATCCTTTTTGGTGTCGTCTATATTGTACATATTATCTTGCGCACACACACACACACACACACTCCCTTCAGACACCCCTCCGCTCCATCTCTCCGTGTCGCTCTCACCCTCTGTTCCAGCAGGGCCCTGCGGATGGACACCCTTTGCTCCAGGTCCTTGGCTTCTCTCTCGTGCTGGGAGTCTGTGTGGATCTTGATCTTGCTCTGGTAAGCGTTCAGCAGCTCCAACTCCTGCTGCAGCTGCATCCGCAGCACCTGGTATTCTGCTTCCTGGGTCTCGTCCAATCGCAGCTAGAGGGGGAAGGGGGGCGCTGGACGTCAGTAGAGCACACCCTGGTCTAATGGACGGTTTGTGGATGTCCACCACTCAAAATGTGGGATTTGTAGTCCTAATTTGTAATTTTAGTAGTTCTAGAGTTTAGCATGGACGTAGTAGGTGTTTGTTGAACTGAAGTTTGTTGGTATACATTTTTGGTGTGGCTGGTTTAATATGTAGATGTATAGTTGATGTGTAGTGGGTGTGATCTGCAGTATGTGCGTGTCTGTGTGGGTTATGTCTCTTTGCGTGTGTGTAGTTGTTTTGTAGTACTGCGTCGTTGTAGTTGTCAGGTGTATGAGAGGTGCACGGTAGGGTCCTTGCCTTACTCACAGCCTGTGTGGACAGCATGTCGTTGATGGAGTGGTCGTATTGCTCGGCCAGGATGGCCAGTTTCCTGGTCTGCTCCTCCTTCAGCCTCTTGAGCACCGCCTTGTGGTCGGCCTTGGGAGTGCTCTCCAACAGATGGTTCCTCAGGGCCTTGTACTGACGCGTCTGGATCTTACACGTGTCCTGGAACTGACGCTTGATCTGGAGCTCCTTGGACTGGGAGAGGGAGAAAGGAGAGTGAGGGAAGGAGGGGAGAAAGGAGAGTGAGGGAAGGAGGAAAGGAAGGCGAGAGAGGGGGAAGGAAGGTGAGAGGGAGCCTTACCTTGAGGCTCTTGGGCTGCTGGCGGACCTCCACGGTGTGTTTCTGCCGGAGTTCCTGCTCCCTCCGCTTGTTGTACTCCATCTGGTTGGTGAGCTCAGTCTGGTGCTGCGTGCGGATCAGGTCGGCCCGCGTACGCTGCACCGCCCCCAGCTGACGGAACTCCAGCTCCTGGGTGGACTCGTGGTGCCTCAGCAGCATGGCACACTCCAGGTCCCTCTGGGTCTGCTTCTTGTTCAGGTCCTGGAGGGAGGAGAGAAAGGAGAGAGCCCACAGAGAGAGTTGGGGAAAGGGAAAGAAACATGTATAGGAAAAAAGATGGAGAGGGAGTGAGAGAGGGTAGGAAACGTGTCAACCAAGTGATCACAATAAAATTAAGTAGCTTTTGTGTGTGTGTATGTATGAATATATACACACACCAGATGGGATAGTGTATCGCCGCAGAAGGCTGTGGTAGCCATGCTGGTTAAGTGTGCCTTGAATTCTAAATAAATCATTGACAGCGTCACTAGCAAAGCACCCCACCCCATTACAACCTCCTCCTCCATGCTTCACGGTGGGAACCACAAATGCGTAGATCTGTTCACCTAATTTGCGTCTCAAAGACAGGGCCGTTGGAACCAAAAATCTCAAAAACCTTTTTCACTGGTCTAATGCCCATTGCTCGTGTTTCTTGGCCCAAGCAAGTCTCTTCTTCTTATTGGTGTCCTTTAGTAGTGGTTTCTTTGCAACAATACAACCATGAAGGCCTGATTCACGCAGCCTCCTCTGAACAGTTGATGTTGAGATGTGTCCATTACTTGAACTCTGTGAAAGCATTTATTTGGGCTGCAATCTGAGGTGCATATAACTCTAATGAACTTATCCTCTTCCCTTCCTGTGGCGGTCCTCAAGAGAGGCAGTTTCATCATAGCGCTTGTTGGTTTATGCGAATGCACTTGAAGAAACTTAAGGTTCTTGAAATGTTATGTATTGACTGACCTTCATATCTTAAAGTAATAATGGACTGTCATTTCTCTTTGCTTATTTGAGCTGTTCTTGCCATAAAATGGACTTGGTCTTTTACTTTAATAGGGCGATTTCCTGTATACCACCCTGACCTTGTCACAACAATGGATTGGCTCAAATGCATTAAGGAAAGAAATTCTACAAATATACTTTTAACAAGGGACACCTGTTAACTGAAATGCATTCCAGGTGACTACCTCATGAAGCTGGTTGAGAGAATGCCAAGAGTGTGCAAAGCTGTCAAGGCAAAGTGTGGCTATTTGAAGAATCTCAAATAGAAAATATATTTTGTTTAACACTTTGTTACTACATGATTTCATATGTGTTATTTCATAGTTTTGATGTCTTCACCATTATTTTACAATGTAGAAAATAGTGAAAATAAAGAAAAACCCTGGAATGAGTAGGTGTGTCCAAACTTTTGACTGGTACTGTGTGTGTGATGTATGTATGTATGTATAACTTTAGTCCGTCCCCTCGCCCATACCCGGGCTCGAACCAGGGACCCTCTGCACACAACAACTGACACCCACGAAGCATCGTTACCCATCGCTCCACAAAAGCCGTGGCCCTTGCAGAGCAAGGGGAACCACTACTTCAAGGTCTCAAAGCGAGTGACGTCACCGATTAAAACACTATTAGCGCGCACCACCGCTAACTAGCTAGCCATTTCACATCGGTTACATATGTATGTATGTACGTACAGTGGGGAGAACAAGTATTTGATAACCTGCAAAATCGGCAGTGTTTCCTACTTACAAAGCATGTAACGGTCTGTAATTTGTATCATAGGTACACTTCAACTGTGAGAGACAGAATCTAAAACAAAAATCCAGAAAATCACATTGTATGATTTTTAAGTCATTAATTTGCATTTTATTGCATAAGTATTTGATACATCAGAAAAGCAGAACTTAATATTCGGTACAGAAACCTTTGTTTGCAATTACAGAGATCATACGTTTCCTGTAGTTCTTGACCAGGTTTGCACACACTGCAGCAGGGATTTTGGCCCACTCCTCCATACAGACCTTCTTCAGACCCTTCAGGTTTCGGGGCTGTCGCTGGGCAATACGGACTTTCAGCTCCCTCCAAAGATTTTCTATTGGGTTCAGGTCTGGAGACTGGCTAGGCCACTCCAGGACCTTGAGATGCTTTTTACGGAGCCACTCCTTAGGTGCCCTGGCTGTGTGTTTCGGGTCGTTGTCATGCTGGAAGACCTAGCCACGACCCATCTTCAATGCTCTTACTGAGGGAAGGACGTTGTTGGCCAAGATCTCGCGATACGTGGCCCCATCCATCCACCCCTCAATACGGTGCAGTCGTCCTGTCCCCTTTGCAGAAAAGCATCCCCAAAGAATGATGTTTCCATCTCCATGCTTCACGGTTGGGATGGTGTTCTTGGGGTTGTACTCATCCTTCTTCCTCCAAACACGGCGAGTGGAGTTTACACCAAAAAGCTTTATTTTTTGTCTCATCAGACCACATGACCTTCTCCCATTCCTCCTCTGGATCATTCAGATTGTCATTGGCAAACTTCAGACGGGCCTGGACATGCGCTGGCTTGAGCAGGGGGACCTTGCGTGCCCTGCGGGATTTTAATCCATGACGGCGTAGTGTGTTAGTAATGGTTTTCTTTGAGACTGTGGTCCGAGCTCTCTTCAGGTCATTGACCAGGTCCTGCCGTGTAGTACTAGGCTGATCCCTCACCTTCCTCATGATCGTTAATGCCCCATGAGGTGAGATCTTGCATGGAGCCCCAGACCGAGGGTGATTGACCGTCATCTTGAACTTCTTCCATTTTCTAATAATTGCATCAACAGTTGTTGCCTTCTCACCAAGCTGCTTGCCTATTGTCCTGTAGCCCATTCCAGCCTTGTGCAGGTTTACACTTTTATCCCTGATGTCCTTACACAGCTCTCTGGTCTTGGCAATTGTGGAGAGGTTGGAGTCTGTTTGATTGAGTGTGTGGACAGGTGTCTTTTATACAGGTAACAAGTTCAAACGTGCAGTTAATACAGGTAATGAGTGGAGAACAAGAGGGCTTCTTCAAGAAAAACTAACAGGTCTGTGTGAGCCGGAATTCTTACTGATTGGTAGGTGATTAAATACTTATGTCATGCAATAAAATGCAAATGAATTACTTAAAAATAATGTGATTTTCTGGATTTTTGTTTTAGATTCCATCTCTCACAGTTGAAGTGTACCTATGATAAAAATTACAGACCTCCACATGCTTTTTAAGTAGGAAAACCTGCAAAATCGTCAGTGTATCAAATACTTGTTCTCCCCACTGTATGTATGCATGCATATGCATGCATGTAGAGAATTGCCTTGACAGTTGAGACATGGATTGTGTATGTGTGCCATTCAGAAGGTGAATTGGGGGGTGGAATGTCTTGAGCCAATAAGTATTTAACCCCTTTGTTATGGTAAGCCTAAACAAGCTCAGGGGAAAAAACAGAAAAAAACCAGGTGCTTATTAAAACAAGTCACATGGACTCACTCTGTGTGCAATAAGTGTTTAACATGATTTTTTAAATAACTACCTCATCTCTGTAAGGTCCGTCAGTCGAGCAGTGAATTTCAAACACAGATTCAACCACAAAGACCAGAGAGGTTTTCTAATGCCTCGCAAAAGGGCCTCTATTAGTAGATGGTGTGACGACCCTCCCAGTCTGTCTGCTATATTCTCCTCCTTTGCTCTTGTTTTCCTTAATAGGATGTCGTCGGTGGAAGGAGCTGGGAGGGTCGTCAGCGGAATGGGACACCTGGGCCCGGGTGTGTCCCGGGATAAATTCACCTGTCCCCCATACATGGAGGAGACTCTCTCCACACAGACACACTTGGATTTTGGTAGTGGTATTTTTGTGGCCGTTTTGCTACCTTTCAACACCCCTCATTATCACATCTATGGACGCAGCCACTCACACCATTGTTAATTGTATATAGGTCACTTCAGTTAATAAATATATATTGGTTTTGTTCCTCATCTCCTTTTTTGGTACGTGCTTTGGGCCGGTTCGTGACATGTCGGGGCTCGTCCGGGATCATAAGGTTGGTTCCTAGACATCCTGATAGGTAAGTATTTTGTTGCATTATGGATGGGTTAATGCTTATTTGAATGTGCTTCGTTTGGTATTCACGGCACAAGTGTTTAGTATAGTGCCTTTAGATACGCATCAGTGATTTTGGTTGTCCGGTGACATCATCAAACAAGTGCGTTGCCTGGTAGAGTATGCCAGTGGGCTTAATACTAGCGTCGTTGGGGCTTACTGGTATGTGTATTGTGTTTGGGGGGGAAAAACGTGGAGTTAATGTTTGGAAACGCCGTAGATGCTTTGTTTGCATCTTTTGTTACAGCTTTTTGAGTTGTAATGTTTGGTACCCAGTGCTGGTTGCCTTTGTTTGTTTGATAAACTTGCCACTGCGGTGGATAGTTGGTTGTGTTCTGCGTTGGAGAGAGTATCATTGGTTAGTTTCCAGGCTGGAAACCCTTGCTCTACTCGCTGTTGGGACATTGGTCTGAGGTGAGTACAAACTGCTATGTACCTCAGTGGGAGATTTGGGTAGGGTAGTGTCTTTGGAACCCGGAGCCACTCCAATACCTTGACTTTGTTGTCCTTAACTTCTTATGGCTGTGAGGCAGTATTGTGTGGCTTAAATGAATAAGTTGCCCAAAGTAAACGGCCTACTCCTCAGTCTCAGCTAATATATGTATATTATTATTAATATTGGAAAGAAAACACTAAAGTTTCTAAAACTGTTTGAATGATGTCTGAGTATAACAGAACTCATGACAAGCAAAATCCTGAGGAGAAATCAAAAAAGGAAGTGAGAAATCTGAGCTTTGTATGTATTCACCAATGAAATCCCCTTGAGATATGTTGTACTGCCTAGAAGTTCCACTAGATGTCAACCATCAATAGAAATTATAATGAGACTTCTATGGTGTTGTGGGGGTGAATGATAGCAGAATCAGTCAGGTGTCTGGCAGTCAGCCATTTTCTGATCATGCTTATTCCTCATGGTAGTCACTTGAGTTCCATGGCTCATGAAGACTAGAAGGAATAGTCCGGTTGGAACTTTATTGAAGGTACATGTTAAAAACATACTAATGATTGATTCTGTACATAGTTTGAAATGTTTCTTCGACCTGTATATAACCTTTTGAAGATTTTTGTCCGATGTAACGATGACCAGAATGAGCGTTTGGATATGTATACCAAACGCGCTAACAAAAGAAGGTATTTGGACATAAATTAGACATTTTCGAACAAAACAAACATTTATTGTAGACCTGGGATTCCTGGAGTGCTTTCTGATGTAGATCAAAGGAAAGTAATATTTATCATGTCATTTCTTGTTTATGTTGACGTCAACATGGCGGCTATTGTGACAAATGTTTCTGAGCGCCATCTCAGATTATTGCATGGCTGGCTTTTCCGTAAAGGTTTTTTGAAATCCGACACAGCGGTTGCATTAAGGAGAGGTAAATCTATAATTCCATGTGTATAACTTGTATTATCATCTACATTTATGATGACTATTTCTGTTGAATGATGTGGCTATGCAAAATCACTGGATGTTTTTGGAACTAGTGAATGTAACACGCCAATGTAAACTCATATTTTGATAAATATGAACCTTCTCAAATAAAACATACATGTATTGTGTAACATGAAGTCCTATTAGTGTCATCTGATGAAGATCATCAAAGGTTAGTGATTCATTTTATCTCCATTTCTGCTTTTTGAAACTCCTATCTTTGGCTGGGAAAAAAATGGCTGTGTTTTTCTGTGGCTATATGTGGTGACCTAACAATCGTTTGTTGTGCTTTTGCTGTAAGGCATATTTGAAATCGGACACGGTTGTGGGATTAACAACAAGAATAGCTTTACAATGGTATGAGATACATGTATGTTTGAGGAATGTTAATTATGAGATTGATGTTTTGAAAATGGCGCCCTACACTTTGACTGGCTGTTGTCATATTGCTCCCGTTAACGGGATTGCAGCCATAAGAAGTTAAGCCATTTTGCCACAACTTTGGAAGTATCATTGGGGTCATTGTCCATCTGGAAGACCCATTTGCAACCAAGCTTTAACTTCCTGACTGATGTCTTGATTGTTGCTGCAATATCCACATAATTATCCTTCCTCTGATACCATCTATTTTGTGAAGTGCACTAGTCCCTCTTGCAACAAAGCACCCCCACAACATGATGCTTCCACCCCTATACTTCACGGTTGGGATGGTGTTCTTCGGCTTGCAAGCATCACCCTTTTTCCTCCAAACATAACAATGGTCATTATGGCCAGACGGCTCTATTTTTGTTTCATTGGACCAGAGGACATTTCTCCAAAGAGTACGATCTTTGTCCCATGTGCAGTTGCAAACTGTAGTCTGGCTTTTTTATGGCGGTTTTGGAACAGTGGCTTCTTCCTTGCTGAGCGGCCTTTCAGGTTATGTCGAAATGTGGACTCGTTTTACTGTGGAAATAGATACTTTTGTACCCGTTTCCCTCCAGCATCTTCACAAGGCCCTTTGCTGTTCTGAGATTGATTTGCAATTTTCGCACCAAAGTATGTTTATCTCTAGGAGACAGAAAGTGTCTCCTTCCTGAGCGGTATGAAGGCTGCGTGGTCCCATGGTATTTATACTTGCGTACTATTGTTTGTACAGATGAACGTGGTACCTGCAGGCGTTTGGAAATTGCTCCCAAGGATGAACCAGACTTGGCTACAATTTGTTTTCCTGAGGTCTTGGCTGATGTCTTTTGATTTTCCCATGATGTCAAGCAAAGAGGCACTGAGTTTGAAGGTAGGCCTTGAAATACATCTACAGGTACACCTCCAATTTACTCATGTCAATCAACCTATCAGAAGCTTATAAAGCCATGACATTTTCTGGAATTTTCCAAGTTATTTAAAGGCACAGTCAACTTAGTGTATGTAAATTTCTGACCCACTAGAATTGTGATACAGTGAAATAATCTGTCTGTAAACAACTTTTGGAAAAATTACTTGAATCATGTACGAAGTAGTCCAAACCGACAGTTTGTCGAGTGGTTGAAAAACGAGTTAATGACTCCAACCTAAGTGTATGTAAACTTCCGACTTCAACTGTATCATCTCTCTTGTGTTGCCCAGTGTAATTGGCATTTCTCTTGTTGTGGTCTGGTGTGCTCAGCAGAGGGGAAGAGCGAGATTATTTTGAGAATTTACTTGTGACTATGGAGTCTTATGTAGAGGAGTTAATTCGCTGTCCATCAGCAGTAACTGTTAGAATTATGTACTAAAGAACTTGAAGATCGCTGATCACTACCAGGTTTAAATTGGTCATAAACGTCTAAAATTCTCCCAGGTTGATATATATACACTAGAAGTTACCACTGGGCAGCCTCTGCCGAGGACTCGTCTGAGCCCTAGTTGAGCCTGGCTCCCGTGGTAAAGCTGACTTCGGTCAAGTGTGCTACTACTGTCAGGGTTCTGGTCATTGGAAAAACGAATGTCCTGTTCAGCCTCCAGTATTTATGCTGCAATAGTTTGTGTCGGGGGGCTAGGGTCAGTCTGTTATATCTGGAGTATTTCTCCTGTCTTATCCGGTGTCCTGTGTGAATTTAAGTATGCTCTCTAATTCTCTCTCTCTCTCTCTGAGGACCTGAGCCCTAGGACCATGCCTCAGGACTACCTGGCCTGATGACTCCTTGCTGTCCCCAGTCCACCTGGTCGTGCTGCTGCTCCAGTTTCAACTGTTCTGCTTGCGGCTATGGAACACTGACCTGTTCACCGGACGTGCTACCTGACCTGCTGTTTTCGACTCTCTAGAGACAGCAAAAGTGGTAGAGATTAGAGGTTGAGCGATTAAAGGTTGAGCGATTAATCGGAATAGCCGATTAATTAGGGCCGATTTCAAGTTTTCATAACAATCGGAAATCGGTATTTTTGGGGCGCCAATTTGCCAATATATTTATTTTTTTATACATTAATTTTTTAAATAAATGTTATACCTTGATTTATCTAGGCAAGTCAGTTAAGAACACATTATTATTTTAAATGACGGCCTAGGAACGGTGGGTTAACTGCCTTGTTCAGGGGCAGAACAACAGATTTTCAACTTGTCAGCTCGGGGGATCCAATCTTGCAAACTTACAGTTAACTAGTCCAACGCAATAACGACCTGCCTCTCTCGTTGCACTCCTGTTACGCGAATGCAGTAAACCAAGTTGCTAGCTAGCATTATACTTATCTTATAAAAAACAATCACCACTAGTTAACTACACATGGTTGATGATATTACTAGATATTATCTAGCTTGTCCTGTGTTGCGAATAATCTCACTGAGCATACAAGTATCTGACTGAGTGGTGGTAGGCAGAAGCAAGCGCGTAAACATGAATTCAAACAGCACTTTCGTGCGTTTTGCCAGCAGCTCTTCGTTGTGCGTCAACATTGCGCTGTTTATGACTTCAAGCCTATCAACTCCCGAGATGAGGCTGGTGTGACCGAAGTGAAATGGCTAGCTAGTTAGCGCACGCTAATAGCGTTTCAAACTTCACTCGCTCTGAGCCTTGGGGTGGTTGTTTCCCTTGCTCTGCATGGCTAACGCTGCTTCGATGTGGTGGCTGTTGTCGTTGTGTTGCTGGCTCGAGCCCAGGGAGGAGCGAGGAGAGGGACGGAAGCTATACTGTTACACTGGCAATACTAAAGTGCCTATAAGAACATCCAATAGTCAAAGCTTAATGAAATACAAATGGTATAGAGGGAAATAGCCCTGTAATTCTTATAATAACTACAACCTAAAACTTCTTACCTGGGAATATTGAAGACTCATGTTAAAAAGGAACAACCAGCTTTCATATATTCTCATGTTCTGAGCAAGGAACTGAAACGTTAACTTTCTTACATAGCACATATTGCACTTTTACTTTCTTCTCCAACACTTTGTTTTTGCATTATTTAAACCAAATTGAAAATGTTTCATTATTTACTTGAGGCTAAATTGATTTTATTGATGTATTCTAATAAGTTAAAATAAGTGTTCATTCAGTATTGTTGTAATAGTCATTATTACAAATCAATTTAAATCGGTATCGGCTTTTTTTGGTCCTCCAATAATCGGCATCAGCGTTGAAAAATCATAGTCGGTCGACCTCTGGTAGAGATACCCTGAATGATCGGCTATGAAAAGCTAACTGACATTTACTCCTGAGGTGCTGACCTGTTGCACCCTCTACAACCACTGTGATTATTATTTGACCCTGCTGGTCATCTATGAACATTAGAACATCTTGCCTTTCCAGGGAGTTTTTCCTAGCCACCGTGCTTCTACAACTGCATTGCTTGCTGTTTGGGGTTTTAGGCTGGGTTTCTGTACAGCACTTTGTGACATCAGCTGATGTAAGAATAGCTTTATAAATAAATGTGATTGTTCTCAGGGTAAATTCAGTGCTTATGTTAAACCTAAGCCCAAGGCATTAGCAGCGCCTGTCCCACATCAGTTCACTCTTGTCACTCTCTCATGCCCAGGGGCATGTGAAAGTCCATATTGACCCAGATTATTTGCCTTTCACTACGGAGGGTTTTGTGTCAATGTCAGGAAGTAACGACCAAGTGCCAGTGAAGATCTTGAGAGTCACAGGTGCCTCTGATCGTCTGTGTTGCCCTTCTCTGCGGAGACTGATTCGGGGGAATAGTGTTTTAATTAGGGGAATAGGTTTGAACTCTGTCAGTTCCATTGCAAAAACTGATGTGGGATTCTGAACTGGTGAAAGGTGAGGTTGTTGTAGGGGTGCGTCCTTCGTTGCCTATTGAGGGTATCGACGTTATCTTCGGGAATAACTTGGCTGGTGAGCGTGTATGGCCTGTGTCTCCATCTCCAGTGGTTTCCAATAGGCCATCAATTGTAGGGATTCCCGATGAGAGCGCAGAGTTTCCCCAGAGGTGTTCTCTGTGTGTGCCTTTACCCCATTCATGGAGGAGAATCTCTCCATGCAGACACACTTAGATTTTGGTTGTTGCTGATTTGTTTTTTTTTGGCACCTTTCAACACCACAGCTATGCATACAACCACACACACCATTGTTAATTTTAAATAGGCTACTTCAGTTAACAAATATGTTTTTGTAACTTGGGTGCCTGGTCAATTCTCATTGAAAGCAAGTTTAAGAAGCAGTAGATCTGTTTTGTACACTAGTTTAACAAAATTACTATTTTTGTTTATTGAAAATATGTTGCCTTCAGGAAGGAATCAGACATGGACTTTTTCCACAGTTTAATTTCATACATTTTAGAATAAGGTGATTTCCTCACAATACCCCATAATGGCAAAGCTGTGCTGCGACGCTCCCCATCCAACCTGACCGAGCTAGAGAGGATCTGCAGAGAAAAAAAAACTCCCCAAATACAAGTGTGCCAAGCTTGTAGCGTCATATCCAAGAAAACTTGAGGCTGTAATCACTGCCAAAGGGGATTTTAAGTACCGAGTAAAGGGTCTGAATATTTATTATGTTCCTAGCAAACATTTCTTGCTTTGTCACTACGGTGTAGATTGAGGGAAAACAAACCATTTTAGAAATCGGCTATACGATAAAATGTGGGGGAAAGTCAAGGGGTCCAAATACGTGTCGGGGGATTGGGCGAGGTGCGAGAGGCCCAGGGACTGGGTTAAGCCTCGCCCCACCCCTACACCTTAAGGTCTATTTCCTCGAAAATATCAACGCAAAGTGTTGCTCCCTTATTTCATGAGCTGATATAAGATATCCCAGAAATGTTCCATATGCACAAAACGCTTATTTCTCTACAATTTTGGGCAGAATCTTGTTTACATCCCTGTAAGTGAGTATTACTCCTTTGCCAAGATGGCATATCAAGAAGCTAATTAAAAACAGCATGATCATTACACAGATACACCTTGTACTGGGGACAATAGAAGGCCACTCTAAAATGTGCAGTTCTGTCACAACACAATGCCACAGATGTCTCAAGTTGAAGGAGCATGCAATTGGCAGGAATGTCCACCAGAACATTTAATGTTCACTTTTCTACCATAACGTTTTAGAGAATTTAGCAGTACGTCCAACCGGCCTCACAACTGCAGACCATGTGTAACCATGCCAACCCAGGACCTCCACGTCTGGAATCTTCACCTGTGGGATCGTCTAAGACCAGCCACCCAGACAGCTGATGAAACTGAGTATTGCTGTCTGTAATAAAGCCCTTTCTGGGAAAAACGCATTACGATTGGCTGGGTCTGGCTCCCCAGTGGGTGAGCATATGCCCGCCATAGACTCGGGCCTAATAAATGTATTTACTGATTTCCTATGAACTATAACTCAGTTAAGTCATTAATTGTTGCAGTTAACATGTGCAATATTAAGCAGATTGCTTTTCTCATTTCACCTGTCACATTATGAAGCATACTGTAGTTCCCCAGAACAGTTCAGCCAGTGATGTGTTTGTAAAAGCTGTGTATTGACGGGGGTCGTGTTTATCGAAAGTCAGTGTTGTCCCCCCCAATAGAGTGATCAGGAAAATCCAACTATAGTTTTCCTTCACAGAAAATACATTAGGAGCAACACATTCAGCAATAAATAGCTTAATAGTGAGTGAGTTAACAAAAACGATGCATGGCCATTCTATTTTTAACATTTATCATTCACATTCGGTAGCTCATACCCGTGCATGTAAACTCAGCAAAAACAGAAACGTCCTCTCCCTGTCAACTGTGTTTACTTTGAGCAAACTAAATATTTGTATGAACATAAGATTCAACAACAGAGAAACTGAACAGGTTCCACAGACATGTGACTAACAGAAATTGAATAATGTGTCTGAACAAAGTGGGGGGTCAGTATCTGGTGTGGCCACCAGCTGCATTAAGTACTGTGCAGTGAATCTCCTCAAAGACTGCACCAGCTTTGCCGTGAGATGTTACCACACTCCTCCACTAAGGCACCTGCAAGTTCCCGGACATTTCTGGGGGGGGTGACTCTAGCCCTCACAGGAAATCACGCACAGAACGAGCAGTATGGCTGGTGGCATTGTCATGCTGGAGGGTCATGTCAAAATGAGCCTGCAGGAAGGGTACCATGAGGGAGGAGGATGTCTTCCCTGTAACGCACAGCGAGATTGCCTGCAATGACAACAAGCTCAGTCCGATGACGCTGTGACGCCCCAGATGGACCCTCCACCCTGCTCCAGAGTACTAGTCTCGGTGGAACACTCAATCCTTCGACGATAAACAGAATCCGACAATCACCCCTGGTGAGACAAAACAGACACTCGTTTTGCCAGTCCTGTCTGGTCCAGCGACGGTGGGTTTGTGCCCATAGGTGATGTTGCTGACGGTGATGTCTGGTGAGGACCAGCCTTACAACAGGCCTACAAGCTCTCAGTCCAACATCTCTCTGCCTATTTGGGACAGTCTGAGCACTGATGGAGGGATTGTGCGTTCCTGGTTTAACTCGGGCAGTTGTTGTTGCCATCCTGTACCTGTCCCGCAAGTGTGATGTTCGGATGTACTGATCCTGAGCAGGCGTTGTTACACGTGGTCTGCCACCCAGAGAACAATCAGCTGTCCGTCCGTTATCCCTGTAGCGCTGTCTTAGGCGTCTCACAGTACGGACATTGCAATTTATTGCCCTGGCCACATCTGCAGTCCTCATGCCTCCTTGCAGCATGCCAAAGGCACGTTCACGCAGATGAGCAGAGACCCTGGGCACCTTTCTTTTGGTGTTTTCCAGAGTCAGTAGAAAGGCCTCTTTAGTGTCCTACGTTTTCATAACTGTGACCTTAATTGCCTACCGTCTGTAAGCTGTTAGTGTCTTAACGACCGTTCCACAGGTGCATGTTCATTAATTGTTTATGGTTCATTGAACATTTATGGTTCATGGGAAACAGTGTTTAAACCCTTTACAAATGAAGATCTGTGAAATTATTTGGATTTGTACAAATTATCTTTGAAAGACAGGGTACTGAAAAGGGACATTTCTTTTTTTGTTGAGTTTATAACTTTACGACCTGGATTGCCGGTCTTGCAATTCATGTTTTTCGTTTGCGCTCGTTAGCATATTTAGCAAGCAGAAACCATGGAAATGTGCTATTACTCGTACTAATTTGGTTAGCATTCTAGTAATAGACACCCAATGGGCTTTGTGTTGTTTGGTGCATCCTTGTGTACTAAACCAGTAGTACCGTAAATCCCCGGATGAGAGAAGGATGGTATGACGTTATGAAAATATGGATAATGCCCAAACCTATTGCTAATCAATTAAAATTTTGTGCGAATCACACGACTATGACATGTGGCTCTAAATCGAGGCAACAGTTGTATTAGATGTGACTTTGAAAAATGGCAAAATTGTCAATCAAAATAATTTTTAGCACATTAGCCATATTATTTTTGGGATGCCAAATTGATTCTGATTTGAGGCATATAAAGTTTAAATATAAAAACTATTTCTAAGTTAACTTCTGCTTGAAGTCGATAATGGTGGGGGGGGTGTTCTAAGGCTTATGCTAGATGGTGATGGACAGATCTGCCAATTAAACCTCTCTGAGCAGGTCAATCTCCCCCAGTAATATACCTTTACTATAGGTATTACAATAGGTCTGCTGCTTTACCTCTCTGAGCAGATCTTGTTCCAGATTGTGTCGGGCCAGCAGCATCTTCCTCTTGTACTGGCGACACTGCAGCTCGTAGTACTGCCTCTGTCTCCTCAGCAGCCCCGCCTCCTCCTCCGCCTGCAGCTGCTGCAGACACTCCTTCTGACGCACCAGCCATTCCTGCTTCTCCCGCTTAGGGGTCGACTGGTTCTCATTCAGTTCCTAGTAGAAACACAGGGGGAAGGGTTAGAGGGTGACACCAACCACCCCTGCTTCTCCAGAATAGGGGTCGACTGGTTCTCATTCGGTTCCTAGTATAAAACAACAGGGGGAAGGGTTAGAGAGTGACACTAGCCACTCATTACAACACAGGGGTAAGGGTTGAAGGTAGGGACGTGACAAATGGCTCATAAAATTGCAGAGTTATGGTCCAATTACGTATGTATGAACACTAGGGCCGGGCAATTAAGTTAAACGTACCGCAGTCATATACCATTGAAAGCGCCTCGGCTAGGGCATGATTTTGTGTCTAAGGGTACACTCAGGCTTTTTAATTGCCGACAAAACCTTCTCCAGAGAAGGTTTCGAAGTGCCACTGAACGGGTATTTTACTTGTCTGTAAAGGAATGCCGCTTCTGAAGAGGAACGAACTGTCAATCAAATTATCTCGAGCTGCCTGCATCTCCCATAGCAAGCTAGCAAGGGATGGAGAGAGAGGGGAGGGGCACAGTATAGGAAGGTCGGCCACCAGACAGACTGAGTCAGAACCGTGCACTAGGCCCATCTATCGGCAATCAAAAGCTGCATCTCGCAATTTCTAGCAGTAAAAACAACTTCAGTAAAGTAGGGTCTATCATCAATGAGGCCAGGGGAACAGGCCGAAGACTGAACACACACCTGCATCATATTAGTGAAGAGAAAGAGCAGACGAGCCAGCTGCACTGTGATAAATTTAAAAATCCATAGGATTACAAATAATTAGAAGACTTCAAATGAACCGCAAGAACAGATGCAATGTTTGATTAAAACAATTTCAAACCTTGCTTACATTGGTTCTTTAAGCGTGGGAATACTTGGGAACAGATTTCTGAAAATGTTTAGCTGATTTGTGGAGCTGTTTTCCTGGTGTTTTATGTGCAACAAGGAAACATTGCAAAGAAAAATTGGGGGGCCAAATAATTTCATTTGGCCTGCGGGCCGCCAGTTGAGGAACCCTGGGTTAGGGGGTGACACAAGCCAATCAAAACACACGGGGAAGGGTTAGAGACACCAGACACTCCTGGGTCAGTCCCATATGACTGCAATTGACTGCAATTGTATGGTTGTCCTGAAATGGTTGGAATAAGGTTGTACCTCTTTGAGCTGGTCCTTGCGCTGGCGGTACTGGCGTTTCTGAGACTCCAGTAGACTGGTCAGCTCTTTCTTCTGCTGGCTCAGGATATGCTGCTGGAACTTCTTCTCCTCAGCTAGGGCTGCCTTGGTCTAGAGAGAGAGGGAGGTGTTTGGTATTTTTATACAATAATAGCTCTCTATATAATACTGTACGCTTCCTTGAATTTGTTCTGGATTTGGGGACTGCGAAAAGACCCCTGGTGGGGCCAGAGCTGTGTGTGTAAGCTGACGATGCAAATATTTTGGGATTTTCAACACGTTTCTTAAAAAAAGAAGTGATGCAGTAAGTCTCTCCTAAACTCTTAGCCAAGAGACTGGCAAGCAGAGTATTTTTATTAGCTCTCGGATTACAGTGAAGAGCAAGATGTTCCGCTCTGTTCTGTGCCAGCACTAGGTCTTTCCTTGCAGCACTCGACTGGACAATAATCAAGATTAGACTAAACTAGAGCCTGCAGGACTTGTTTTTGGAATGTGGTCATCAAAAAAGCAGGGCATCTCCTTAAGCAGAGCATCTCTTTTTCCCCCATCTTTATAACCATTGAATCTATATGTTTTAACCATGATAATTTACAATCTTAGGTAACACCAAGTAATTCAACAGTCACACCATTCATTACCAGATTCAGCTGAGGTCTAGAACTTAGGGAATGATTTGTAAAAAATACAAATGCTTAGTTTTAGAGATGTTCAGGACCAGTTTATTACTGGCCACCCATTCCAAAACAGACTGCAACTCTTTGTTAAGGGTTTCAGGGACTTCATTAGCTGTGGTTGCTGATGTGTATATGGTTGAATCATCAGCATACATTGACACACATGCTTCATTTAATGCCAGTGGTAAAAATAGAAAAGAATAGAGGGCCTAGAGAGCTGCCCTGCGGTACACCACATTTTACATGTTTGACATTAGAGAAGCTCCTATTAAAGAAAACCCTTTGAGTTCTATTAGATATATTGCCATATCATGGATTCAGAGCTGAGGTTGAAAAACCTTTTTTAAACATGTTATGGTCAATCATTTCAAAGGCTGCACTGAAATCTAACAGTACAGCTCACAATCTTATTATCAATTTCTTTCAACCAATTATTCAGTCATTTGTGTCAGTGTAGTACATGTTGAGTGCCCTTCTCTATAAGCAAAATAATTGGAAACATCAAATGGTTTTGAGATGAAATAGCTATCTAATTCTATAAAAGATGGGATTGAATGTGTCTTTCTGCCCATAATTTTATTTAAAATACTCCAAAGGTTTTTCCCATCATTCTTTATATAAATTGATCTTGGCTTCATAATAAAGTTTCTTCTTCTTTTTGTTGAGTTTAGTCACATCATTTATTTTGCAGTAAGTCAGCCAGACTTATTAGCCACTCCTTTTGCTCCATCTCCTTCACCATTACAGTTGTTCAATTCCTCATCAAGCCATGGAGCCTTAACAGTTCTAACCGGAAGTTTCTTAACAGGTCCATGTTTATCAATAATTGGAAGAAGCAATTTCCTAAATCCATCAAGTGCTCCTTATTAATCACATTAGACCAACAATCTTTTTTTTTCATCATGCAAAATATTTTGTATGATCTCTTATACACTATTTTAGGCCCAGCTTTTGGAACTTTGGCCTTCCTGGATACAGCCACAATATTGTGATGAAGGGAGAAAAGTAATAAATTATATTAATCTTTCCCGGTTTGACCCTCTCCTCCAAAACTCTGGTTCTCCACCCCTCCTTCTTTCCTCCAGTCCCACCATCCCTCACCTCCTTCTCCAGTATGGCCTGGTGTTTCTTGCCCAGTTTGTCCCCCTCTCCTCCGAAGGTGTTCCTCTGGTTCTCCAGCTCTTTGTCTAGTCTCAGCTGGTGCTCATCCATCTCAGCCTTCAGCTTGTTCTCCAGGCCCATCAACTGTTTCTGGTGCTGCCGCCTCATCCTCTTATAGCCAGACATCTGCTCCCTCAGCGCTGAGCCCTGCTCGTGCTCCTGGATCTGACGAGTAACCTGGAGAGAGAGAGAAGAGACGGGGAAGAGAGAGTGGGGAGATAGAAAGGGGCGGAGAGAGAGAGAGGGAATGTGTCTCAATAGTATCTGACATTTCGATTGAGCCTGCCTGGAGAGACAGGTGGGCGGGGTTTTCAGTTGTGGGACAGTTCCATTGGATCGCAGGCAAACTCAATCAAGCTCAGGCAAAGTAATTGTAAGAAAACAATAAAAGCTTTCATATTACTATGAGAGAGGGGTTTGGGGATGTGCTTACCAGGGAGGCCGTGCGGATGGTGGCGAAGTGGTCCCGGTTGCGGTAGTATGCCCTGCGGCGGGCGGCTGACGAGGGCTGCTGCTGGTCTATCTCTGGCTGGTATGGGTCATCATAGATATTATCCTGACCCTGGGGGAGGGGGACAAGGATAGAGAATCCGGGAGGAGAGGGAAGTTTAATTAATGTTCACAGACAAACAAATTGCACACACCCGATATACTTACCACATACACACACCACCATCTTCTTTCTCTCTAGCACACATGCACGACACACACACCTCTCAGACTTACAGTAGGACGATGCATAATGGAGGAGACTGCTCTCAGACTTACAGTAGGGTGGTGTATAATGGAGGAGACTGCTCACTTAGACTAACAGTAGGGCAGTGTATAATGGAGGAGACTGCTCTCTCAGACTAACAGTAGGGCAGTGTATAATGGAGGAGACTGCTCTCTCAGACTAACAGTAGGGCAGTGTATGATGGAGGAGACTGCTCTCTCAGACTAACAGTAGGGCAGTGTATGATGGAGGAGACTGCTCTCTCAGACTAACAGTAGGGCAGTGTATGATGGAGGAGACTGCTCTCAGACTTACAGTAGGGCGGTGTATAATGGAGGAGACTGCTCTCTCAGACTAACAGTAGGGCAGTGTATGATGGAGGAGACTGCTCTCTCAGACTAACAGTAGGGCAGTGTATGATGGAGGAGACTGCTCTCTCAGACTAACAGTAGGGCAGTGTATGATGGAGACTTCTCTCTCAGAATAACAGTAGGGAAGTAACATGGAGGAGACTGTTCTCTCAGACTTACAGTAGGGCGGTGTATAATGGAGGAGTTGGAGGTGACCGTGTGCTCTCCCTCGGTCATCATGGCCATCTCGTTGCTGTCGTCGGAGCCGTCCGCCAGGCTGTTGACCGAGGAGCTCTGGGAGCTGGCGGAGATGGACATACTGGGCACAGACTGGGAACTCTCCATGCTGCCCACAGTGCCCGTGCGCAGCAGGTACTGCTCCACCTCCTGGGCGAGAGGGAGGGGGAAGGAGAGAGGGGAAGAAAAAAAAGAGACATTATAGAGACAGAAAGTTCACATAAGATACAATGCCTTCAGAAAGTATTCACGCCTAGACTTTTCCCAAATGTTGTTGTGTTACAGCCTGCATTTAAAATGGATTACATTGAGACGGTGTCACTGGCCTACACACAATACCCCGTCATGTCAAAGTGGTATTGTTTAAAAACAAAAAGCTGAAATATCTTGAGTCAATAAGTATTCAACCCCTTTGTCATGGCAAGGCTAAAAACATTCAGAACAAATGTGCTTAACAAGTCATAAGTTGCATGGACTCACTGTGTGCAATAATAACGTTTAACATTATTTTTGAATAACTACCTCATCTCTGTACACACATACAATTACTGAGGTCCCTCAGTCGAGCTGTGAATTTCAAACACAGATTCAACCACCAATACCAAAGAGGTTTTCCAATACTTTGCAAAGAAGGGAACCTATTGGTAGATGGGTAAAAATAAAAAAAGCAGACACTGAATATCCCTTTGAGCACAGTGAAGCTATTAATTACACTTTGGATGGTGTATCAATACACCCAGTCAGTACAAAGATACAGGCATCTTTCCTAGCTCAGTTGCCGGAGAGGAAGGAAACCACTCAGGGATTTCACCATGAGGCCAATGGTGACTTTAAAACAGTTACAGAGTTTAATGGCTGTGATGGGAGAAAACTGAGGATGGATCAACAACATTGTAGTGTCTACACAATACTAACCTAATTGACAAGAGTGAGAAGGAAGCCTGTACATAATACAATATTCAAAGACGTACATCCTGTTTGCAATAAGGCACTAAAGTAAAATTGTGGCAAAGAAATTCCAACTTTATGTCCTGCATACAGTGTTATGTTTGGGGTAAATCAAACAACACATCACCGAGTACCACTTCATATTTTCAAGCTCTGGGACTTACCCAGAAAGACGCATAGCTGTAATCGCTGCCAAAGGTGAATCTAACATGTGAATATATTTCTAAAAACATGTCTTCACTTTGTCATTATGTGTAGATTGGGGGAGAAAAAAATAAATATTTAATCCATTTTGAATTCAGGTTGTAACAACAAAATGTGGAATAAGTCGAGTGGTATGAATCATTTTTGAAGGCGCTGTAAGTGAACGACACAGATCTGCCCTAACAAGTACCACCACCTCCCCACCATACAACCAGAGGAGGTCCATTATGGGCCTTATTAACATGGGGGGCTCCTACCTCCTCCTCCTCGCCTCCCTCTGGGGTGGGTCCGTTGTGGGCTTCGTGGAAGAGGATCTTCTTCATCTTCCTATACTGAAGGTTGTCCAGCTCCCGCACTGCGTCCTTGGTCCTCGCTATCAGGTCCATCACCGCCGTCAGGGGACGCTCACGACACAGAAACCGGTGCTACCGACGGGGGAAGGAGGGGAAGAAAGGAGGCGGGGAAGAGGGAGTGCAAAGAGTTAGAGAGAGAAATTGGGGAAGAGAGGAGGAACGAGGAAGAGGTGTGTGAGCTGCACTCTTACATTGAGCAACACATCAGAGATAGGCCTGTCCTGGGGAATCTTCTGTAGACAGGAGTCCACAAAGTTACGGAAATAATCAGACCTGCGGCGCAAGAGAGAAAGAGAGAGAGCTGGTGAGTGAGCGAAAGAGAGCGTTGAGACAACGAGACAGTGATGTACAGGCGAGATCATGAAAAAAAGGAGTTCAAGAGGGGGGGGGGGGGGGGGGTAGGTGAATGACAGACAGATAAGTGAGTGGAGAGTTGTGCATGAGGGAGAAAGAGGGAGAGTGATGCTCACCAGTGATTGGACGCTAGGATGGGGCTCTCGTTCTGCGCGATGTGGTATAAGGCACTCATAGCATTCATATTGAACAGAGGAGGCTTCCTCTCCGCTAAAGGGAGAAAAGGAAGAGCGAGAGAAGGGTACAAAAAGAAGAAGAGCGAGAGATCAATCGAGAGAAGGTAAAGGAGATGGAGAGAAAGTGACCAAGTGAGAGAGAGAAGGGAGAGAGAGGACGTGTTCACTAGCAGCGAAAGCAGCTTAGCGCTGAGTCTCTTAAATCCCAGTAACAATGCCGGAGCAAACAGACAACAGACTATTACCAACTCCCAGGGGTTAGTGGTTTTGGTCAGACCACTCAGACAGTGAGGGCCTGGGGTTAAGACGCCTTCATATTTCCTATATTATGCTACATTGTTAAAACTAATTTCTGAAATCTCTCTTTCTTGATGTGGTGTGCGATGCCTACCCAGCTCTATACAGGTGATGCCCAGAGACCAGACGTCCACCTTGCCGTCGTACTGACCCTCGTCCATCGCTAGGATCACTTCCGGAGCCATCCTGGAAAAAGAGTGAACCCTTTATAAATCAGCCACTGGTGTGTAGGGCAGGGGGTGGGGGGAGGATTTGTAGATTCACAGGAGAGGACCAGCAGTACTTTGGCCTTCAAGGAATTGAATAGTCCACAGTTTGCATTTCTAGCTCCTCACCAGTAGGGGGTTCCTACAAAGGAGTTGGCGGGGGCAACAATGGAGGCAGAGCCAAAGTCTCCCAGCTTCACCTGGCCCGGCTCTGTCAGGAGGATGTTCCCTGCCTTCACATCCCTGAGAGGAGAGGAGCAATGTTAACATGATAAAAACAATGTTGACACAACAGTAACAATGTTAACGTTGACAGCGCAGAGATAACGACGTTGAACGTATTAATTTAACCCAGGGGTGGGCAAATGTTTTGGCTGGAGGGCCACAACAGGATTTTTTAAATTCAACGGAGGGCCGCACAGATTTTTTTTTTTTGGGGGGGGGTGACAGGTATGCCAAAATCTATTTGCGGGCCAAAAAATGAGCAGTTTAAAAAAATACATATATCAAATCAAATGTTATTTGTCACATACACATGGTTAGCAGATGTTAATGCGAGTGTAGCGAAATGCTTGTGCTTCTAGTTCCGACAATGCAGTAATAACCAACGAGTAATCTAACCTAACAATTTCACAACAACTACCTTATACACACACACAAGTGTATGTACATAACGATATATGAATGAGTGATGGTACAGAACGGCATAGGCAAGATGCAGTAGATTACCAACTCCCAGGGGTTGGTAATCTATATATACACACCCATTATAATTTCTGCATACTTTCCATACAATTGTAGACGTTCAAGAGTTTCCTTAACCCATGATCATTTGACCCTTAAGGCTAGAAACCTCTTTGCGATCGTGACATAACCCTAATGTAGCATATAATGGTATAGAAGAGAATAGGGCCCGGTTTCCCAAAAGTATCTTAAGGCTAAGTTCACCGTTAAGAACTTTGGTAGGAGAACCGCTAAAAATGGCCACGCCATCGTTATTAACGTCATACTTGAAAACGCTCGGAATCTAACGCCTACCCCGGACCACTAGAACAGCTAATTGTGTCATTACATGCCTCCAGATCTCCGCTAAAACAGAATCACATGGCTTAACCGTCTCTGTGACTGCGGAAACCTCAGAACAAAGTTGACTACAAATACAAAAAGGTGCCCATGTCTTTGCAATTGACCCCAAAAATTTTTTTTTTTTTAAACGCTTTAAAATAAAAAGCGAGACGACTGCACAAAGATATAAAACTGTAAACTATAGGCCTATTTCAATCATATTCAAATACATTTCATATTCAATCAATCGAGTTTTATTTTGCTACTTGTAAGCTACTGTCTACAACTTGTATCAACATATTGCATGATGTGGAGCCTAACGTGTGAGCAATGCGCCAAATCTGTGATTAATTGCATTTTTATTGGGGAAGCACTAGAGTAAGCTGCCTCAATATCTGCAGCCGTAGGTGGTAGTATCTCCCTCTCGCTCTTTCTCTGATTGCGTCAGTATTGCAAAAAATAAATCAGAACGTTGAGGAAATTTTTGAATGGGGAAAGCTGATCCCAGAGCAGCGATCCTATCAGTGACGACACATGTTGTAGTGCCGTTTTGGAAAAACTCGTGTTCCATCGCTATCGGGGAAAATGGGCCCTGGCTATTAAGGCCACAATGGAATGACTATTGAAACGGCACTGAGTAAAATCCATGAGACGTTACGGAGGTATTGTAGAACCAATGACGACAGACTAGACTGAAAGACGCAGCATTGAAAACAGAACTGGAATTGAACGGCCAGAAATCGCTCTAAGACACTGCACAGTGACAGGATACGGACAACGCAGCAGCATGGACCGAGAGGTTGTAGTAGTAGTTTGACTACGTCGCTTTGGGGGAAAAAAAGAGTCTGCTAAAATGGCATATATTTTTATTATATTACCTGTGGATCATGTTGTGGGAGTGAAGATAGGCCAAGCCCAGCAGTGCACCATGGGTAATAGCAGCTATTTCCACCTCCTGTAGTGGCTTCTTGTGAACTGCAGAGAGGGACAGAGAGACAGAAAAAGAGAGAAAAGGAGAAAAAAGAAAGAGCAAGAGAGAGTCTAGTTATACACAGAGCTTCAAAAACATGCTAAATGCCCTTAATAACATGACTCAAAACAATCCCTGCAGTTGTTTCCGTGGTGCACTAACCTTCCAGAAGATCGGAGGCGGAGCCTAAACAGTACTCCATCACCAGCTGAGGGAGAGAGGGGGGCAGACTATTAGTAGACACTCAAATCGTGTAACTGGGGGCACACACACTGCTAATACTGACCCATGCTGTGTGTTCTCTGAGGTAGCATCCTCTGTACTCGATGGTGTTGGGATGACGGAGCTTCTGGAGGAACTTCACCTCCTTGATGATATCCTGCCATTTCTGAGGAGAACGAGCGACAGCAGGGATTAATACCAAACATCGGGCCACAGGGAATCATGGAAAATAGACTAAAAGTCTATGGTTCAGGGACAAGTCTAAGCTATTCTTGAATAACCTATGTAAGGGTTCTGACTCTGGTCCTGAGTGTGCAGGCTTTTGTTCCAGCCAAGCACTAACACATCCATTTCTATTCGTCAACTTAACACATGTTCCCTCACCTCGTTGGACTGCTTGCCAGTGTAGGACATCTTCTTGATGGCCACCACCTCGTTGTTGCGCACATCTCGGGCCTGTCGGACACAGCATCGAGAAAGACAGTCACGCACACGCACTCCATTCAAACCTTCAAATACTGAAAACAACAAGAGGTTCTGGCTCATACAAACTCTCAAAACACCTTGTCACACATGTTGACAAGAAGAGCTAACACACACACACACAGACACACACTTTCTTAATCAAAACTCTCCCCTCTCCCCCTAATATAAAAGGTTCCCTTACGAAGTAGACGGCCCCGAAGCTGCCATGGCCGATCTCTCGGAGGTCAGCGAAAAGCTTCTCGGGGTCATCTCTGTAGAAGAGCTCAGCCACATCCGGGTCCTTTAGATTGCCCGCCCGCACACTCGAGGGCATAGCCAGGGCCTGGTGGACAGAGGGAGAAAATTAGGAGGGAAAGAGAAAGGTGGAAAAAAGAAAGTGAGAGGTAGAGAGAGAGAGAGCGTGGGTGGGTGGGTGAATAGAGGAAGAGGTAGAGAGAGAGAGAGCGTGGGTGGGTGGGTGAATAGAGGAAGAGGTAGAGAGAGAGAGAGTGCGTGGGTGGGTGAATAGAGGAAGAGGTAGAGAGAGAGAGCGTGGGTGGGTGAATAGAGGAAGAGGTAGAGAGAGAGCGTGGGTGGGTGGGTGAATAGAGGAAGAGGTAGAGAGAGAGAGCGTGGGTGGGTGGGTGAATAGAGGAAGAGGTAGAGAGAGAGAGCGTGGGTGGGTGGGTGAATAGAGGAAGAGGTAGAGAGAGAGAGAGAGCGAGAGAGCGTGGGTGGGTGAATAGAGGAAGAGGTAGAGAGAGAGAGAGCGTGGGTGGGTGGGTGAATAGAGGAAGAGGTAGAGAGAGAGAGAGTGCGTGGGTGGGTGAATAGAGGAAGAGGTAGAGAGAGAGAGCGTGGGTGGGTGAATAGAGGAAGAGGTAGAGAGAGAGAGCGTGGGTGGGTGGGTGAATAGAGGAAGAGGTAGAGAGAGAGAGCGTGGGTGGGTGAATAGAGGAAGAGGTAGAGAGAGAGAGCGTGGGTGGGTGGGTGAATAGAGGAAGAGGTAGAGAGAGAGAGCGTGGGTGGGTGGGTGAATAGAGGAAGAGGTAGAGAGAGAGCGTGGGTGGGTGGGTGAATAGAGGAAGAGGTAGAGAGAGAGAGCGTGGGTGGGTGGGTGAATAGAGGAAGAGGTAGAGAGAGAGAGCGTGGGTGGGTGGGTGAATAGAGGAAGAGGTAGAGAGAGAGCGTGGGTGGGTGAATAGAGGAAGAGGTAGAGAGAGAGCGTGGGTGGGTGGGTGAATAGAGGAAGAGGTAGAGAGAGAGAGCGTGGGTGGGTGGGTGGGTGAATAGAGGAAGAGGTAAGAGAGAGAGAGCGTGGGTGGGTGAATAGAGGAAGAGGTAAGAGAGAGAGAGCGTGGGTGGGTGAATAGAGGAAGAGGTAGAGAGAGAGAGCGTGGGTGGGTGAATAGAGGAAGAGGTAGAGAGAGAGAGCGTGGGTGGGTGGGTGAATAGAGGAAGAGGTAGAGAGAGAGAGCGTGGGTGGGTGAATAGAGGAAGAGGTAGAGAGAGAGCGTGGGTGGGTGGGTGAATAGAGGAAGAGGTAGAGAGAGAGAGCGTGGGTGGGTGGGTGAATAGAGGAAGAGGTAGAGAGAGAGAGCGTGGGTGGGTGGGTGAATAGAGGAAGAGGTAAGAGAGAGAGAGCGTGGGTGGGTGAATAGAGGAAGAGGTAGAGAGAGAGAGCGTGGGTGGGTGAATAGAGGAAGAGGTAGAGAGAGAGAGCGTGGGTGGGTGAATAGAGGAAGAGGTAGAGAGAGAGAGCGTGGGTGGGTGAATAGAGGAAGAGGTAGAGAGAGAGAGCGTGGGTGGGTGAATAGAGGAAGAGGTAGAGAGAGAGAGCGTGGGTGGGTGAATAGAGGAAGAGGTAGAGAGAGCGTGGGTGGGTGGGTGAATAGAGGAAGAGGTAGAGAGAGCGTGGGTAGGTGGGTGAATAGAGGAAGAGAGAGAGCGTGGGTGGGTGGGTGGGTGAATAGAGGAAGAGGTAGAGAGAGAGCGTGGGTGGGTGGGTGAATAGAGGAAGAAGTAGAGAGAGAGAGCGTGGGTGGGTGAATAGAGGAAGAGGTAGAGAGAGCGTGGGTGGGTGGGTGAATAGAGGAAGAAGTAGAGAGAGAGAGCGTGGGTGGGTGAATAGAGGAAGAGGTAGAGAGAGCGTGGGTGGGTGGGTGAATAGAGGAAGAGATAGAGAGAGAGCGGGTGGGTGAATAGAGGAAGAGATAGAGAGAGAGCGGGTGGGTGAATAGAGGAAGAGGTAGAGAGAGCGTGGGTGGGTGAATAGAGGAAGAGGTAGAGAGAGAGCGTGGGTGGGTGGGTGAATAGAGGAAGAGGTAGAGAGAGAGCGTGGGTGGGTGGGTGAATAGAGGAAGAGGTAGAGAGAGAGCGTAGGAGAAAAGAGGTAGAGAGTGCAGGGGAATAGAGAAGAGGTAGAGTAGGGCTGCTCTACCTATCTCTCTGATTTGGTCCTGCCGTACATACCTACACGTACGCTACGGGCACAAGACGCAGGCCTCCTAATTGTCCCTAGAATTTCTAAGCAAACAGCTGGAGGCAGGGCTTTCTCCTATAGAGCTCCATTTTATGGAATGGTCTGCCTACCCATGTGAGAGACGCAGACTCAGTCTCAACCTTTCAGTCTTTACTGAAGACTCATCTCTTCAGTGGGTCATATGATTGAGTGTAGTCTGGCCCAGGAGTGTGAAGGTGAACCGAAAGGCTCTGGAGCAATGAACCGCCCTTGCTGTCTCTGCCTGGCCGGTTCCCCTCTTTCCACTGGGATTCTCTGCCTCTAACCCTATTACAGGGGCTGAGTCACTGGCTTACTCATGCTCTTCCATGCCATCCCTAGGAGGGGTGCGTCACTTGAGTGGGTTGAGCCACTGATGTGAACTTCCTGTCTTGGTTGGCCCCCCCCCCCCCGGGTTGTGCCGTGGCGGAGATCTTTGTGGGGTATACTCGGCCTTGTCTCAGGATGGTAAGTTGGTGGTTGAAGATATCCCTCTAGTGGTGTGGGGGCTGTGCTTTGGCAAAGTGGGTGGGGTTAGATCCTGCCTGTTTGGCCCTGTCCGGGGGTATCATCGGATGGGGCCAGTGTCTCCTGACCCCTCCTGTCTCAGCCTCCAGTATTTATGCTGCAGTAGTTTATGTGTCGGGGGGCTAGGGTCAGTTTGTTATATCTGGAGTACTTCTGTTTTATCCGGTGTCCTGTGTGAATTTAAGTATGCTCTCTCTATAATTATCTCTTTCTTTTTTTCTCTCTCTCGGAGGACCTGAGCCCTAGGACCATGCCTCAGGACTACCTGGCAGGATGACTCCTTGCTGTCCCCAGTCCACCTGGCCGTGCTGCTGCTCCAGTTTCAACTGTTCTGCCTGCGGCTATGGAATCCTGACCTGTTCCAGACCTGCTGTTTTCAACTCTCTAGAAACAGCAGGAGTGGTAGAGATACTCTTAATGATCGGCTATGAAAAGCCAACTGACATTTACTCCTGAGGTGCTGACTTGCCGCACCCTCGACAACTACTGTGATTATTATTATTTGACCATGCTGGTCATTTATGAAAATTTGAACATCTTGGCCATGTTCTGTTATAATCTCCACCCAGCACAGCCAGAAGAGGAATGGCCACCCCTCATAGCCTGGTTCCTCTCTAGGTTTCGGCCTTTCTAGGGAGTTTTTCCTAGCCACCGTGCTTCTACACCTGCATTGCTTGCTGTTTGGGGTTTTAGGCTGGGTTTCTGTACAGCACTTTGAGATATCAGCTGATGTACGAAGGGCTATATAAATACATTTGATATGGCCAAAATATATGGTATTTTTCACGATATTTTATGTTTTTTGATTAAGAAAAGTTCTACATTTGCTTTATGAGTAGTGCGTGACCCTAGGGTGGCAACACAAACTCAGCAAATTAAGAAACGTCCTCTCACTGTCAACTGCTTTATTTTCAGCAAACTTAACGTGTAAATATTTGTATGAACATATCAAGATTCAACAACTGACAAACTGAACAAGTTCCACAGACATGTGACTAAAAGAAATGGAATAATGTGTCCCTGAACAAAGGGGGGGGGTCAAAATCGAACGTAACAGTCAATGCAGCGGGTGGCCACACTAGATACTAAGTACTGCAGTGCATCTCCTCCTCAAGGACTGCACCAGATTTGCCAGTTCCTGCTGTGAGATATGTTACCCCACTCTTCCACCAAGGCACCTGCAAAATCCCGGACATTTCTGGGGGGAGTGGCCCTAGCCCTCACCCGCCGTTCCAACAGGTCCCAGACGTGCTCAGGGCTCGTCGCTGGCCATGGCAGAACACTGACATTCCTGCCTTGCAGGAAATCACACACGGAAAGAGCAGCATGGCTGGTAGCATTGTCATGCTAGAGGGTCATGTCAGGATGAGCCTGCAGGAAGGGTAACACATGAGGGAGGAGGATGTCTTCCCTGTAACGCACAGCGTTGAGATTGCCTGCAATGGACAACAAGCTCAGTCCAATGGATCTGTGACACACTGCCCCAGTCCATGACAGGCCCTCCACCTCCAAAATCGATCCCGCTCCAGAGTACAGGCCTCGGTGTAATGCTCATTCCTTCGACAATAAACGCGAATCTGACCATCACCCCTGGTGAGACAAAACCACGACTTGTCAGTGAAGAGCACTTTTTGCCAGTCCTGTCTGGTCCAGCAAAGGTGGGTTTGTGCCCATAAGTGACGGTGTTGCCGGTGATGCCTTACAAAAGGCCAACAAACCCTCAGTCCAGCCTCTCTCAGCCTATTGCGGACAGTCTGAGCACTGATTGAGGGCATTCCTGGTTTAACTCGGGCAGTTGTTGTTGCCATCCTGTACCTGTCCCGCAGGTGTGATGTTCAGATGTATCAGATGTATCGATCCTGTGCAGGTGTTGTTACATGTGGTCTGCCACTGCGAGGATGATCAGCTGTCCGTCCTGTCTCCCTGTAGCGCTGTCTTAGGTGTCTCACAGTACGGACATTGCAATTTATTGCCCTGGCATGATCCTCATGCCTTGTTGCAGCATGCCTAAGGCACGTTCACGCAGATGAGCATGGACCCGGGACATCTTTCTTTTGGTGTTTTTCAGAGTCAGTAGAAAGGTCTCTTTAGTGTCCTAAGTTTTCATAACTGTGACCTTAATTGCCTACCGCCTGTAGGCTGTTAGTGTCTTAACGACGGTTCCACAGGTGCATGTTCATTAATTGTTTATGGTTCATTGAACAAGCATGAGAAACAGCGTTTAAACCCTTTACAATGAAGATCTGTGTAGGTATTTGGATTTTTACGAATTATCTTTGAAAGACAGGATTCTGAAAATCCTCTTTTTTTTTTACTGAGTTTATATTCAAAATTATTTCAATGGGTCTTTCCATTCTGATTGTTTTATACTGTTCAATTCAACTTCACCCTAAAATAATTTCCTGCATTTCCATCAATTTCTGCATTTCCTGCACTTATTTGAGATCATTTCCACACTGCCACGATATGGGCAAAAAAATACTAGGCCTTATTTTTAATCAAATGTTGTAATTGTGATTTAGATCAAAATACTTGGATGAACTTTTGGAATCATGGAAATATAACGTTTATTATAATTCTAAAGTTAGAATATTAATAATAGTGGGCACTTTGAATACTGTGTTGTTCGACATGACAACGAATGAAAATGCCATGGTGATGTTCTGTGTTTCCTAGGGGACCCTATTGGCTACATTAAATCTTTATTCATATAGCCAACATATTCATGCTTCGCCTATTCCTCTTTGATTTAGAAGATACCTAGTAGAGAGTGTAGGGGAATAGAGGTAGAGAGGAGTAAAGAAGGGTATAGAGATAGAATGGTAGAGAACAAGTGCGGAGAGACGAGAGAAACCAAAAGAGAGGGAGGCTAGTTCTCACAAAGAGCACTTAATAACAAATCCATATTAAAAATGTATTATTCAACTCAACCTCGGCAGAGAGCGCTAGCGTACATATCACGGTGAAGGACACAAACTTTCACTACAGCTATATAAAACACAGTCCCTCTGTCTAAGTGTAAATCAAAGTGCTGTGAGAGCAGAGACCTGGTTTACTCATAACTTAAAAAGGTGCTACACAGAATTTTATTTTTGTACTGTAATTTCAGAAAATGCCCATAATATATCTGCAATGATTGTGAAATGATAGTCTTTCACAGTATTACTCACATCCCAGTGTTGTGATTGGCTGGGATAGTCGCCTATTGATTTCTCCCGCTGGAACGGCATCTGTTGTCAAACTGGGAAAGCTGCTCTGACTTTGTGGCTGTGTTATCTAGTGGAAATCGCTCAGTCATTTCCTTGATGCTAAAATTACACACTTTTCGCTCAATTTCAGTTTAAGTCAAACAATGAATAGTGTAGGGAATCATTGTACCATCTAAAAATCTCTGAGAAAAATATTTCCATTACCAGAAAATAGTTTTTATTTTTTTTACAGCTGTTTGAAGCTGGTGGACCAACACCGAAAGGAAAAGGCTCAAGCCTAGATAAAACAGCCACAAATTCGGAACAGCTTTCCCATTTTGACGCTCGGGCGTGAGAAATCATTAGGCCTACATCACAGTCAATGACAACACTGACAGGTAAGTACTACTGTGATACAATGTCATTCCACGATTACTGCGTGGACATGGGCTAGTGCTTTTGCTGTTCGTTAGGCCTACTTATCTCGTTGGCTGATGAAAAGCAAATGTGGAATTAAATAAGAAGGCTCAATTGTTTTACATTGTATAATAATAAGACATCAAAACTATGAAATAACACATATGGAATCATGTAGTAACCAAAGAAGTGTTACACAAATCACAATATACTTTATATTTCAGATTCTTCAAAGTAGCCACCTTTCCTTCTTAATGCGTTTGAGCCAGTTGTGTTGTGTTGTGACAAGGTAGGGGTGGTATACAGAAGATAGACCTATTTGGTAAAAGACCAAGTCCATATTATGGCAAGAACAGCTCAAATAAGCAAAGACAAATGTACTTTGAGACATGAAGGTCAGTCAATCAGGAAAATGTCAAGAACTTTGAAAGTTTCTTCAAGCGCAGTCGCAAAAACCAACAAGCGCTATAACTGCCTCTCATGAGGACCGCCACAGGAAGGGAAGACCCAGAGTTACCTCTGCTGCAGAGGATAAGTTCATTAGAGTTACCTGCACCTCAGATTGCAGCCCAAATAAACGCTTCACAGAGTTCAAGTAAGACATCTCAATATCAACTGTTCAGAGGAGACTGAGTGAATCAGGCATTCATCATCAAATTGCTGCAAAGAAACCCGTACTAAAGGACACCAATAATAAGAAGAGACTTGCTTGGGCCAAGAAACACAAGCAATGGACATTAGACCGGTGGAAATGTGTCCGTTGGTCTGATGAGTCCAAATTTGAGATTTTTGGTTCCAATTGCTGTGTTTTTGTGAGACGCAGAGTAGGCGAACGGATGACCTCTGCATGTGTGGTTCCCACCGTGAAGCATAGAGGTGTGATGGTGCTTTGCTGGTGACACTGTCAGTGATTTATTTAGATTTCTGCAGAATTCCCATCTGGTTTGCGCTTAGTGGGACTATAATTTGATTTTTTAACAGGACGATGATCCAAAACACACCTCCTGGCTGTGTAAGGGTTATTTGACCCAGAAGGAGAGTGATGGAGTGCTGCATTAGATGACCTGGCCTCCACAATCACCCGACCTCAACCCAATTGAGATGGTTTGGGATGAGTTGGACCACAGAGTGAAGGAAAAGCAGCCAACAATTGCTCAGAATACGTGGGAACTCCTTCAAGACCATTGGAAAAGAATTCCAAGTGAAGCTGGTTAAGAGAATGCCAAGAGTGTGCGAAGCTGTCGTCAAGGCAAATAGTGAATACTTTGAATAATGTCAAATATATTTTGATTTGTTTAACACTTTTTTGGTTACTACATGATTCCATATGTGTTATTTCATAGTGTTGATGTCTTCATTATTATTCTACAATGTAGAAAATAGTAAAAATAAACTATTGAATGAGTAGGTGTGTCCAAACATTTTTGACTGGTACTGTATATTATTAAAACAAATCAAATAGTTTGCCAACCATGTTTGTAAGCTTTTCCAGTGATGAAGACATAGATGTCTCATGGTATGGTGGAGTATGCAAAATGGGTTAACTTCAGGCACCTTTATCTCCTGAATGTTTTGGCATTCAGGTCCAAAAAGACACTTTTTTTCTTTTGTGAATTTTACCCCTTTTTCTCCCCAATTTCGTGGTATCCAATTGTTGTAGTAGCTACTATCTTGTCTCATCGCTACAACTCCCGTACGGGCTCGGGAGAGACGAAGGTTGAAAGTCATGCGTCCTCCAATACACAACCAACCAAGCCGCACTGCTTCTTAACACAGTGCGCATCCAACCCTGAAGCCAGCCGCACCAATGCGCCGGAGGAAACACCGTGCACCTGGCCACCTTGGCTAGCGCACACTGCGCCCAGCCCGCCACAGGAGTCGCTGGTGCGCGATGAGACAAGGACACCCCTACCGACCAAGCCCTCCCTAACCCGGGCGACGCTAGGCCAATTGTGCGTCGTCCTCCTTCCTGCCTCGAAATAGTCACTGATCTCACATGGTTGTACAGGTGCAAACATGGCCTTCCATCATGATGATTTCTCCAGTTATGTAATGCAAGATCAGTGATGAGCCTATTTCAAGGAATAAAGGAAGTAAGGATGCCTATACTTTGAGAGTGTGACCGCTGGAGAGGAACTAGCAGAGCTAACGTAACCAACTCCAGTGATTCAGTCTGGAGTGAATGCATCAAGACATCGCCTTAGGGCCCCCACTGGGCTTTGGATGCTCTCTTTAAATCAAGCCTTTCAAATAATGTGTGCGCAAGACAAGTGTTTGTGTTAGCGTGCAAGAGTGTGTGTGTAAAGGACATGCCATGTCTGTACATTATATAGACTTCATGGTCTTTATAGAAATCCAGTGAACCAAACCCACGACTTTAGGGTCAAATATTCGATATGCTCTGTTACACAATAACAGTCTATTGGTGCTCAATTCAAGACTCATGTTAACACAGAAGACCTACAGCTTGATCTAGTTATCTGCGATGTCATCAGTGGCTGCACTAAGCATATCACCGGTAGGTGTTGTCAAGCAATAGGGAGTTATTGCAGCTGATGTGAATTGATGGCCTATATTGTTGGTTTGAAATTGATCCAATTCTCCAATGTTACACTATTTTCCATTCCCTATTTTCCCCTGTTTTGTTCCAGTATGTATTCACCCTTTTTGCAGTGTGGTGTCAGTCATAGTAAAGTAGGTAGCCAGTAGCTGAACTGTGGGTAAATGATCGTGGGGGACAGTGCATTCAACTAAGGGCACCAATATTAAACTAAGGGCACTAACAGCACAAACATTTATTTTTATTTATTTAACCTTCCTAAGAACAAATTCTCATTTACAACGACGGCCTAGGAACAGTGGGTTTACATGCCTTGTTCAGGGGCAGAACGACAGATGTTTACCTTGTCAGCTCAGGGAATCGATCTAGCAACCTTTCTGGCCCAATGCTCTAACCACAAGGCTAACTGCCGCCCCAACATGATCTAACTGATTTAGCCATGTAGCAAGACTAATTCTGGAAGAAATGAATTGGGTCATGGAATGCTTGGCTACAATAAAACCAGTGTGTGTCATTCATTTTATTTCTATGTCGTCATGCAATGTAATGGGTATTGTGTGACAGACAGGGGTACGAACCCGGGTCTCGCCCTAGGTTGAAGGGGATATATTTTCAACTCGGACCTAGGCTAACGTTAGGTCTTGCCTCGCCATGAATGAGTCTCACTCACTTTCAACTTTGTTAACTACACGTTTACATGTATGTCTATGCTCAAATTCGGGTTGTCATTGAGATATCTAGCTAGTTATCCACATTAGACTATGTCATAGTTATCGATACATGTTTTTTTTGGCTCAGGCATGTCAATGTCAGCTGAGTTTAGCATGATGGCTAATTAGCTATCAATGGATGTATGCAAACACCATACCGTCGTTAGTTGAGTAAGCTAGTTAGCTATGCCTTGCCAGCAATGCCAGTTAGCTGGTTAGCTCGCCAGTCAATTAATTTCAGTCAATTGATATGTTAACTATTCTGATGCTAAATACACGCTAAGGCCAGAATCGCAAACTGGCTAACTAGCGCTAAAATGTACGGCTAGCTAACTAGCCATCATTGTTGACAATAAATTGCAACACTTACCACGGCTTGTTATGATCCCGCTCTAGCTACAGGAAGAAAAAAAACTAGTAACGTTAGTGGTGGTCTCTTCAATGGGGGGGGGTCTCAAATCGACGTACGATGCATTGTCATCGATTTCCTTCTCACATACATCCGACGACGAATTTGATTTGTTCTCAATTTCATAGGCTAGTTATCGGTGGGGCTGAGCAGAAGCTAGCTAGCTTAGCTAGCTGTCTGACTAGCTACTTAATCCGTTCCGAACTGGTGAGCCACTAGCCAGTTAGCTTAGCTGGCTAGCTACTAGCTAACGTTAGCTGTATACGGGGTGCGGCTGGTCTTCTTCCACCTCGCCTGCTCCCCTTCCTTTCATATCGTATTGTATCACTACATCAGTCTTTCCGTCAAGTTTCAAAAATGTCTAATATGCTTCTCCCCCGTCAGTGTTTTTCTGTCTCACACCTTTTTTTTGTTCAGGAAAAAAAAACAAGATTGCTGTGAGTGGGGCGGGAGCCATGCGGAAACCGGAAGTAACGCGCATGGTTGTCAAATATTTTTATGACTAAATCTCATTGTTCTATCTGTGTGGGTGTCTTCTTCTTCTTCTTGTCCGCTTCCGGCACACTAGACGCTTTAATGCGTATTGCTGCCTTTCAGGCTGGAGAGTGAAGTATACACTTATCTAAATAGCCTCACACCGTAGGCGAAGGCAGGTGGACTAACGAAACCACAACTTTCTATTTCGCTCTGTCTGTCAGTTGTGCCCAAAATAGTTACAAGCAAAAATGTGGTTACACATTACAGCCAACTTAGTCAGCTCACCGAAAAATATCCTCAGCATACTGAGGATAGGAGGAGTGGCGTCACTGCAGACAGGCTGTATCACAACTGGCCGTGATTGAGAGTCCCGAAGGGAAGCGCACAATTGGCCCAGCGTCATTGTAAATAAGAATTTAACGTGCCAAAAGTAAACTGCCTGTTGCTCAGGCCGTGAAGCCAGTAAGAATTAATGTGATTCTACAGTATTTAAATTAAATATTTTAAGGACAAAATTACATGTATTTAAGTATTTCTTTGTTGTAGTGGGAATAGTAACAGTTGTACAAAATTATACTTTAAGGAAAATGTTTATATATTTTCTAATATTTGGTTTTAGCTCATGATTTAAAAGCATGCACTTAGGTGTCTAATAGAATAAAACAAACATATATTTCATAAATATAGTAATAGTTTCCAAAATATTTTTTACAATGATGGGGGAGTTCCAAGACAGAGTCGTGATGGCTTCAAAACAGCTCCCCCAGTCAGTCAGTCATCTAGTGTATACCGTTGACTTTATCCACATTTTGTTACGTTACAGTCTTATTCTAAAATTGTTTTTGTTTTTTTTACATTTAAAAACTCAGCAATCTACACATAATACCCCATAATGACAAAGCGAAAACAGATTTTTAGAATTTTTTGCTAATTAAAAAAAATATATATATTTACAGTATTTAGACCCTTTGCTATGAGACTCAAAACTGAGCTCCGGTGCATCCTGTTTCCATTGATCATCCTTGATCCAGACTCCTTGACTATTTACATTTTTTTGCTAGGTTACAACCTTAATCTAAAATTTAATAAATCGTTTTTTTCCCTCATCAATCTATACACAATAGCCCATAATGACAAACCAAAAACAGGTTTAACATTTTTGGTTGATTTATATATTTAAAAAAAAAATGGAAATATGACATTTACATAAGTACTTAGACCCTTTACTCAGTACTTTGTTGAAGCACCTTTGGCAGCGATTACAGTCTCGGACTTCTTGGGTATGACGCTGCAAGGGAATATCGCTAAAAGCTTGGCACACCTGTATTTGGAGAGTTTCTCCAATTCTTCTCTGCAGATCCCCTCAAGCTCTGTCAGGTTTACATTTACATTTAAGTCATTTAGCAGACGCTCTTATCCAGAGCGACTTACAAATTGTTGGATGGGGAGAATTGCTGGACAACGATTTTCAGGTCTCTCCAGAGATGTTTGATCGTGTTCAAGTCCAGGCTCTGGCTGGGCCACTCAAGGATATTCAGAGACTTGTCCCGAAGCCGCTCCTGCTTTGTCTTGACTGTGTGTTTAGGGTCGTTTTCCTGTTGGAAGGCGAACCTTCGCCCCAGTCTGAGGTCCTGAGCAGGTTTTCATCAAGGTTGAAGCTGAAATAAATCCCCACAGCATGATGCTGCCACCACCATGCTTCACTGTAGGGATGGTGCCAGATTTTCTCCAGATGTGACGCTTGGCATTCAGGACAAAGAGTTCAATCTTGTTTCTCATCATCTGAGAGACTATAGGTGCCTTTTGGCAAACTCCAAGCGGGCTGTCATGTGCCTTTTACTGAGGACTGGCTTCCGTCTGGCCACTCCACCATAAAGGCCTGATTGGTGAAGTACTGCAGATATAGTTGTTCTTCTGGAAGGTTCTCCCATCTCCACAGAGGAACTCTAAAGCTTTCTCAGAGTAACCATCGGGTTCTTGGTCACCTCCCTGACGTCCCTTCTCCCACAATTGTTCAGATTAGCCGGGCGGCCAGATCTAGGAAGAGTCTTGGTGGTTCCAAACTTCTTCCATCGAAGAATGATAGATGCCACTGTATTCTTGGGGACCTTCAATGCTGCATAATTTTTTTGGTACCCTTCCCCAGATCTGTGCCTCGACTCAATCCTGTCTCAGAGCTCTACAGACAATTCCTTCAACCTCATGGCTTGGTTTTGGCACTGACATGCACTTCCAACTGTGGAACCTTATATAGACATATGTGTGCCTTTCCAAATCATGTCCAATCAATTGAATTCACCGCAGGTGGACTCCAATCAAATTGTAGAAATATCTCAAGAATGATCAATGGAAACAGGATGCAGCTTAGCTCAATTTTGAGTCTCATAGCAAAGGGTCTGAATACTTATGTAAATAAGGTAGTTCTGTCTTTTTATTGGTATAAATTAGCTAAAAAATAATAAAAACCTGTTTTTGCTTTAACATTATGCGGTATTGTGTGTAGATTGTAGAGGATTTAAAATATATATATATATATTTTAGAATAAGACTGTAACGTAACAAAATGTGGAAAAAGTCAATAGGTCTGAATACCTTCCGATGGCACTGTACATGTAGGTAGGGGTAAAGTGACTATGTATAGATAAAATAGCAAGTAGCAGCAATAGAACAAAAAGGGGGGGAGGGGGTGTCAATGCAAATAGTTGTGGTAGCCATTTGATTAATTGTTCAGCAGTCTTATGCCTTGGAGATAGAAGCTGTTAAGGAGTATTTTGGACCTAGACTTGGCACTCCGGTCACGGTAGCAGAGAGAACAGTCTATGACTTGGGTGGCTGGAGTCTCTGACAATTTTTTGGGCCTTCCTCTGACACCGCCTAGTATAGAGGTCCTGGATGGCAGGAAGCTTGGTCCCAGTGATGTACTGCTGGGCCATACCCACTATCCTCTGTAGTGCCTTGCGGTCAGATGCCGAGCAGTTGCCATACCAATTAGGTTTCAGGGAAGACCGAGATGCAGACAGTGTTGAACTAACAAAAGTTTATTCCTGGTGGGGGGTGGAGACAAGCACAAGGCAGGTGACATTCTATGTCTTTAGTTTTGCAGGTGGACCAATTTATTGGTGCATTCCGAAAAGCTATCCAACGATTGTTCCATAGGATTGTGTGTTTTGGGAGTGACATATTCTTGAGTTTGAGTTTATTTTTATAGCGACAATGCACATTAATAAACTTTTCAGTAAAAGTGCTGGTTTTAGCCAGCCGGTTAATGTTCAACCTCAGTCCCTGGGCAGGTTATTAAAAACAATTACAATAACAATACAGACAAACAATGAGCAGAGAGCATAGGACAACCATCACGTAGCATGCAGACAGAGCAATAGCACAAAAAGCAACAAAACAAAATACATAAAAGCAACAAGAATACGTCAAATGTTCTTCCATATTCTTCTAGTGTTCTTAACTATGAAGGTGTTTATGTTCTTAGCTTCATCCTTTTTTATTTATTGACGCTTCTTTACTGCATTTCTACACAATTTTTTAACTCTAAAATTATATTTGGAGAACAGCAAAATCCAAAAATAAACTAGATGTTCTCCAGCCATTATCACTGCACCAAATACCCATTGTTTCAGACTCCTAATTATCCTTACACCTCTCAAGACTCTAGCCACTTCCATGCCACTTCCATTGTTTCTCCACCGACGTTTTGGGGGTTAAAAACACTCGGTGGAGAATAGAGATCCTGACTGCCAACTCGTCCAGCCTGAGACATGCCATTAAGTTATCCTCACACCTCCCCATTGTTACAGTATGAAGGAAGTTAGAGGTAGTTTCGCAAGCCAATGCTCGTTAATGCAATGACTGACGGTGCAGGTGCTGGAGGAGTGCTCTGCTGTAGGAATAGTTGAGCTAATGGTGTCATCAGCCTTTCGTTTATATCAGCCACAGTATTGTAGTCTTGCATCTGAGTCAGCCTGGCAACGAGTTGTTGGAAATCCATGCTCTCTTTTGGTGATGCATCGTTTCTCATGTGTGAAAAGGTTCCTGTTGGGGCCCGTGGGTCCCACAAACAAATTTTATCAATGAAAAAATAAAAACAGTCAATAGCTTATCTCCTTTACTGTATTTGACTAGGCTTGAAATAATCTTTTTACATTTTTTTTATAATTTACTGCATTAATACACAATTTAACAACTCTAAAATGCTATTTGGAGAACAGCCAAATACATGATTTGCCAAATCATGATTTTAATTTAACTGAATTGAGAACCGTTGATATTGAAAGAGTGCTAAATGAGGAAATGATCGGTGATATAAGGTTGTGAAAGACACACACACACACAAAGACAGAGAGAGAGAGCGAGAGAGGGAGAGAGCTAGAGAGAGAGAGAGAGAGAGAGGACAGGATGTAAGAGACAATGACCAGTATTGTGAGTTAAGTGTCACACCCTGACTCAATACAAACAATTACCTACCTACGTACATACATACAGTACCTCCCCGTTCAACAAAGAGTATTTTAAAGACAGGACACAGAAAGCCAGAGCAGCTGATAGGATGGACTCATGGTGGGCATTGTGTGCTGTGGTAGTAATGTTGACCTGCATTGGAAAAGGTAAGAGGGAATTATTATTTTAAATCAAATGCAGTCAACTAAGCTATATGGAATTGTTCCTGTTGGGGCTACCCCTGAATACTGCCCCTTCTGGAGGAATTCGGTACCCATATAAAACATGATAAATTTTTGTCAAAAGTTGCTAATATATGCATATAAAAATTATTATCGAATAGGAAACACTCTAAAGCTTCTAAAACCGTTTAAATTTTGTCTCTATGTAAAGCAGAAGTGTCAGGGCATGCATTCTCCCAAAGTCTCTCTTGTAATGAAAAAAGTTGCCACCACTTCGACGTCATCATATACACACTTCCCAAGCAGTTATAACCATGGAAACAGTTTCTAACGTCTTCAGCGTGAAGCCTGCTTTCGATGAGGCGTGTAACTGTGAGAATCGCGCGCTCACGAGACGTTCAGCGTGCCCAAACGTCTCGGTGACGCAAAAAAAAAAGTTTACCCAATGCGCGCTGGGATGTTTCTCTCTCTTTCCCTCAGGATGGATTGAACAACGTGTGTGTGTCTGTTCGCCCTCACGATTGCTGTAGACCTTTATTTAACCTGTTAGGTCGTACCGAGGATCATTTAGCTATTTGATTTTTAAGATGTGCCTTCTGGAAATGCTTTCTGGAACATTTGAACTTTCATGTGCCTTCATAACAAACGTGTATGCTATCTGTAAATATGGATACAATTGTCAAATTACGCGCCTAGTGCGTTTAGCCACGGAAAATACAGGAACCTTCCCACTAGCCATGATTGGAAGTGTGCCATGTAGCAAGCTTCTGTCTATAACATGAGCTGCTCAGTATGTGTGTGTAATAATTTCTAACGCAGTTTTCTTTGAAAGATCTCAAAGAACTGTGATAATGTTGCTAATGCTCTCCACTTTCTGGAGGACAGAGTTTTGAAATCAGTGGAATGCCTGGTGGAAACATATCTCTAGCTTAAACAGGTTTTTATTGCAAATTTTTTATCATGCCAAAATAGATTTTTGTGGGAGCGTGGACTTCAACCTTGAGGGGTTAAAAAGACTGCCTGTGAATATTTTGTGTTTGAAAAGAGAAGAGGATTAAAACGGTGAATATGTTTGATATTACTGCTTTAACAGTATATTACAGGACCACAATCTATTTTGGACTGTGTTTATATATTTTTTGTAATGTGAACTGCCTCAGTAAAAACAAATAAACAAATACTAAATTTAGATTAAAAGTGCACTGCCATTATTTGGTTAAAAACAACCCCGTGCTGGGTAAATATTGGACATGTCACGGCTGGCTGAAGGACTGGACCAAGGTGCAGCATGGGAAGCATACATGTTTTCTTTATTAAAAAACGACGCCGACAAAACGAAGAACAAAAACCAAACCGTGAAGCTTTGGGCTATGTGCCCTGAACAAAGACAAAATTAACTTCCCACAAAACAGGTGGGGGGAAAGGGTACGTAAGTATGGTTCTCAATCAGAGACAACGATAGACAGCTGCCTCTGATTGAGAACCAAATCAAGCCAAACACATAGAAAATAGACTGCCCACCCAAGTCACACCCTGACCAAACCAAAATAGAGACATAAAACGCTCTCTACGGTCAGGGCGTGACAGTACCCCCCCCCAAAGGTGCGCAAAACCTGAACCTATAGGGGAGGGTCTGGGTGGGCATTTCTCCGTGGTGGCGGCTCTGGCGAGGGACGTAGACCCCGCTCCACCTCTGGCTCGGCACACTTAGGTGGCACCTCTAGAGTGGGGACCCTCGTCACCGACCCCGGACTGGGGACCTTTGTAGGGGGCCCCGGGCAGGAGGGAGACTCTGGCAGCTCCGGACAGGAGGGAGACTCTGGCAGCTCCGGACAGGAGGGAGACTCTGGCAGCTCCGGACAGGAGGGAGACTCTGGCAGCTCCGGACAGGAGGGAGACTCTGGCAGCTCCGGACAGGAGGGAGACTCTGGCAGCTCCGGACAGGGGAGACTCTGGCAGCTCCGGACAGGAGGGAGACTCTGGCAGCTCCGGACAGGAGGGAGACTCTGGCACAGGAGGGAGACTCTGGCAGCTCCGGACAGGAGGGAGACTCTGGCAGCTCCGGACAGGAGGGAGACTCTGGCAGCTCCGGACAGGAGGGAGACTCTGGCAGCTCCGGACAGGAGGGAGACTCTGGCAGCTCCGGACAGGAGGGAGACACAGGACTCACCGGGCTGGGGAGACATCCAGGAGGCCTTGGCCGAGGCACCGGATACACTGGGCCGTGAAGGCGCACTGGTGGTCGAGCGCAGAGCTGGCCCCACCCATTCTGGCTGGATGCCAGCTTCCACCTGGCAAATGCGGGATGCTGGCACCGAGCACACCGGCCTGTGAATGCTCCGCCTCGACACCGTGAGCATCACCCCATAGCACGGGGCCTGACCAGACCCATGCGCTCCACGGTAAGCACAGGGAGTTGGCTCAGGTCTGCTTCCTGACTCTGACACACTCCCCGTGTGCCCCCTCCCAAAAAATGTTTGGGGCTGCCGCTCAAGCTTCCTTGCCAGCCGTGTTCCCACATACCGCTGGTTCCTTTCTCCGGCTGCCTCTGCTCTCCTAGCTGCCTCCACCTGTTCCCATGGAAGGCAATCCCTTCCCGCCATAGACTCCGTTGCCGTCCAGAACGTCCTCCCATGTCCAGGAGTCCACCTTACCATGCTGCTTGGTCCGTTGGTGGTGGGAAGTTGTCACGGCTGGCTGAAGGACTGGACCAAGGTGCAGCATGGGAAGCATACATGTTTTCTTTATTCAAAATTGACGACGACAAAACGAAGAACAAAAAAACAAACCGTGAAGCATTGGGCTATGTGCCCTGAACAAAGACAAAATTAACTTCCCACAAAACAGGTGGGGGAAAAGGGTACCTAAGTATGGTTCTCAATCAGAGACAACGATAGACAGCTGCCTCTGATTGAGAACCACAACCGGCCAAACACATAGAAATAGAAAATCATAGAACATAGACTGCCCACCTAAATCACACCCTGACCAAACCAAAATAGAGACATAAAACGCTCTCTACGGTCAGGGCGTGACAGGACAGAAGTGCCACTTTCGCTGGAAGCATACTCGGACCAACGTGCAGCGTGATCTGGGTTCCACATCTTTATTAAGTATAACGCACAAAACAATAAAGAATAACGAAACATGATGACACTGTAGTGCTGACATACAACTACACATAAACAATATCCCACAAAACACAGGTGGAAAAAAGCTACTTAAATATGACAGCTGCCTCTAATTGGGAATCATACAAAATCACCAACATAGAAAAACAAAACTAGAACCCCACATAGAAATAATAAACTAGACTAACCCCCAGTCACGCCCTGACCTACTCTACCATAGAAAATAAGGGCTCGCTATGGTCAGAACGTGACAAGAAGACACATTGGGTTGACCCGTCAGAGTAAATGTCATTCCGGTTCATACATTGTATTGTCTACACATGTTTAGGTTGAGCACGGACACTTTTGTAGCTGAAAAAGTAGTATGATAATTAAAACATCATATTCTTCACAGCAATGTCCCAAGCGATGCTACTGTTTCAAATTACTTTTTTTTGGGGGGGGGGGTTTCCACACAGAATAAATAAAAGATTATCCCTCAAACTACTGTTGTATATTCTCGTCATGATTGATTTGTTCTTTAACGATGAGAAATAGACTAGTCTAGCCCAGCCCACATTCTTCTGTCATTCACTACTGAATTTCACACACTTCACACAATGATGTTGTTGGTTTAGATATTAAGATAATGAGAGTGAGAATGTTTCTAACACAGGAGGTCGGTGGCACCCTAATTGGGGAGGACGGGCTCGTGGTAATGGCTGGAGTAGAATTAGTGGAAAATGATCAACCACATCAAACACATGATTTCCATGTATTTGATGCCATTCGTTCCGTTCCAGCCATTATGAGCTGTCCTCCCCCAAGCAGCCTCCACTGATTTCTAAGTAAGATGGTTCAAACTTGAAATTCTGGAAATGTCTGTTTTCTTTCATTCCATCCTCCCTTTGTCCTGAGAATGACTTCCACTGAGTGGCATTGAATAGTATGAGCAAAGGGAGGTTGGTATGGCAAAAATGCATCGAGTTAAACCACAAGTTTTGCCTATGACGATAACAGAAGGGTAACATTTCCAGTGGTGGAAAAAGTACCCAATTGTCATACTTGAGTAAAAGTAAAGACACATTAACAGATAATGACTAAAGTAAAAGTGAAAGTCACCCGGTAAAATTCTACTTGTGTCACGCCCTGGCCATCGAGAGGCTTTTATTCTCTATTTTGGTGTAGGCCAGGGTGTGGCTAGGGTGGGCATTCTAGTTTCTTTATTTCTATGTTTTCTGTTTCTATGTTTTGGTCGGTTATGGTTCACAATCAGGGACAGCTGTCTATCGTTGTCTCTGATTGGGAATCATACTTAGGCAGACTTTTTTTTTTTCTTCCCTTTTGGTGTTGTGGGTATTTGTCTGTGTTAGTGGCTTGTATAGCCCTAGTCAGCTTCACGTTAGTTTCTTTTGTTGGCGACATTCAAAGTAAAAAGAAAATGTACGCTCACCACCTTGGTCCGGTCATTTCCCTGACGACGTTCGTTCCCTCTTGAGTAAAATAAAAAAAGTATTTGGTTTTAAATATACTTAAGTATCAAAAGTAAATGTAATTGCTAAAATATACTTAAGTATCAAACGTATAACTCCTTTCAAATTTCACAGGCACCTTCTAATTCCAGCCAGGGTTAGTTCAGCGATTTTTTTATTTTTTACATAGTTTTTAAATATTAACTTCCCCCCCCATATTAGCATGTCAATTAAGTACTATAACTTGGCAACTGAAAAAAAAACGTTAATAACACCAATCCACTTTCCCTCACCCAGGTGGCCATGCACAGTTGGATGGTAAGTTATTACATACAACTGCAGAACTTCAAATCAGCTTTTGTTTTTTTGTTGCTCTTTTTATGATGTGAGGGATTTGTGTGTTCTATCATGAGCCGCCTCTCATGGGTTTGTATCCTCCAGTGTGCGGCACAGCTCCTCTCAACACAAAGATCGTGGGGGGTCTTAATGCAGTGGCGGGGAGCTGGCCATGGCAGGCCAGTCTGCACAGATCCAGCAGACATTTTTGTGGAGGCTCCCTTGTCAACAAAGACTGGGTCCTGACTGCCGCTCACTGCTTCGCCAGGTAGAATGACATAACCTATCCCACCTGGGGTTGGGTTAAATACAGAAGACACATTTCAGTTGAATGCATTCATTTGTACAACTGACTAGGTATCCCCCTTTCCCCCAACCTGTATATTATGCCAATGTGTGATTGAAAGTCTCTATACACTGTATTTGTCTATGTACTATTTTATCTACTGTATTCATTAATAATCACTGAATTCAGAGAGCTAATTCAAATTATAATGTATTTTGGTCATTTGAGGACAACTCTACCATGTAAATACAAATACTTGAGTTAAAAACTTGAAAATTACATTTCCTAACAATCATGTATGTGCTTGCTAGCTTCTATGGCGGTCTATCGATGATTGTCAAATAAGTGACTCCAGAGAGGTGACATTATCTCTCTAAAATACATGACAGAATTAGGTCAATTGTGTCAGAAAGCACACTTATAATCTTTAGCCTCAACTCCCTCCCTTCATTCTCAGCACCAGCACGTCTGGCCTGCTTGTCTACCTGGGCCGGGAAAATCAGAAAAGCGTCAACCCCAACGAGGTGTCCCGAACGGTCTCTCAGATAATCCGCCACCCCAACTACAACAGTGCAACCAATGACAATGACATCTGTCTGCTGAAGCTCTCGTCATCCGTCACCTTCACTAACTACATTCGGCCGGTCTGCCTGACAGCAGGGGGCAGCACATACTACAATGGCACTACTAGCTGGGTCACTGGCTGGGGCAATATCAATAGTGGAGGTTAGAACTGATGGTCCCGATGCAGACTTTGCATTGTCAAGCCACAGTCAGGTCCAGAATTATTGGCACCCTTGATTAAAGATGATTTTTTAAATTTTTTACAATGAAATAAATCATAACTCTTTCTTTCAATGCCTCACCTTGCGAGGATAACGACGCTGAGCCTTTTCCTAATATGAGAGGTATCTCAGACCATTCCTCCGTACATAATCTTTCCAGATCCTTGATATCCTTCATTGTCAAACCACAGGTTATCAATGGGTTTAATGTCCGGTGACTGCAAAAGGTTAATTTTGTGGTCAATTGACCATTTCTTTGTGTATGTTGTGTGCTTGGGGTTGTTGTCTTGCTGGAAGATCCACTTGTGGCAAAGTTTCAGCCTCCTGACAGAGGCCATAAGGTTTTTATCTAAAATGCCTGGGTACTGGGTGAAGTTCATGATGCTTTTGACCTTAACAAGAGCCTCGGGACCAGTGGAAGCAAAATAGCCCCATAACAAAGATCAAAGATCCACCACCATATTTGACAGTAGGTTTGGGGTTCTTTTCTGCTTATGCATCCTTATTTCGACGCCAAAACCACCACTGGTGTTTGTGGCCAAAGAGGTCTCTCTCTGTACTCAAATCTCATAAAACATATTAGGAAAAACGCTCAGTGCCATTATTTTTGTACTGCAAGGTATTGAAAAAAATAGGAGCTAATCATTTTCACCCCTATGTTTTTCAGATCATTTTTTATTACATGTTCTCTGAGCAATTGTTTTAGTATAACATTTTCCATTCAATATAGCTCAGTATTTGTATTATTTGACAGTATTTTTTTTCTCATCTTTATCAGGGGTGCCAATAATTCTGGACCTGACTGTACAACCTTTACCTGTACATATATCACTTTTTTGTCAAGTTCAGTTTGTTACAATACAGTTGGAGCAGATCAGAAATGTATACAACGGTTTATCGGTAAAAGGTGACCTGTCTCTCATGGCCTCTCCTCCTCAGTGTCCCTGCCCTCACCCCAGACCCTACAGGAGGTGGAGCTGCCAATAGTGGGGAACAGGAAGTGTACCTGTCTCTATGCTGGAGTGGGTTCAATCACAGGCAACATGATCTGTGCTGGTCTATTGGCAGGAGGAAAGGATTCCTGTCAGGTGATACATGGCTGTGTTTAATTCCAAATACTGTAATTGCAGAGCTAAAGCTGCATTTTAGCTGCAGTTTGCAGAGCTATTATTTAAAGGTCCCGAACAGTCATTCTGATTCCCCGGTTAAATAACTTTGTATGACTACTTTTTACTCTCGTGTCAAACTACCAGGAAGTCTGAAAATAGAGACCAGGTGGGGAGCTAGTAGTCTGAGTGGGCGGGTAGCTCACCTTGACTGACGGTTCTTTGAAAATATCTTTGTCAAGCAATAGGGATGCAGAGAGCATTGTTGCAAACACACAAAGCAGCTCAAAGAACATTGAAATTGCATGCAACATCCAATCCTGTCATACATCACATCATGCTTTCACAAATGATTTGTCCAACTATTTTGTTATTGTAACAGCATCAATATAGACAAAATGTTGGCTAAATCATTTATCTAGCTAGCCCAAATGGAATTGTCAGCACTGTTTATCAAGCTAGCTAGCTAACTCATTTTGGACAATTTCGATTGAAACTTTACAGGGTGAGGGCTGTCAGGGTATATTTAATTAAATATATATATTGACTGCCAGACAATCTTCATATATCATGAATATCTTCTTTAAGGTTTTATGGTAGACTACAACTATTGCTGTATTGCCGCCACCTGCTGTATGGGGTATTGAAACAAAAACTATTATATTATGGGAAGGGGGGGGGCTACGTCATACGTCAAAAATACATTAAAAAACCATCCCACTCCTTCAGTCGTAGTTCAAATCACACCAGGTGCCTGTGTAAAACAGCAAAAAACGCTCGGCCGCACTCACAATGATGCCTATTTTCTCCGATTTCCTCTCCGTTTGTGCGGTGCACTTGATAATCAATGCTACAAAGTCCACCTTCTTAACACGCAACATGTCAGGATCCCTCTGTTGACAAGGAACATCATCTTGTGTCTCTACTCCTACTACCATTACTTCTTCAACTCCACTCCTTTCTTCCACTCTTCTTGACGACTCCAGATAGGAGACATTCTAGACGGCCCTTATTCTTGCCATTCTTCAGCCTAACAGGACACTTCAGAAATCCGGGTGCATCTTCACCACCACAATTGCAGCATTTAGGCTCAGCTGGCGTATGATACCCCTCTCATCTACACACACATGACACATGACCAAATAATTTGCCTTTATCACACTGCTCGGGTTTGGGTCACGTAGGCTCTCGCAGGGTATCTCATAAAACCCAAATACATGTGAGAAGGCAGAGACTCTTCATAAGAAAAACTCTAGAACGGATGGGGTGGGTTTACTCCATCCGCCATGCGGGCCAGACGTGCACCAACCGCTTGATCCAATTCTTCACGTATACACGTTGCATTTACTTCTAGCGCCACTCCAGAGAACACCCTTGATAGGTGCCCTGCTTCAAAGATCCAATTAGGTAAGAGAATAATACATTACCATTGGCGTATTCAAATGAGAGGCTTTATGTGATGTCACATAAAGCCCTTAATAATCCCGCCTCCTGAATACAAGTGTTTGACATGGGGGAGGGGACCAGTAACTTTATGATCCAACTTTATCAATGTAGAAGCAGCAGTAATAGTTTGTTCTGGTTTCATCCAAATATCATCCAATTTCAAGAAAAACATGATTTTGACTGTGTAGGAACTTTTTAAAGACAAATTAGAGATGATCACAAACCAAAATCATGAGAACTTCTGCTGGTAATTGCATTGTTCACTGACCCTGATGTAACATTTGTCTCTGTACAGGGAGACTCAGGGGGGCCGCTAGTGAGCAAATCGGGCTTAGTCTGGATCCAGTCTGGTGTTGTGAGTTTCGGAGTAAGCTGTGCTAAACCAAATTTTCCAGGAGTGTATGCCAGAGTGTCCCAGTACCAGGCCTGGATCAAGAGCCAGATCAGCACGGACCAACCAGGCTTCGTCACCTTCTCCTCCAGTGGGAATAACTCTGACCTCACTGTCACCTGTGCTGCACTGTCCGGTGGGGCCACACACCTCCTCTCCTTCTCCCTCTCTCTCCTCCTATCCCTCTCTCCCATTCTCCTTTCTTTTTATCTTTTCTTATAGGGCATACACTAAAAGTGGATTCTATGTCCACTACACTTCTCATTGTATGTGAAAAGCACTGTAATAGTATGTTAAAACTGTCAACAATAAGTGATTGGTTTCATTCAATATGAATATGAATCTACTGAATCTACTCATATTTTCTTCCTGTGATGTAAGTAATTAAGTTGGAGAGCAAATGTAATTGTGTTATGCTATAGGATTACATTTGGTTGATCATCAGAGCTCAGTTCATGATTGTTAAGAGAGTAACACATAGACATCACACGTGATGATTAAATGGAAAGCTATTTTTATAATTATTTTACAAGTTGTGTATATTTTTCCATCTTGAGTATACTGTATCTGCAAATACTGTAGATACATTCTTTAATAGTGAACTACAGCTATTTATCATTGAGCTGAGAATGCCTCTCAACAAGCATCTCCTATCATGTAATGGTGGAGTGGCAGGCAGGTAACTATCAGACTGCCATAAATACCAAGTGTGTATTCATTTAGACCAAGACCGTAGCAAACAGTTGCGAAACCATTTACTCTTTGTTTAATTGGTACTTTTTAAGGAGTGGGGCAGTCCCACTAATTTGTTTGCTTTTATTAAAGAGATAAGACAGTGAGAGGGTGAGTCAAAGGACAGTGAGATTCAAACCCATGCCGACTCTGGCATACATTGTGTTCCAGGGTTGTAGCCACTGGACCACACAGGCCATGTTAAACCGTTTACTCTGAAGGGAAATGTTTTGCAACGGAAACAAGGGTTCCTATTGGACAAACTTCAGGTAGGTCCCGTTCCGTTCTGTTTGCTTCTGTTGGCTTCTGTTTGGTTTGTTTGGTTCCTAGTGAATATACCCCAATTGCTAATCCTCTTACCTGGATTGGGTCATACAAACTCACTTAACCAGAGGTGATATCATCTATATTTAGCTAAAATACATCACATAATTGTACTTAAAATAAAAGGAATGACATGCATAAATTAATCAGCGGAAAACCAAATGACCAATCATCAACTCAAATTTTGAGTTCATACATTTACAGATCCAAAATGATTGGCACCCTTGATAAAGATGAGCAAATAAATACTACAAATGAAATAATACAAATACTAAGCTATTTAAAAACAACAACAACAATGCTGAGCTGTATTGTTTGGTCAAAGAAATTGGAAATGATATTATTTGAGATATTATATATATATTATTTATACTATTAGCCTTTAAAAATGATAATCTTGGATTAGCTAACACAACGTGCCATTAGAATACAGGAGTGATGGTTGCTGATAATGGGCCTCTGTACGCCTATGTAGATATTCCATTAAAAATCAGCCGTTTCCAGCTACAATAGTCATTTGCAACATCAACAATGTCTACACTGTATTTCTGATCAATTTGATGTTATTTTAATGGACAAAAAAATGTGCCTTCCTTTCAAAAACGAGGACATTTCTAAGTGACCCCAAACTTTTGAACGGTAGTGTATATATTTGAAAACTTGAACATTGAAAATTCTGTTCAACTTCCAGCGTGTGTTTAATGTGAACACTGAGGCTGTACCCACTTTAAGTTACAGTTTTAACAGTGGCCATGTAGGCTACTGTGGCTATTTGATGATAATGTAGGGATACGGTGAGTGTCCAACCATCATAAACAATGGAGAAAATGCATCCCATAACATTTTAACATGGAAATAGCTGTTCTATAATTCAGCCTACACAGTAGCACCCAATGTGTGGTGTTCAGTGTAGGTCTACATTCCCATGAGACTTTTGAAGAAAAAAACATGCAGGGCTTGACATTAACCTGTTTATCCACTTGTCCTTCAGACAAGGTGACTGAACATGTTGTTTAATGCAAGAAACCACTTTACAAAATAAAATGAATTATTGTTCCCATACCATTATTACAGAGAATCAGACAAATGCTACCCTCTGCCTATTGGTTACTTAGATTATTCAAGACTTTCTCAAAATACAACACTGCCCTTTTTAAGAAAAAGAAAAAAAATCTCTTTACCTGATTTGCTTTTCAAAGATGTCTAGAAATGTATGTTTTGTGCTCTGTAGGAAGCAATCGCGCCCTATTACTGACTACAGCTGATCTATAACTGAATCCTATAGACGAAGAACCATTTCTGTGACAATTTTTCCATTTTAAGATAACCAGTTATTTTTATATTATTAATTGTGTGTACCACATTAGGTGTTTTATGGTTGACAAATAATTCACCATACCCATATCTTCCAACAATTGATATTTTTTTGTTATTTCAAAAAATACCTTTTTTTATTGCCTTTTTAATTTTTAGAATATGGAAGAACAGTTTATCTCCAGTGATGATTTCAGTTTGTGGAAGAACAGTTTATCTCCAGTGATGATTTCAGTTTGTGGAAGAACAGTTTATCTCCAGTGATGATTTCAGTTTGTGGAAGAACAGTTTATCTCCAGTGATGATTTCAGTTTGTGGAAGAACAGTGTTTATCTCCAGTGATGATTTCAGTTTGTGGAAGAACAGTTTATCTCCAGTGATGATCTCAGTTTGTGGAAGAACAGTATATCTCCAGTGATGATCTCAGTTTGTGGAAGAACAGGATATCTCCAGTGATGATTTCAGTTTGTGGAAGAACAGTATATCTCCAGTGATGATTTCAGTTTGTGGAAGAACAGTGTTTATCTCCAGTGATGATCTCAGTTTGTGGAAGAACAGTATATCTCCAGTGTGAATCTCAGTTTGTGGAAGAACAGTATATCTCCAGTGATGATCTCAGTTTGTGGAAGAACAGGATATCTCCAGTGATGATTTCAGTTTGTGGAAGAACAGTATATCTCCAGTGATGATTTCAGTTTGTGGAAGAACAGTGTTTATCTCCAGTGATGATCTCAGTTTGTGGAAGAACAGTATATCTCCAGTGTGAATCTCAGTTTGTGGAAGAACAGTATATCTCCAGTGATGATCTCAGTTTGTGGAAGAACAGTATATCTCCAGTGATGATCTCAGTTTGTGGAAGAACAGTATATCTCCAGTGATGATTTCAGTTTGTGGAAGAACAGTTTATCTCCAGTGATGATCTCAGTTTGTGGAAGAACAGTATATCTCCAGTGATGATTTCAGTTTGTGGAAGAACAGTTTATCTCCAGTGATGATTTCAGTTTGTGGAAGAACATTATATCTCCGGTGATGATTTCAGTTTGTGGAAGAACAGTATATCTCCAGTGATGATTTCAGTTTGTGGAAGAACAGTTTATCTCCAGTGATGATTTCAGTTTGTGGAAGAACAGTATATCTCCGGTGATGATTTCAGTTTGTGGAAGAACAGTATATCTCCAGTGATGATTTCAGTTTGTGGAAGAACAGTATATCTCCAGTGATGATTTCAGTTTGTGGAAGAACAGTTTATCTCCAGTGATGATCTCAGTTTGTGGAAGAACAGTATATCTCCAGTGATGATTTCAGTTTGTGGAAGAACAGTTTATCTCCAGTGATGATTTCAGTTTGTGGAAGAACATTATATCTCCGGTGATGATTTCAGTTTGTGGAAGAACAGTATATCTCCAGTGATGATTTCAGTTTGTGGAAGAACAGTTTATCTCCAGTGATGATTTCAGTTTGTGGAAGAACAGTATATCTCCGGTGATGATTTCAGTTTGTGGAAGAACAGTATATCTCCAGTGATGATTTCAGTTTGTGGAAGAACAGTATATCTCCGGTGATGATTTCAGTTTGTGGAAGAACAGTATATCTCCAGTGATGATTTCAGTTTGTGGAAGCACAGTATATCTTGCATGACTCTTGTAAGATGTCCTTTTTTAACACCTGATATGTTTTAAGTACTTTCAAGTACTGATGCCCTTCATCTAAATAACTTAAACGTAAATATGTAGTTCATTCATTTGTATGGAGGTTCATTTAAAGGTGGTCTATCAACTCTAGCACTGATGACTTTTCTTAAAAGTTGAGTCATGAAATCTTAGTCTCATTTAAAACGAAGCCCTCGATGTGAACATACCATAGAATAACTACAAGAATAGAATACAATTAAATTAATTCAATAAAAACAAGCACTACTTGTACATATCAAATATGGATCAATGTGATGTGCCAATATGCATGTCCATTATGCAGGTCCCCAAGGTCAATATTACAAAACGTTCAGAAAAAAACATTCTCTTTGCGTTTAACACTATGATCAGCAATTAGGTTTTGAATTGCGTTAAACCCATGCTAAAGGCAAGACATGTCCTTCTGTACTGAGGTGACAGCAGTAAATAAGTATTAACTGCTTAGTGTTAATGCTAAATGTGGTGACAATATACAATACTGTACATTGTAATGAATAAAAAAAGGGAATCGAGATCAAATGAATACTCACATACTGTATGTGACGACTTATTTGTTTTCAATTCATTCAGATTAAAAAAGGGTCAAATGATCACACACTAAATCATTCTCAACAGAACACATTGTACATAACATTTTCTACACTAGGAACAACATCTTAAAATTAAATGAATTCAATATATTGTACTGGTTCAAATCATACACAAATTGATTCACATAGAAAACACCTACTATACATTTAATTTTCTACAATATGGGTGACATGTCTTCTGAAATGTATTCAGATTCAACATACTGTACAGGTTCAGGGGATCACACACTCACAGAAAAAAACGGTTAATTATGTAGCTTGGTTTAACAACAAATGATTCACTCTGCAGTGATTCATAAAAAGAGCGTGCAGCATCTGGCAAGTAGTTGAGCATGGTCATCAGATCTTGGTACTTGTTTTTTTTATGGGCAGAGGACTCTCATATATTCTAGGGTAGTGGCTTGCAAAATCGGGAGGTTGAGGTGTAGCTCCTTGTTGTGGTTTGGAGATCAGCCACGATTTCCATCCCTCAAATAGACTCTGTCTGGCGTACAGATTCCAAGGATCCTCAACTGAAATTGGAACAGAAACATTTTAAGTTCCTGACATCAATAAACAACGTTCACAGTCAAGCATTAAGATATTTTATTGTTAGAACAACATGTTGCATGTTGATGGGATGTTAGCAAACTAGTCTCTGTGCAATACCTGTGACTTTTAACCACCTCACTGAGGTCATCTGTAGTCCAGCTGGTCGCTTGAGGGCAGAATCTGGGAGGTGCCTGAAGTCTTCACATTGCATCCTCATCACCTTGAATGATTGTGCTTCAAGTATCATCTCTGAAACATCATCAGGTGTATGAAGGACTGACACCTTGCGCCTCTTCTCGATGGTGGCAAAAGATCGATCACAAGGAAGAAAAGAATTGACTAGAGAACTTCTGCTCAACTTGGGTAAAGTAACCCATAGAGACGAGCATCGACATCAGATTGAGAAACCGCCAGTTGTTATTCTGCCCACAGCATCTGTCACTGAAGATGATCAACTTGCGCACCTCTGGTTTGCGGAGTGGCGTGAATTTTGTCTTCAGCCACTTCAATATGCAGCTTGCCACCTCAATGGACCCTTGGTGTGCAGTCCCTGCAGGATACAGTGAAACGTTACATATAACTAGCTAGCTACTGTATCCATGTCGAATCATCCGGTGGACGGAGAAAAAGTAGCTAGCTATGTTTCTTCTATAATCTAGCAATAACATTTGTAACGGTAATGTATAAGTTAGTAGCCAACGAACTTTAGCTAATATGTTTTCTCTATAGTTACAAATTAGACAACCCAGAACATACATGTTAGTTACTGTACTCTATAGCTAGCTAGCTTGATATACGGTTCTTCCACATACCTCTTTTGGACAGCTTTTCCCAGTTTCTTCTTGACCCTTACGATTTGTATAGGGGTTTCCCGCATCCCGTAAGATCTTCCTTTGCCTGTCTTTTCATTCTTTTAGTTTTGTTTTACGTTTCTTTCCCACATTTCGTCGATTTTCATCAGCAACAGAAAAGTTGTGCGCTTGTCTGTCCATTCTGAATGGTGCACATAAACGGTTATTCTACGAGAGCCTATCTTTAAATTTAAAATGATTGTTAATTAGCGCATGGAAAGCTTCACTATAGATGATGATTTTTCATGTATCTCTCTCTTTTTTAAATTTTATTTTAAATGTCACATATATGGTTCTTCGTATGTAGGATTCAACTGGGCTAATACTCATTATCTAGCAAAGGATATGAACAAAATAGGCACACGTGGCTACATGCAGCTTCGCTTTGATCTCAAAACAAGTGCATCTACTCACCACCGCTCATGCTGTAAACACAGTCCAGTTTAAAGTAAATGGCACAGATCCATATATGGCAATGGTTTATTTGCATATAAGCCTACTGCTGCTCTGATTGTTTATGCCACACCGGTCTGTGTAGAGTACGGGCTGTCGTGCATGTTAATGCAATAGAATTCGATGCGTTCTGCCTACAACAAAATCCCTTGCAGAGTTAGTTTTGTTTCGGTATGTTGCATTGAAAGTTTATTCAATCGCAATTACCACAGTAAAGGGAAACGTTGATAGGGTTAACAGGAAAAACTCTAGAACAGTGGTCACCAACTGAAAGCCGAGTCAAAATGCAAGCCGAGATCTACCGCTCAGATTTTTTTTTAACATAACTTAAAAAACATAAGCCTTTACAACATTAAACAATTAAAAACAGTACTGGAGCAATGAGGTTTGTGCAGTAAGCTATAGGCCCAATACATTAACACCGCATATTGGCTTTGCTTGAATTGCCCTGTCAATGCATTGTTGTTGGGACATTTCTTTCAATTATATTTCAAAATTTGAGGTAGGCTATATGATCAGACCTGTAATTGATCCATTGTTGTATTACTTGTGAAGCACAGCCGAGTGAGAATACATTTAAATCATTTGCTTTTTATTTTCATTTTATTGGACTGATGGTGCCTGCATCTGATGGTCAGTCTCAGCGGAGGCAGAGAGTAGCAGACTGAGGGTCTGCCTCTCAACATCTCATCTGCTCTCCTTTACCAAAAAGGGACGTCTTCCAGATGATGGTGAAACTCAAGTCGCACCGCATTATTTCTGCCTCATGCACAAATGTATGTTGTTACTCCTGTGAACAGAGAAAATCAAATATTCCTTCACATTAAAAAAGACCAAGCCGCTAATAATAACAACTAAAGCATGTAGATACACTTTCCTACCTATTCTTTACTGCTGCAGTGATTGTTGTAGCACTAGGTGGAAACCGGAAGAAGGAGCAGTTTATGGGTAATGAAAGTGTTGAATACTAAGAGTTGACAGAACTGAGTAAGAACTTAAGCATGAACTCACTCGTAAAAACAGCATCTCTTTTGTATTCGTTGACAGTCTCTCTCTAGTCATGGTTTTAAACGTTTTGAAATCTCACAGTATCAACCTTGCTGTAGCTTTCTTTTATGCCTGCTACGTTACTGCAGACACTGTCATCTGAGCCATCCGATTGGCCAGCGGTAGTCCTATAGTGCACTTGATTTGCTCTCAGGGACAACCGGGAAGGCAGTGTTTTACATTGACACGTGAAATGGTTCAAAATGACAACAGTCGCCTACCCGGCCCGCAGGGCTCCTGAATTGGGTGCATCAACTGACAACAGTGGAACACCAGGCTTTATCGTTTAGCAGAAATGTTTGGTCATCGACTAGCAATGCCTTGGAGATCGACCAGTTAGTTAGTGACCACTGATCTAGAAGGTTGAGTGAAATTAAATCTAGTACTTCTGTCTGTGGGCTAATATTTCTGCGCGGCAGTCTCGGGGCTACACGCGCAGTTCAGAGAGAACATTGGTGTTAAAGGGGAACGGAAATGATAGGCTTTAGAATGCCAGCTAACTGTAACTGTAAATCGCCATATTGCCATTTGTAGGAGAGAAAGTATTGGAATTCCCAAAAGTGAGAAGCAGTAGCTCAGTGTTTGACAATTAATTAATGGCAGAGGAGGACACAGTTATTGAGCCAATAAACCTCCTTAGCCCTTTCATGTTGAGTCAATTATCTCCCCAGGTCGAAATGATAGTTCTCCTGGCAAGAATAACAACATACAGTATACATACAGTATATTGGCCTGTAACATGCAAGTATATCGGCCTGTAACATACATAACATTTACCCCCTTTCTAAAACCAGGGTCCGGTACCACATATAAAAATGTCCATATGGCAAGAACCTAGAGTGATACCTGAAAGAAAGAAACATTAACCCTTAGACGGAAGAGGTAAATAACGACTCTCCGAACTAGCCAGTTCAGTCCATTAACCTGGAGGTTGACTAAGACACCTAACGGAGCCTAAGTATGAAAAGAGGTTAAGTAGTCCCTCAGATGAGCAGCGCGAGTTTGTTCCCTCATAGGCCGTTCTTCAGTCGCCCCCCCAACAAGTGGCTCTGGCCCTTGGGGAGCCCACAGAGGCTGTGGCTCGGGTGGTAGTAGTGGAGGAGGTCCATCAGGTGGCGTCTCTGGTCTGTATGTCAGTTTTGTGTTCCTTGAGGGGCAGGGACTTTTCTGAGGCGGCTGGCGTGCCAGCGTGATCCATTGCTCAGCATGAAGGTTGCGGCCCCCAGTTGTCGACTGACCTGCAAGGGGTCCTACCAGCATGAGGCCATTTTGTTGCACCGCTGAGGCTGTTGGGCTCGGACCCAGTCTGACACTTGGATGATCGGCTTCTTCACCCTGTATGAGTTGTCAAAACTCTGTTTCATTGCTCTTTGTTGCCCGGTTCTGCTGCTCTCTGTGTTCTGAGTCTGTCCAGTGGCAATTCCATCTCACGACCTAGCATGAGAGATGCCGAGGAGACCTGTGTTGTTGTGCGTTTGCTTGCTCTGTAGTGCATTATCATTGGGTTCAAAGCAGTTTGGAATGTGCACCCCTGGACCAGGTGCGCTCTGATGCCATCCTTCAGCTTTTGGTTGAAGCGTTCCATCCCTCCGTTAGCTTGTGGGTTTCAGTAGGCCGTGCGGTAGGCCAGCTGGATGTTCTCCCAGGGGCGGGACGGCCACGCGAGAGGCTGCAGTGGGGGTGGGGCGGACTTTCCTGTTTTTACACTGTAGCACAATCCCTGGCCAGGGCTTCAATGTCGTGGTCCATGCCTGGCCACCACACAAGGTCTCGTCATCGCAGCTTGACCTTCACTGTGCTCAAGTGACCCTCGTGCGCCATTGATAGAACACGTCAACGCAGGCCACTCGGGACCACAGTGCAAAAACCCTAGAGAGACACAGACTTCTTCCCAGCAAGAGAATTTGTGCTTCACCCTGGCGTAGGTTGCCAGCTCTTCTGGCACACGTGATGGCCATCCAGTGTGTATGTAGGTGTGCAGGGTAGACAGTGTGGGATCCTGTTCCGATGCTTGCTTCAGCTCATCCAGTGAGACGACTGACTGAAGGCGAGCGTAGGGCATTTGTATGAGCTCTGTTTTGTTGTCGTCTGGCAAGACGGTCGGAGTTATCCCTCCCAGGAGTGAACTTCAGATGATTGTCACACTGTCTGAGGCGGTCAGCCCATTTTTGCAGCCGAAGTGGCTTGTGGCCAGTTCCTGCTGCTGACAGTAGTGTTGTGAGGGACTGGTGGTCGGTTTGGAGCGAGAACAGCCGGCCGTATAGGTAGAGGTGCCACCTTTCGCACGCCCAGACACAGGCCAGTGCTTCGAGTTCGCCCACAGAGTACCGGGGCTCAGGGCCCTTGAGGCAAATGCGACGGGGCTCTCAATGCCATTCTTCAGCTGTGAGAGGACAGCTCCTAGTGCTCCAGCTGCGGTATCACAGGTGACAATGGTGGGGCAGACAGGGTCAAAGTGAGCCAAGACTGGGGCTGTGGTGAGCTGGCTCTTCAGTGAGCGGACCATGTCTGAGCAGTCAGCCGTCCAGGCCCATGGCTCGTCCTTCTTGAAGAGCTGGCGATGGGGCGCTGAGGTCTGAGAGTAGTGGGGCAGAAACCGGAGGTAGTCGGCTGTCATGCCCAAGAATGAGGCCACCTGAGAGGCTGAGGTCGGTTCTGTGATGAGGAGGAAGGCTTCAATGTTCGACATGAGTGAGGCAATGCCCTTGGCCGATAGGCGGAACCCCACAAACTCGACGGCTGGAGCTGCAAAGGTGCACTCTCCACCATTCAGGGTCTGGTTGTTCCGCAGTAGAGCACTGAATACTCTGTGGAGTCGATGGTCATGGATGTGGAGGTCATGGCCGTGGACCACGATGTCGTCCACATAGACTGCCATCCCGGGTATTCCAGCGAAGATGGTGCTCATCACCTTCTGGAAGCAGCTGGGGGCGGAGCTAAATCCAAAAGGCATGCGTGTGTATCTGAACACACCAGCTATCAACGTGGGCGGGCGTGCACAGCGTGTGATCGTTGTAGTGCGCCTGCTCGGGCAGAAGCTGCTGTGTGAGAATGGCTAGGGGCTGAGTGTATGCTGCGGAGCTGTCTGTTAGCGTAGTAGAGCATTCCAAAGCCGCTTCAACCTGGACTGCTATTTTAATAGCTCCATCAAGTTGTAAATTATTCGATTCCAAAAGCAGTATCTCCTTGTCTTTTCACATAACATCCCCGCTATCAACTGATCTCGCATTGAACTGTCCTATAGTTACAAGAGCTAGCCAAATCCCTCAGATTAGCCAAGTTGCTTTGAATGCACTCACCCGGGCGTCAGTGTCTTTTCCATAACCGGTAGCGTCGGAGGAGCACTCGCTCTTTCTCGGCGAAGTGGTTCAGTACGATGCTGACTGCAGCGGTGAATTGTAGGAGCTGATCCAAGCGCTCTGAAAATCATCTGTACCGAGGCAGTGACGGAGCAGTGCTGTCCTCCACTTGTTTGAAATTCTAGAAAAATCCATATATTTGAGCTGTGTTAAAACTTTCAAGCCAGTTATTCCACGGGACTGGAGGTTCGCCAAGCACGACGAGGAATAGTGCTGGTTGTGGTAAACTAAATTCAGCCATCTTCGTCGCCAATGCTATATCTAGCTTAGCTGTCAAAGAACGCCACAGTTTCACATTGTACATCACTCTGTCGTGTAATGACATATACCACTCATTCTGACAACCCATTACTCTGTAAAGCAGCACAATGTCGTAAACCATAACAACGTACAGTACGACTAACAGCACGCGTCGTACCACACATAATATTCACATCTGTCTGTCTTGGTGTTTGTAAATAAATATTGTCACTTGTAGAATGTTTATTTTGTTTCCAATTGTTGACTAAACAAACCTGCTTCTGTATGAACTGAATAAAGGTGTTTTGAAACAGATCGTGCAAAATTGTGTTGAGAATATGGCCACATTTAATTCAATAAAAGTTTATTTAATTTTGTAATTTTAATTTTTTTATTAACAACAAATCAACACAGAAAATACATGAGGGAACACAAGTACATATAGACTACATACAATGGACAATCGAGCTAGGGGGTACAATATCACATTACAATTACACAAGGACCTTAAGGGACATACATACACTTACAATTTTAACCGTTTTTTTGTTAGTAGAGTATTTAACTGTCTTAAAATACAGTTCAATTTCTTTTTGTAGGGTAAGAAAATGTTTTGTGTTTGTTTGTAAATGTACATGTGTGTATATGACATTTGGCCAAAAGAATAATGAAATGAATTAGATAAAAATGTTTCAGCTTATTTCATTGTATGTAAAGAATCCAAGCAGTACATCTCTCCAAAATAGTGTAAAACCTTCATAAATGTGTTCAATTATAAATCTACTGATGTCTTAACACAGTTTTCTTACATGAATACAATGTAAAAAAAAAGATGCAACACTGTTTCTGGGTGGTCATTACAAAAGGAGCAATTGGAGTTGATGTTTTCCTTAAACTTCTTCATATATTGGTTGGCAGGATAATATTTATGAATCATTTTAAAGGAAACTTCCTTAATTTTGTTAACAAGTAGGAATATGTGTGGCAACATCCAAACTTTTTTCCAACAGATATTATCAATAAATCCATTCCAATAAGGCATGACATATGGTATAGATACAACATCCTGCTGAAACAAGGTTCGTATCGATCTGTTGTTGAATGGACCAAATTAATTAAATAAAAATCCATTGTTTTTTGTCCATTGAGTGACGTGTGTGCGCGCGCAGAATTTGCGCTAGTAGCGTCTACGGTATCTATGACGATATTACCAAAACAAAGCATAATGTTCAAGCACTGTTGAAGCTCCTGTCGTGTTGTCTTTTCTTTTCTGCTGATTTGAAGAACATGCGTATACATGTGTGATATCTCGTTTTCTTCATCCATGTAAACATTTTTTCTTCTTCATGTAAACATATGGTATTTTAGTAGCTAAGTGAACAGGGAGTTCCTGTTGTTGGGTCAACTGTCACATCAATCCAATGGCTTTGTGGAAGGGACACAGGCGAGAGCTGGGACAGACAAGTGCAGGTGTCGGCCATATGTATGTGCAGCCCTTGCCTTTTTATGTGGAGAGTCACAAGGTAGGTTTAAGAGGAAGACGATTTACAATTTGAATTAGGCCTAATAAAGATTCAAATAATTTGATTCAAAGAATTCTGATTATAACTCTTATAATTTTAGTAAGAGATGTGGCTCGGTAGGTTTGTGTTTCAGCAGCTATATTTTTCACCATCTATGGGCTATAGGCTATTTTATGATTATCAGTGTTTAAACGTGTTTACACCCACTCTCTCTAGCTTCGTTTATACCTGAGCTAGCATGTCCTGATCTTGTTCACATTCTGATTGTGTGCACATTTTCAGAAATATGGTCTTAAAATGTGTCTCATATATCCACTGTCAGCATTGTGACCAGATTTCCTGTATGCAAATTATTTGACAGCTATTCTTTCAAAATAATATTGCTATATACATTTTTTTTTAAGACACATTGATACCATAAATCAGTAGTGCCACCTGTCAATGATTTTGGGATAATGATGATTTACATGGTTTCACGGTCCAGATCTGTCTACACTTGTAAGATATTCAGACCCAATGTGTGCCTGACTTCCTCCAAAAGTGGTCAAGGAGATCTGATCATAATCAGATCCCAATGTGTCTTTTAATAGTCTACCCTGTCTGAAAAAAATGTGGGTACAATCAGAATGTGGACAAGATCAGGACAAAGGATGCATGATAGAACCAGGTATAAACAAGGCTTCTCTCTTGCTCTCCACACACACACGCACATCTTGTGTGTTTCAGGGTGCATCTCTGCCCCCTCTGTTCCAGCGTTCTCCCCTGGTGTCCACCAGCAGTCACTTCTCTGTCACCTCACGCTTGGAGCACGACAGGAAGCCTCAGACGGGGCCCCTGGCCAACACACTGCACCCACGTGCCCCTCCACACTGGAACACACACTTCCTCAATGAGCTGGCACAACAGGTGAGGAGAGAGCGATTGAGTGTGCATGTGTGTGTGCCTGTGTTTTCATTCAAAGGTAGCACCTGATGGTTGTGTGTGTATGTCGTCCCCCGTCCCACCCCTCCAGCTCCGGGACTGTGGGACAGTGCGCCTGCTCTCTCAGCCAATCAGTGAAATGCAGGACAGCTACAGGGGCCAGGCTGCTCCACATGGCCCCCTGCTGGACCACTACTGCACCCTACTGGTAAACAAACAACCTGACAGACAAACTGACAATAATATTGGGCAATATTTCATGTTCTGACATAATGACATAGGGCCCGATTCAGATAAGTACACTTGACATGGACTTAGGTCTAAGTTAATAAACATGGATTTAAGTAAACATTTTTTAACTGAAGTCCATGTTAAGTTAACTTCTCTCAAGTCTGAATAGTGTATTTGTGAAATGGAAATTGTCAATACATCTACCTTTCAAAAGTAAACAATGGAGCCAGTTGAATGTGTGAGTGGAAAGGTGAGACTAAATGAATGAATGAATGAATGTCCAACCTGTATTCTAACAGATCTGTATATCTTCTCTCAGGCACTTTATAGACAGCTTGATCCAGGCCAGACCCCGACTGTGACAGCAGATCCTTTAGTCAGCACAGCTCATGCATACTACAGGCACTTTAGCAGGTACCACTACACCAAAGAAGTGTGATTGTGTGTGTGTGTGTGTGTGTGTGTGTGTGTGTGTGTGTGTGTGTGTGTGTGTGTGTGTATGTATGTATGTATGTATGTATGTATATGTGTGTGTATTTCCTTTATTTCGCCACTAGAGGGTAGTGTGTGTTTGTGTGTGTGGTATCCCTCTCTCCCCTACCTTTCACCTTTTTTTCTCTCCTCAGGTCAGAGATTGCCCGTTCTTCTGGTCTGGAAGCCCCTTCTTCCTACCTTAGCCTGAAGAAGAGCTCCACCCACAGCCGCCTGCCGGGCCACAAAGCCCCTCCCACCATGTCCTGTCACCCTTGGCTGCCCTGCCCCACTGTGCCCTTACCCTATGGAGGGAAACACAGCCTGTACAGGGACAGCTTCCGTGTGCCTGCCCCTCACCCTGCTCCCTCTGGTCCCTTGCCTGTTGCAATCCCAGACTGGCGACAACCCGGGCCTGAAACTGGTGCTGGAGGAGCTAAGAGAGGGCTTCTCAGGGACATCGTGGAGGTCCCCAAAATGTACCTGACAGAGAACCGGGTCTATGGGGGGAACCGGACCGTACTGGTCTGAGACCGTGCCGGACCGTGCTGGTACGTGTGTGTGTATCAGAAAGACAACTACGTGTGTGTATTTTGCCAGATGTCACCAAGTGCGATCTAAAGTATACAAGGACCATGACCCCACTTTGGAGTCAACCGTCCCAGTGTTTTTTTGTGACTATTTATCAAAGGTCCAATAAACAGGTAGGGTTTGAAAAGGACTGTAGTGGACTGATTGATTTATCAACCACCACCAGTGATGCATGATCACGGGATCCCAAGAGACACAACATATTTCAGGGAGTTGTATGAAAAGGGCTGCGAAGGCTGAGCTGAGATCAGTTTGGGCATGAGTGTTTCTTATTGTTAATGTTTTAATGGGAGCGGGCTAAGCTGGTCCAATATCTATGTTTAGGGGGTCCTTCAGTCAGGAGCTAGAGAGAGATAGACCAGGGCAGTATACTGTAAATACTGACTGTATGTATGTATGTGTGTGCGTGTGTCAGGGAGAGAGAAATGCTGAGTAGGTTAGAGGTTATTTTGGCATCATCTCACAAATTACCCTCAGAATCCACTGGAGTCCCTCCGTCCTTTCTGCCTTTTTCTCTTCCGCCCACCTGCTCTCTCGCTCTTTCACTCTCCTCCCCCTCGTTCCTCCCTCCGGCAACATGCCAGACGGAAGAAGAGAGACAGAGAGAGAGAGAGATGGAGGGAGAGAGAGAGGGAAGAGATGGAGTAGGGTTAGATAAACATACAGTACGTATGTTTATACAACTCTACTCAATCTCTTCTCTCTCTCTCTCTCTCTCTCTCTCTCTCTCTCTCTCTCTCCCTCTCACTCTGTCTCTCTTCTTCCATCTGGCATGTTGGGGCAAATAAGGTAGAAGTAACAAATACATTAGGAATGATGTGCACCTAGCGCCAATTCAGAAAGAGAGGTAGATCTACGGTCGGGGAGAGAGAGCGAAAACGACAGAGAGAGCATTCAGATGAGCACGTCAGAGATGTACAGACTAAGCTGACAGAATCATTGCTTACCACATCTGTGTATTTGTGTGTGTAGGCCTAAGTGCAACAATTTATCTGCAGAAAATTAAAATGGATTTAATAGTTACACTAATATACAGTAACTACCTGTATTTGTGTTGCATGTGACTTGCCCAGATTCTATAATTTATCTGAACATGTATTTGAATATCAGGCTGTGCATTAATTAAAGGTTGTTGGCAGCTCTATAAAATAAACTCAGCAAAAAAAGAAATGTCCTCTCACTGTCAACTGCGTCTATTTTCAGCAAACTTATCATGTGTAAATATTTGTATGATCATAACAAGACTCAACAAGTGAGACATAAACTGAACAAGTTCCACAGACATGTGACTAACAGAAATGGAATAATGTGTCCCTGAACAAAGGGGGAGGTCAAAATCAAAACTAACAGTCAGTATCTGGTGTGGCCACCAGCTGCATTAAATACTGCAGTGCATCTCCTACTCATGGACTGCACCAGATTTGCCAGTTCTTGCTGTGAGATGTTACCCCACTCTTCCACCAAGGCACCTGCAAGTTCCCCTACATTTCTGGGGGGAATGGCCCTAGCCCTCACCCTCCGATCCAACACGTCCCTTCCTTGCTTAATGAGATTGAGATCCGGGCTTTTTGCTGGCCATGGCAGAACACTTACATTCCTGTCTTGCAGGAAATCACACACAGAAGGAGCAGTGTGGCTGGTGGCATTGTCATGCTGGAGGGTCATGTCAGGATGAGCCTGCAGGAAGGATACCACATGAGGGAGGAGGATGTCTTCCCTGTAACACACAGTGTTGAGATTTCCTGCAATGACAACAAGCTCAGTCCGATGATGCTGTGACACACCGCTCCAGACCATGATGGACCCTCCACCTCCAAATCGATCCCGCTCCAGAGTACAGTCCTCGGTGTAACGCTCATTCCTTCGACGATAAATGCGAATCTGACCATCACCCCTGGTGAGACAAAACCGCGACTCGTCAGTGAAGAGCACTTTTTGCCAGTCCTGTCTGGTCCAGTGACGGTGGGTTTGTGCCCATAGGTGACGTTGTTGCCGGTGATGTCTGGTGAGGACCTGCCTTACAACAGGCCTACAAGCCCTCAGTCCAACCTCTCTCAGCGTATTGCGGCCAGTCTGAGCACTGATGGAGGGATTGTGCGTTCCTGGTGTATCTCGGGCAGTTGTTGTTGCCATCCTGTACCTGTCCCGCAGGTGTGATGTTCGGATGTACCGATCCTGTTCAGGTGTTGTTACGCGTGGTCTGCCACTGCGAGGACGATCAGCTGTCCATCCTGTCTCCCTGTAGCGCTGTCTTAGGTGTCTCACAGTACGGACATTGCAATTTATTGCCCTGGCCACATCTGCAGTCCTCATGCCTCCTTGAAGCATGCCTAAGGCACGTTCATGCAGATGAGCAGGGACCCTGGGCATCTTTCTTTTGGTGTTTTTCAGTCAGTAGAAAGGCCTCTTTAGTGTCCTACGTTTTCCTAACTGTGACCTTAATTGCCAGCCGTCTGTAGGCTGTTAGTGTCTTAACGACCGTTCCACAGGTGCATGTTCATTAATTGTTTATGGTTCATTGAATAAGCATGGGAAACAATGTTTAAACCCTTTACAATGAAGATCTATGAAGTTATTTGGATTTTTACGAATTATATTTGAAAGACAGGGTCTTGAAAAGGAGATTATAATTCAATCATGTTACCACGGTTTCCCAATTGGTATCATATTAATATCATATTATATGATATCATATCATCATATTAATTTATTAATATCAATAAATTATTCAACTTTTATTGGGTTTTCCGACGCCGGACCATTGTCTTCCGACAGGTGTCATCATGATTCCCCTCAGTCATTTGGGGTTTCCCCTACACGATGCTGGTAGTCCCTCCACATTATTTATTTACTAATAAAGTATCTGATATTGCACTAAGGATGCTACACTTTTACCTTTCTTCAAAAACTGCATACATCCAAATGGTCTCTGGGCTGCTCTGACACCAATGTAGCGATCCTTAGTTGTGGGATTTAATATTGACGATCGACCCCGGCCAAACCCTAACCCGGACGACGTTGTGCCAATTGCATGATACATGTCACTGTATTTAAAGATGAACTCTGCCACTCCAAACAGGGCACCAGGTGAATCCCTGACCAGGTTTACCCCATCTGCGGGGGAGGAGGAAACAGAGTCAAATATGAATGAATAACAGATGAGTGAATTATTAATTAATCAATGGATGAGTGAATTAATCAATTAATAAATAATCAATGGACTAATTAATTAATGAATTTTCTCATGGAGATGCTCATTCAATTCTTCATAGGAAAGAGGATTAGTTATATTTTCTTCTACAATGTATAAGACCAGGCTTCCGTCTAGCATTTGCTAGTTCATTTTCAAATGAAGAGGTTTGTGGGATGATTTAATCTGTCGGTGTGGAAACTGGCAACTGATTTACTGATGCAAGTGCTATTTGCCCTACAAAATGTTGGCATTCAGATAGTTATTTCTGGCCACCCGTGAGACTAAATGTAATTCCTGTCTATCTCTTCTCTTGCGTTGATATCACATGATAAGGTTGAACTCTTATTATTATTATTATTATATTTTGATACTTTAAAAGGACCTGAACAGCCATTCTGAAAAGTACATTTCTCTCATGACTAACAGTAAAATCGTCACAAGCAAATCTGGTAATACACAAAGCAACTCAAACATTGAAACTGCATTAATTATTAACTAAAAAAAAAAATACATCTTCCGTTTGGCATGTCTCTTGTGATGCAGCTTACAGCAGCACTGATGGATGTGTTGACTTGATAACTGTTTTCGCTGCATAATATTTAGAAGTTTTCCCTATTCAGGTTTAGAAGAAGTGACTACTAAATGCTAACTCTCGTTCGTATTAGCTGGTAGCATAGCTAGCATACAGAAAACGGTGGTGGTTGTAAAAGTTGTTTTTAATTGTAATGCAGTTGATTGGTGATGATGACATGAACATGTATTGGGGTTGGCATACAAGCATTATACTCAGACTTTTACCTGAACATAGTGTGAAAAACACATTTAATACAACAGCCTAAATGTAGGCAAATTTTGCTGGCGGCAATGAGGAGATTCGGGATCTTCCCCCACGGCATCTTTTCCTCACACGTTTCCATGACATTTCCATTATTTTGGTCAAGTTCCATTGACTGCTTTACCGCAGGGGGGGTTCATGAGATATGAGCACACCCTAAATGCAGGGGGGGGGGGGGGGCTCTAAATAATGCAGGTTTAACCATTCTCCTATTTGTTTAAAATGACATTTGTGGGCCTACCGATTGGTGCAGCGGTCCAAGGCACTGCATCGCAGTGCTAGAGATGTCACTACAGACCCGGGTTCGATCCGGGCTGTATCACAACCAGTCGTGATTGGGAGGCCCATAGGGCAGCGCAAAATTGGCCCAGCATTGTCCGGGCTAGGGGAGGGTTTGGCCGAGGGGGCTTTACCTGGCTCATCGCGCTCTAGCAACTCCTTGTGGCAACCTTTCCTTCATGACCTGGCCTCTGTAAATTGATTTGAATCACCTTGATCCCGTTCTGTCGAAGACATTTGGACCTTCTTTCTTTATATTTTCAGTGGTATTGTTAACAAACATGCCCCCATAAAGGAAATGAGAATTTAAAACAGTTTCCAGCCCCTGGTTTGACCGTGATCTGGCAGAGTTACTCCACCTCGAGAATTACATTTGGCGAAAGGCTCGGCACACGCATACTCAGGCTGACTGGCTGTCGTTCAGGCAAATGAGAAATAAGTGCACTCAGACTAACCGTAAGGCTAAAGTTACTTACTTTAAGGAGCAGTTCTCTCTCTGTGGGTCTAACCCCAAGAAGTTCTGGAAAATGGTTAAATACCTGGAGAATAAACCCTCCTCATCACAGCTGCCCATGTCCCTTAATGTTGATGATGTGGTTGTTACTGACAAGAAACACATGGCTGAGCCCTTTAATCACCACTTCATTAAGTCAGGATTCCTATTTGACTCAGCCATGCCTCCTTGCCCGTCCAACATTTCCTCATCTCCCACCCCTTCTAATGCGACTAGCCCTGATGCTCCTCTCTCTTTTTACCCTGCCCCGCTACAAAGTTTCTCCCTGCAGGCTGTCACTTAGCACTTGAAGTGCTAAAGGAACTCCTTAAACTTGACCCAAAAAACCCATCTGAATCAGATGGTTTAGATCCTTTCGTCTTTAAGGTTGCAGTCCCTATCATTGTCGAGCCTATCTCTGACCTTTTTAACCTGTCTCTCCTTTTTGGGAAGGTTCCCATTGGTTGGAAGGCAGCCACGGTGGGTCCTTTATTTAAAGAGAGAGATCAAGCTGATCCTAACTGTTAAAGGCCCATTTCTATTTTGCCCTGTTTATCTAAAGTGTTGGAAAAACGTGTCAATAATCAACTGACTGTCTTTCTTGATGTCTAGAGTATTTTCTCTGCTATGCAATCTGGTCTCCACTCAGGTTATGGATGTGTCACTGCATCCTTTAAGGTCCTAAATGATGTCACCATTGCCCTTGATTCTAAGAAATGTTGTGCTGCTATTTCTATTGACTTGACCAAAGCTTTTGATACGGTAGACCATTCCATTCTTGTGGGCCAGCTAAGTAGTATTGGTGTCTCTGAGGGGTCTTTGGCATGGTTTGCTAACTACCTCTCTCAAAGAGTGCAGTGTATAAAGCCAGAACATCTGCTGTCTCAGCCACTACATGTCACAAAAGGAGTACCCCAAGGGTTGATCCAAGGCCCCACACTCTTCTCAATTTACATCAACAACACAGCTCAGGCAGTAGGAAGCTCTCTCATTTATATGCAGATGATATTCTTATACTCAGCTGGCCCCTCCCTTGATTTTGTGTTAAACGCTCTACAACAAAGCTTTCTTAAGCCCTTAACCTTATTGTGAACACCTCCAAAACAAACGTCATGTGGTTTGGTAAGAAGAATTCCCCTCTCCCCACCGGTGTGATTACTACCTCTGAGGGTTTAGAGCTTGAGGTAGTCACCTCATACAAGTACTTGGGTATATGGCTAGACGGTACACTGTCCTTCTCTCAGCACATATCCAAGGTGCATGCTATTGTAATCTCTCCTCTTTCACCCCAGCTGCCAAACGAACCTTGATTCAGATGACCATCCTTCCCATGCTAGATTATGGAGACGTAATTTCTAGATCGGCAGGTAAAGGTGCTCTCGAGCGGCTAGATGTTCTTTACCATTCGGCCATCAGATTTGCCATCAATGTTCCTTATAGGACACATCACTGCACTCTATACTCCTCTGCAAACTGGTAATATCTGTATAGCCATCGCAAGACCCACTGGTTGTTGCTTATTTATAAAACCCTCTTAGGCCTCACGCCTCCCTATCTGAGATACCTACTGCAACCCTCATCCTCCACATACAACACCCCTTCTGCCAGTCACATTCTGTTAAAGGTCCCCAAAGCACACACATCCCTGGGTCACTCCACTTTTTAGTTCGCTGCAACTAGCGTCTGGAGCAAGCTGGACAGTTTTATCTCCATCTCTTCATTCAAAGACTCAATCATGGACATTCTTACTGACACTTGTGGCTGCTTAGTGTGATGTATTGTTGTCTCTACCTTCTTGCCCTTTGTGCTGTTGTCTGTGCCCAATAATGTTTGTACCATGTTTTGTGCTGCTACCATGTTGTGCTGCTGCCATGTTGTTATGCTACTGTGTTGTTGTCATGTGTTGCTACCATGCTGTGTTGTCATGTGTTGCTGCCATGATGTGTTGTTGTCTTCTGTCTCTCTTTATGTAGTGTTGTGGTGTCTCTCTTGTCGTGTTTTGTCCTATATTTTTATTTTTAATCCCAGCACCCATCCCCGCAGGAGGCCTTTTGCCATTTGGTAGGATGTCATTGTAAATAAGATTAGCTTCTTAAATGACTTGCCTAGTTAAATAAAGGTTAAATAAAAATTAAACATAAATTGTTGGTGTTTTACAAATAGTAGTCCACATAGATGGGCATTCCTAAAATGTAATTTCCGGCGACACTTTAGGCCGGTTGTAGGCAACTCTTTTTACCCTAAAGGACCAGAGCCTGCAGGTTTTATTTTCTACCTCATAATTTGGACAACTTTTTTTTATTTCCACCTTCATGGATGTTGGTTTGTGGTCTGGATCCGGACAAAATTTGAACCAATCATAGACATCTATGATAGACATCTATGTTTGGTTCAGATTTTGTCCGGTCTGGACCTTGATTCGGCCAAAACATAGATAACTATACATGACATTGTCACGTTCTGACCTTTATTTTCTTTGTTTTGTAATCATTATTTAGTATGGTCAGGGCGTGAGTTGGGGTGGGCAGTCTATGTTTGATTTTCTATGATTTGGGGATTTCTATGTTTCGGCCTAGTATGGTTCTCAATCAGAGGCAGGTGTCATTAGTTGTCTCTGATTGAGAATCATACTTAGGTAGCCTGGGTTGCACTGTTTGTTTGTGGGTGATTGTCTATGTTGATTGCTCGTTTCAGCACAGTTCTCATTAGCGTCACGGTTGTTATTTCGTTTATTGTTTTTGTATAGTGTTTCAGTGTTCAGTGTTTTCTTTATTAAAATTAATGATGAACACATACCACGCCGCATTTTGGTCCTCCGATCCTTCTCGCCTCTTCTCTTCAGATGAAGAGGAGGACGACCGTGACAGACATCTTTTAAACTTTCATTCAGAATGGAAAATAACCTGATTTCAAATCAAATCAAATCAAATCAAATGTATTTATATAGCCCTTCGTACATCAGCTGATATCTCAAAGTGCTGTACAGAAACCCAGCCTAAAACCCCAAACAGCAAACAATGCAGGTGTAAAAGCACGGTGGCTAGGAAAAACTCCCTAGAAAGGCCAAAACCTAGGAAGAAACCTAGAGAGGAACCAGGCTATGTGGGGTGGCCAGTCCTCTTCTGGCTGTGCCGGGTAGAGATTATAACAGAACATGACCAAGATGTTCAAATGTTCATAAATGACCAGCATGGTCGAATAATAATAAGGCAGAACAGTTGAAACTGGAGCAGCAGCACAGTCAGGTGGACTGGGGACAGCAAGGAGTCATCATGTCAGGTAGTCCTGGGGCACGGTCCTAGGGCTCAGGTCCTCCGAGAGAGAGAAAGAAAGAGAGAATTAGAGAGAGCATATGTGGGGTGGCCAGTCCTCTTCTGGCTGTGCCGGGTGGAGATTATAACAGAACGTGGCCAAGATGTTCAAATGTTCATAAATGACCAGCATGGTTGAATAATAGTAAGGCAGAACAGTTGAAACTGGAGCAGCAGCATGGCCAGGTGGACTGGGGACAGCAAGGAGTCATCATGTCAGGTAGTCCTGGGACATGGTCCTAGGGCCCAGGCCAGTTGAAACTGGAGCAGCAGCATGGCCAGGTGGACTGGGGACAGCAAGGAGTCATCATGTCAGGTAGTCCTGGGGCATGGTCCTAGGGCTCAGGTCCTCCGAGAGAGAGAAAGAAAGAGAGAAGGAGAGAATTAGAGAACGCACACTTAGATTCACACAGGACACCGAATAGGACAGGAGAAGTACTCCAGATATAACAAACTGACCCTAGCCCCCGACACATAAACTAATGCAGCATAAATACTGGAGGCTGAGACAGGAGGGGTCAGGAGACACTGTGGCCCCATCCGAGGACACCCCGGACAGGGCCAAACAGGAAGGATATAACCCCACCCACTTTGCCAAAGCACAGCCCCCACACCACTAGAGGGATCTCTTCAACCACCAACTTACCATCCTGAGACAAGGCCGAGTATAGCCCACAAAGATCTCCGCCACAGCTCAACCCAAGGGCGCCAACCCAGACAGGCCGACCACAACAGTGAATCAACCCACCCAGGTGACGCACCCCCCCCCAGGGACGGCATGAGAGAGCCCCAGTAAGCCAGTGACTCAGCCCCGTAACAGGGTAGAGGCAGAGAATCCCAGTGGAAAGAGGGGAATCGGCCAGGCAGAGACAGCAAGGGCGGTTCGTTGCTCCAGAGCCTTTCCGTTCACCTTCCCACTCCTGGGCCAGACTACACTCAATCATATGACCCACTGAAGAGATGAGTCTTCAGTAAAGACTTAAAGGTTGAGACCGAGTTTGCGTCTCTGACATGGGTAGGCAGACCGTTCCATAAAAATGGAGCTCTATAGGAGAAAGCCCTGCCTCCAGCTGTTTGCTTAGAAATTCTAGGGACAATTAGGAGGCCTGCGTCTTGTGACCGTAGCGTATGTGTAGGTATGTACGGCAGGACCAAATCAGAGAGATAGGTAGGAGCAAGCCCATGTAATGCTTTGTAGGTTAGCAGTAAAACCTTGAAATCAGCCCTTGCTTTGACAGGAAGCCAGTGTAGAGAGGCTAGCACTGGAGTAATATGATCAAATTTTTTGGTTCTAGTCAGGATTCTAGCAGCCGTATTCAGCACTAACTGAAGTTTATTTAGTGCTTTATCCGGGTAGCCGGAAAATAGAGCATTGCAGTAGTCTAACCTAGAAGTGACAAAAGCATGGATTAATTTTTCTGCATCATTTTTGGACAGAAAGTTTCTGATTTTTGCAATGTTACGTAGATGGAAAAAGCTGTCCTCGAAATGGTCTTGATATGTTCTTCAAAAGAGAGATCAGGGTCCAGAGTAACGCCGAGGTCCTTCACAGTTTTATTTGAGACGACTGTACAACCATTAAGATTAATTGTCAGATTCAACAGAAGATCTCTTTGTTTCTTGGGACCTAGAACAAGCATCTCTGTTTTGTCCGAGTTTAATAGTAGAAAGTTTGCAGCCATCCACTTCCTTATGTCTGAAACACATGCTTCTAGCGAGGGCAATTTTGGGGCTTCACCATGTTTCATTGAAATGTACAGCTGTGTGTCATCCGCATAGCAGTGAAAGTTTACATTATGTTTTCGAATAACATCCCCAAGAGGTAAAATATATAGTGAAAACAATAGTGGTCCTAAAACAGAACCTTGAGGAACACCGAAATTTACAGTTGATTTGTCAGAGGACAAACCATTCACAGAGACAAACTGATATCTTTCCGACAGATAAGATCTAAACCAGGCCAGAACATGTCCGTGTAGACCAATTTGGGTTTCCAATCTCTCCAAAAGAATGTGGTGATCGATGGTATCAAAAGCAGCACTAAGGTCTAGGAGCACGAGGACAGATGCAGAGCCTCGGTCCGTTGCCATTAAAATGTCATTTACCACCTTCACAAGTGCCGTCTCAGTGCTATGATGGGGTCTAAAACCAGACTGAAGCATTTCGTATACATTGTTTGTCTTCAGGAAGGCAGTGAGTTGCTGCGCAACAGCCTTCTCTAAAATTTTTGAGAGGAATGGAAGATTCGATATAGGCCGATAGTTTTTTATATTTTCTGGGTCAAGGTTTGGCTTTTTCAAGAGAGGCTTTATTACTGCCACTTTTAGTGAGTTTGGTACACATCCAGTGGATAGAGAGCCGTTTATTATGTTCAACATAGGAGGGCCAAGCACAGGAAGCAGCTCTTTCAGTAGTTTAGTTGGAATAGGGTCCAGTATGCAGCTTGAAGGTTTAGAGGCCATGATTATTTTCATCATTGTGTCAAGAGATATAGTACTAAAAGACTTGAGCGTCTCTCTTGATCCTAGGTCCTGGCAGAGTTGTGCAGACTCAGGACAACTGAGGTTTGGAGGAATACGCAGGTTTAAAGAGGAGACCGTAATTTGCTTTCTAATAATCATAATCTTTTCCTCAAAGAAGTTCATGAATTTATCACTGCTAAAGTGAAAGTCATCCTCTCTTGGGGAATGCTGCTTTTAGTTAGCTTTGCGACAGTATCAAAAAGGAATTTCGGATTGTTCTTATTTTCCTCAATTAAGTTAGAAAAATAGGATGATCGAGCAGCAGTAAGGGCTCTTCGGTACTGCACGGTACCGTCCTTCCAAGCTAGTCGGAAGACTTCCAGTTTGGTGTGGCGCCATTTCCGTTCCAATTTTCTGGAAGCTTGCTTCAGAGCTCGGGTATTTTCTGTGTACCAGGGAGCTAGTTTCTTATGAGACATTTTTTAGTTTTTAGGGGTGCAACTGCATCTAGGGTATTGCGCAAGGTTAAATTGAGATACTCAGTTAGGTGGTTAACGGATTTTTGTCCTCTGGCGTCCTTGGGTAGGCAGAGGGAGTCTGGAAGGGCATCAAGGAATCTTTGTGTTGTCTGTGAATTTATAGCACGACTTTTGATGTTCCTTGGTTGGGGTCTGAGCAGATTATTTGTTGCAATTGCAAACGTAATAAAATGGTGGTCCGATAGTCCAGGATTATGAGGAAAAACATTAAGATCCACAACATTTATTCCATGGGACAAAACTAGGTCCAGCATATGACTGTGACAGTGAGTGGGTCCAGAGACATGTTGGACAAAACCCACTGAGTCGATGATGGCTCCGAAAGCCTTTTGGAGTGGGTCTGTGGACTTTTCCATGTGAATATTAAAGTCACCAAAGATTAGAATATTATCTGCATTGACTACAAGGTCCGATAGGAATTCAGGGAACTCAGTGAGAAACGCTTCAACACCCGGAAAAGACGTATTTTCAACTGTCATACAGAACTGAAAATAAACCTGATTTCAACGTCCGGAAAATACATTGTTTCACCTTTCAGTATGAACCTAAATAGAACTTAACTTCAACGTATGAAAAATACATTATTTTGCTTACTGGGACTGTTCTAGTTTTGTGGGGGTAGCAATTCTTTTGTCTCCACTAGGGCTGCAGAATGGCTAGAACCATCCTTGACCCCAAGTCTGCCCCCCTCGTGCACTTTTTGTTCCGGCAACTCCTGATTTACAAAAACTTCTTCAGGATTGGTGGGCTTACATTCTTGTTAATCTAACTGCACTGTACAATTTACAGTAGCTACTACAGTGAAATAATACCATGCTATTGTTTGAGGAGAGTGCACAGTTTTGAACATGAAAACTTATTAAGAAATAAAGTAGGCACATTTGGGCAGTTTTGATACAACATTTTGAACAGAAATGGATCATTGGATCAGACTAAAACTTTGCACATACACTGTTGCCATCTAGTGGCCAATATCTACATTGCACCTGGGCTGGAATAATAGATTATGGCCTTTCTCTTGCATTTCAAAGATGATGGTACAAAACAAAACAAACGGTTGGTTTTTTCTTTGTATTATCTTTTACCAGATCTAATGTGTTATATTCTCCTACATTCCTTTCACATTTCCACAAATACAAGTACAAATAACCTGAGCTACAGGCAGTTAGATTTGGGTATGTCATTTTAGGCGAAAATGGACCAAAAGGGGCCGATCCTTATTAAGCACTGCTTATGTAGCCATACCAAATGTAACATATCATACACATTTGAGTGTCCCGGATTTACGTTTACTTTGTTACGTCTAGTCTATGAGACTGGTCTGCATGGGGCGATTCTCGCTTGGATAAAATAACATTCTCTCTCCTCAGTCCTCTCTCCTCCAAATCAAATCAAATGAAATTGTATTGGTCACATACACATGGTTAGCAGATGTTAACGCAAGTGTAGCGAAATGCTTGTGCTTCTAGTTCCGACAGTGCAGTAGTATCTAACAAGTAATCTTACAATTCCCCAACAACTACCTAATACACACAAATCTAAAGGGGTGAATGAGAATATGTACATATAAAGATATAGGATGAGCGATGGCCGAGCAGCATAGGCGAGGTGCAATAGGTGGTATAAAATACAGTATATACATATGATATGAGTAATGTAAGATATGTAAACATTATTAAAGTGGCATTGTTTAAAGTGACTAGTGATCCATTTATGGAAATGTTCCCAGCAGTCTCTCTGAGTTGGTGATTGCTGTTTAGCAGCCTAATGGCCTTGAGATAGAAGCTGTTTTTCAGACTCTCAGTCCCAGCTTTGATGCACCTGTACTGGCCACGCCTTCTGGATGATAGCGGTGTGAACAGGCAGCGGCTCGGGTGGTTGTTGTCCTTGGATGATCTTTTTGGCCTTCCTGTGACCGGGAAACTGATAAGTGGTCAAGAAAAGTGTCCTCCACTCCTTGATAGCCCCTTTTCATCAAGGATACTCATGTACATCCTGCCACAGAAGAGTTTTGACATCTGCCACACCCCACTGGAATCAGCTTTTGTTTTGTCAGAGGAGAAAAACATGCACAAGTTTAAAAACAATATGCTACTTATTGTTTTATCTATACATGTCTTGCACAACTAACTACATTTGCTTTGAGCACTCGACCCATATATTTTGGGATCCACCTCTCTAAACGTCATTTGCCTAATAATGTGCGAGTCGAGATCTGGACCGTCTCATTTCAATCGAACCCATTTCCATCCATATCCACTCTCCTCTCCGACTCCCCTTGACAATTCTCCTTGACAAACTTTGACCTTTTTTCAAAAGGAGATGAGAGAGGACGGAAGAGAGAGGACGCAGGAGGTGAGCACATCTAATTGATCAAATGCCCAGGTGCCACTGATCTGACCCTTCAATAGAGCTAAAGGGAGGGAGAGAGGGAGAGAAACAGAATGAGGGATTGGGATACCAAGGATTCGCTTGCATGGAAATCCAAATGAATGGCATACTATAATAAACAGAAATCAGAAGGGAGCAACAGGGCGAAGGAACCAAAATATAGCCTACCGCTAATCAGAACAATTTGCAACCCGGTCATTTTCGTTCTATACGGTACAAAATTCGGTACTGTACAAAATCAATGTGTGTTATTTCCTAACAACGGACTACGGAAAATGGACTACGGAAAACTCCACACAACAGATGTATGGAATGGGTCACAAGGTTAAGATTTGTATGAAATATACTTATAATTCACAGCAGACACATTTGCTGTAACAACAGTTTTCATCATGTAGAGACTAGGGTCTGGCCCCCCAAATCAATACTAGAGCCATGTCTCCATGTATGGTCTATGGTACCACCATGTATGGTCTATGGTACAGTACAGAACAGAAACATTACCTCATGCTCTGGAATGCTCTTCTCATGCTCTTGTCAAATCACATCCCTCTCAACAAAAACACTTTCATAACTTTTCATATTACATGTACAACCCATAGTATGGAAACTTCAGCTTTGTAGTGTGTGTACCTTCCATGTTACAGTATTTTGTTTATAACATTTTTAATGACATCACAAAATAACAAACTAAATGATGTTAGTGTTCTTTAGATCGCCTCTGACCATTCCCCACGTTCTACGTTTGAAATATTGTTCCAGTATTCGCTTTTGAACATGCTAGAGTTTCAGTGGAAAAAAGGTCTGTTGAGACAAAGAACATTCCTTGGGTGAATTTCGAGAGCACAGGCATGGATCTTCTCCCTTGATTTACAACAGGATGTGAGTTGTTAATCCCCACTAGTTATTTCCTTCCCCCTCTACTGATGAGAGGGGTCTGATTGAAGTTATTCATTGCAAACTTGATCTGACCTATTTGGATTCTTGTGGACAGTCATGACAACAGTCCCAGACCATTATTCCTGCTCCACCAAACTTTACAGTTGGCACTATGCATCCAGGCAGGTAGCGCTCTCCTGGCATCCGACAAACCCAGATTTGTCCGTCAGACTGCCAGATGGTGAAGAGTGATTCATCACTCCAGAGAATGCGTTTCCACTGCTCCAGAGTTGAATGGTGGTGAGCTTTACACCACTCCAACCGACGCTTGGCATTGCACATGTTGATCCTAGGCTTGTGTGCGGCTGCTCGGCCATGGAAACCCATTTCATGAAGCTCCCAAATGTTTTTTTGTGCTGATGTTGCTTCCAGAGGCAGTTTGGAACTCGGTAATGAGTGTTGCAAACGAGAACAGATGGTTTTTATGTGCTACATGCTTCAGCACTCAGTGGTCCCATTTTGTGAGCTTGTGTGGCCTACCGCTGTGTGGCCTACCGCTGTTGCTCTTAGATGTTTCCACTTCACAATAGCATCATTTACAGTTGACCTGGGCAACCCATGGCACAAATTTGTCAAACTGACTTGTTGGAAAAGTGGCATCCTATGACGGTGCAATGTTAAAAGTCACTGAGCTCTTCAGTAAGGGGATTCTACTGCCAATGTTTGTCTATGGAGATTGCATGGCTGGGTGCTTGATGTTATACACTTGTTAGCAGTGGGTGTGGCTGAAATAGCCGTATCCACTAATTAGAAGTGGTGTCCACATACTTTTGTTTATAGTGTAGATATACAGTAGGTACAGTACAGTTTATATACAGTTTATTAGGTACACCCATCTAGTACCGAGTCGGACCCCCCTTTGCCTCCAGAACAGCCTGAATTGTTCAGGGAATTCTACAAGGTGTCGGAAGCGTTGCACAGGGATGGTAATCCATGCTGATGCGATGGCATCACGCAGTTGCTGCAGATTGGACAGTGGTACATTCATGCTGGGAACAGCCCGTTTCATCTCATCCCAAAGACGCTCTATTGGGTTGAGGTTTGGGAACTCGCTGTCATGTTCCAGGCAATGTTTTATCACTCCTCAATTGTCCAGTGTTGGTGATTGCATGCCCACTGGAGCCACTTCTTTTTGTTTTTACGTGATAGGAGTGGTGCCCGGTGTGGTCGTCTGCTGCAATAGCCCATCCGTAACAAGGATCGACGAGTTGTGAGTTCCGAGATGCCGTTCTGCACACCACTATTGTACTGTGCCATTATTAGTCTGTTCTTGGCCCGCCTGTTAACCATTCTCATTCAACCTCTCTCATCAACAAGCTGTTGTCGCCCACAGGACTGCCGCTGACTGGATGTTTTTGTTTGTCGTACCATTCTCGGTAAACTCCAGACATGGTCTCGCGTGAGAAGCAGAGGAGGGCAGCCGTGTCTGAGATACTGGATCTGGAGCGCCTGGCACTGACTATTATACCACGCTCAAAGTCGCTTAGGTCCCTATTTTTGCCCATTCTAACATTCAATTGAACAGTAACTGAATGCCTCGATTGACAGCTGCCTCTGATTGAGAACCATACTAGGCTGAACTCAAAAACCAACATAGAAAAAAAACATAGACTGCCCACCCCAACTCACGCCCTGACCATACTAAAACAAAGACAAAAACAAAGGAACTAAAGTCAGAACGTGACATCGATGCCTATCTGCCTGCTTTATATAACAAGTTATGGCCACGTGACTCACTGCCATTCCATTAGTGTCTGCTGATGATCCCTATCTAATCTTTTCAGCTCTCTTTCTCCTACACACTCGTCCTTTTCTTTCATCTATCCCCCTCTACTAGAAATCACTCTCTCTCCCTTTCTTTCTCTGTTTCTTTCTATTCCCATTCAACCTACTGACCCCACAAAGCCACAAGGCCCGACCTTTCACCTCAGACTGACACGCACGCACACGCACGCACGCACGCACACACACACACACACACACACTATCCTACTGACTCCCTCCCCGACTCCCTGGGATAAGAATAGGTTCCATCAAGTTCACATGTGATTTGGCTTAACACAATTATATCCCTCCTTCTCTCCCATTACTCCTTCTCTCTTTTTCCCTGTATTCCCTGAGTGCTTTACGTGGGCCTATAAAGAGGAGGTAATTAACCGCGAAGGGCAGTTTTATTAATTAGCTTTTAACGAGAGATGAGTGAAGAGAGGAGAGAAGGGGAGAGGAGGAAAGGGGTTAAAGCTATCTTAAGGATATTGTTAGCTCTAGATATGGGAATAGACGGGATGGAATCGTTTCTGTCAGGAAACGCTTCACCTCTCCCTCTGTCTCTCTCGTTCTTTCCGTCTTTCTCTTTTTCTTCTTCTAGGGTGTGTTCATTTGTTTCTCTCATCTTTTTTTTGGTCCGGGTTTGAGACAGTTCTCTATTCTCTTTCTCTTTTCTTCTTTCATTCTCTATCTCTCACTTTTTAGGTGTCTCTGTCCCTCTCTCTCTCTCTCACTCTCTTTCTAGTCTCGTTTATACCTGGCGCTGATCTGGTCCACTTTCGGATTTCCCCCACATTTTCAGATGTGTGTCTACACATGGTATTAAAATGTGTCTCTTATCCGTCCACTGTGTCCACATTGTGTGACCATTTCCTGGTCACTCCCTGTATGCAAATTATTTCACAGATAGTCTTTCAAAATAATATTTATTTTTTGAAATTATTGAAATTATTATTGAAGTCATAAGGTGGCACACCTGCCAATTATTTCAGAGGACAGGAAAATTATTTATTAAATGGATTCACTGTCCAGATCTGTCAACACTTGTAAGGGCATATCTACACTTGACACTTACATGCGACTTCTGAAATCAGAATTGATCGCATTGAAAAGACAGGTGGTTAGGGACGCAGCAGGTGGTTAGGGACGCATTGTGTGGGGATAGCTCCTCAGTCTGGACGCAATCATGCTACCAAAAGTGCATACAGTGAGTGGCGTCATCAGCACTCCACCAACAAGTCTTCAGAAAACCTGCGGTTTGGGAGCGAGAGGCACCTTTTCATTATAACATTGTAGGAAACACTTCCCTAGCGTGTGAGGAAAGTATTCGCTGCTCTCATAAATACTAGCCAGCTAGTTAACATTTAGAAAAACAAACGTTTGTTTTGCTAGAGTTATGCTAACCGTTTGCCACATCAGGCCTGCAAGTCGAATTATGCTGGCTTGCAAAGTAATGTGTAATTCCTATTGGAATCCAGCATGAGTTTGGATATTCAACAGTTGTCGTTTTTATTCACCCGCAACCTGCATTCAGAATGACTGTCAGGGTTAGGAAAGTTGATAAGACTTTACTAATAAATTATATCTATCTTTGTGTGGCATAAGATCAATGTATCAATCAATTGATGTATATGCAAAAACACAGATATTAAAAACAATCCTAAAAAATCTGCTTCCAGTATAGCATGCTGGAAAATCTGATATTGATGGGTGTGGTTTTGATGGGACTGTTTTACTCTTCAAAGTGTAAAACAAAAATTCTTTATTAACAGGAACACTGAGTTTTTTTTTACACTCTTCAAGAGTGAATTTAACTCCTGAATCAACACTAGAAATGTCCCACTGAAAAATCAACACTGGCCAATTTGCCATGTTGAAGGAGTGTGTGTGCTGTGTGTGTTTGTGTGTGCTGTGAGTGTGAGTATTTTCTCTCCCCCACAGCAGTACCCCTAGTCTTAAGGTGATTCATGCTCACTGTCGACGACCTGGTGTGAGCGCCTGTGGTGCTCATCTGTGTGTGTGTCTCTATTCGTCTCTCTCTCTATTCTCTCCCTCCGTTTATTATTCATCCCTACCTGACTCCCTCCACCCTTTCCTCTCTCCATCCACACCTCCTTCTTTCCCCACACCCCTCCCTCTCTCCCCCACCCCTCCTAATCTCCCACTGGTCTCGGCTGTTTATTCATTACAATTGGGCCTGCTGACACACATACACACACACACACACACACACACACACACACACACACGAGGTAGGGTGCAGAGTAGAATTCTTCATGCAGTACCGGTTAACAGGTCATCAAAGAACAATGAAAACCCTTTCTTTTTTAAGGTGAGAGAGAGAGAGAGAGAGAGAGAGAGAGAGAGAGAGAGAGAGAGAGAGAGAGAGAGAGAGAGAGGTAGATTTAAAAGCTTACCAACACGGCAGCTAAAAAGTAGGGGAATACAAATAGAGTGAAAGCCAGAGACAGATGGATATCGTAAACCAGCAGCACACTGCACCGAGAAAGAGAGGGAGAGAAAGAGAACGAGATGGGGGGGGGGGGGGGGGGGGGGGAGAAAGGGAGGGGGAGACTGCAGCATTTTGTCAGTCCGCAATACCCCAGTGTGTCCTCTAGATGTCTCCTGTGTACCACAATGAAAGAGATGCAGGCAGAGATAAGGAGAGAGGCACTATAGAGAGGGAGAGGGAGATGCAGATACTCTACAGTGCATAACAGCCAGCCACATACGGTTGGGTAGATCTCTCTCTCTCTCTGTGTTCACTGTGTTCACTGTGTCTCCCCAGAGGTACTCATATTTATATGTGGTATTCCATATTTGCGTACTTCCCCATTTGAATCCTCCTCCTCCTCCTCTCCTCTCTTTCTTATTTCCTTCGTTCTATATTTGCTGTATTCCACCTCTTATTTTACTCTCACACACACTGTCTCTCTTCCTCTCTGGTAACCCCCCCTCTCAGAACCAGTGTACGTTTCTCTCTCCTCCCTCTACTATAATCACACCTTCCAGCCCCTCTCCTTCTGTCTCACCTCCCGTTTTTCTTCTTCTCTGTCTGCATCTTTTTTCGCTTGCTTCGTACACTCTCATTCTTCTCGGCTTGCTTCTATCTCTGGCTCTATTCTGATGTTGTCGCATCCCATCATCTTACACGCACACACACACGCGCACACGCACGCACACACACACACTCATACACAGCAAGGATTTTCCTGTTTTCCAGTAGAAGCCATTTTTTTCTAAGCCAGCTCACCTCCCTCCTTCCCTATCTCTGTCCCCCTCTCTCCCTCTCTCCCCCTCACAGGGCAGTGTCAGTACTGATCCTAGTCTCTGGGTCCTTAGTTCAGTCATTGTATTAACCTCTCTCCCAGGGCAGTGTCAGTACTGATCCTAGTCTCTGGGTCATTAGTTCAGTCATTGTATTAACCTCTCTCCCAGGGCAGTGTCAGTACTGATTCTAGTCTCTGGGTCGTTAGTTCAGAGCTGGTGTAACTGAATCAGGTTTGTAGGCTTTCTTGCTAGCACACACTTTTTCAGTTCTGCCCACAAATTTTCTATTGGATTGAGGTCAGAGTTTTGTGATGGCCACTCCAAATACTTGACTTTGTTGTCCTTAAGCCATTTTGCCACAACTTTGGGAGAATGCTTGGGGTCATTGTCCATTTGGAAGACCCATTTGCGACCAAGCTTTAACTTCCTGACTGATGTCTTGAGATGTTGCTTCAATATATCCACATAATTTTCCTGCCTCATGATGCCACCTATATTGTGAAGTACAACAGTCCCTCCTGCAGCAAAGCACCCCCACAACATGACGCTGCCACCCTCGTGCTTCACGGTTGGGATGGTGTTCTTCAGCTTGCAAGTCTCCTCCTTTTTCCTCCAAACATAACGATGGTCATTATGGCCAAACAGTTCTATTTTTGTTTCATCAGACCAGAGGACATTTCTCTAAAAACTACGATCTTTATCCCCAGTTGCCAACCGTAGTCTGACTTTTTTATGGTGGTTTTGGAGCAGGGGCTTCTTCCTTGCTGAGCGGCCTTTCAGGTTATGTCAATATAGGACTCGTTTTACTGTGGATATAGATACTTTTGTACCTGTTTCCTCCAGCATCTTTACAAGGTCTGTTGCTGTTGTTCTGGGATTGATTTGCACTTTTGACACCAAAGTACCTTCATCTGTGGGCGACAGAATGTGTCTTGTTCCTGAGCGGTATGGCGGTTGCATGGTGTTTATACTTGCGTACTATTGTTTGTACAGATGAACGTGGTACATTTAGGCGTTTGGAAATTGCTCCCAATGATGAACCAGACTTGTGGAGGTCTACAATGTTTTTTCTGAGGTCTAGGCAGATTTCTTTTGATTTTCCCATGATGTCAAGTAAAGAGTGACTGAGTTTGAAGGTAGGCCTTGAAATGCATCCACAGGTACACCTCCAATGGACTCAAATTATGTCAATTAGACTATCAGAAGCTTCGAAAGCGATGACATCATTTTCTGGACTTTTCCTAGCTGTTTAAAGGCACAGTAAACTTAGTGTATGTAAACTTCTGACGCACTGGAATTGTGATACAATGAATTTTAAGTGAAATAATCTTACTGTGAAAAATTGTTGGAAAAATGACTTGTGTCCTGCACAAAGTAGATGTCCTAACCGACTTGTCAAAACTATAGTTTGTGAACAAGAAATTTGTGGAGTGGTAGAAAAATGAGTTTTAATGACTCCAACCTTAGTGTATGTAAACATCCGACTGTAGATTATCGATTTGTTTCAAGAGAGAAAATGATATATATGTTGGTAACATAGTTGTTAATGTGGTAAACTGCATAAACTCAGAGAAGAGTCTATTGATGGCAGCATTGGTTTTGTATGATCTATTAGAATGTGGAACATGGAAGAATCCTAGTGCACTGGAGATTCCTATTGAAACACCTGGGTGACGAGGCTATGATGAAGTATTTGGTCAAGCTTACTCGTTCAGTTTATTCATTTGTTGATAACGCCTACTGTGCTGTAACGCTCGTCCTCTTCTTCTGACGAGGAGTAAGAGAGATCGGACCAATGTGCAGCGTGGTAAGTGTCCATAACGATACTTCATTTACATGAACACTAAACTACAAAATAACAACGTGAATAACCGAAACAAACTGAACAGTCCCGCGTGGAAACAGACACTGACACGGAAAATAATCACCCACAACTCAAAAGTGAAACCAGGCTACCTAAGTATGGTTCTCAATCAGGGACAACAATTGACAGCTGCCTCTGATTGAGAACCATACCAGGCCAAACACAGACATCCCAAAACATAGAAAAAGGAACATAGACAACCCACCCAACTCTTCTTCCTTGCTGAGCTTTTTTCCATCTACGTAACATTGCAAAAATCAGAAACTTTCTGTCCAAAAATGATGCAGAAAAATTAATCCATGCTTTTGTCACTTCTAGGTTAGACTACTGCAATGCTCTACTTTCCGGCTACCCGGATAAAGCACTAAATAAACTTCAGTTAGTGCTAAATACGGCTGCTAGAATCCTGACTAGAACCAAAAAATTTTATCATATTACTCCAGAGCTAGCCTCTCTACACTGGCTTCCTGTCAAAGCAAGGGCTGATTTCAAGGTTTTACTGCTAACCTACAAAGCATTGCATGGGCTTGCTCCTACCTATCTCTCTGATTTGGTCCTGCCGTACATACCTACACGTACGCTACGGTCACAAGACGCAGGCCTCCTAATTGTCCCTAGAATTTCTAAGCAAACAGCTGGAGGCAGGGCTTTCTCCTATAGAGCTCCATTTTTATGGAACGGTCTGCCTACCCATGTCAGAGACGCAAACTCGGTCTCAACCTTTAAGTCTTTACTGAAGACTCATCTCTTCAGTGGGTCATATGATTGAGTGTAGTCTGGCCCAGGAGTGGGAAGGTGAACGGAAAGGCTCTGGAGCAACGAACCGCCCTTGCTGTCTCTGCCTGGCCGGTTCCCCTCTTTCCACTGGGATTCTCTGCCTCTAACCCTATTACAGGGGCTGAGTCACTGGCTTACTGGGGCTCTCTCATGCCGTCCATGGAAGGGGTGCGTCACCTGAGTGGGTTGATTCACCGTTGTGGTCATCCTGTCTGGGTTGGCGCCCCCCTGGGTTGTGCCGTGGCGGAGATCTTTGTGGGCGATACTCAGCCTTGTCTCAGGATGGTAAGTTGGTGGTTGAAGATATCCCTCTAGTGGTGTGGGGGCTGTGCTTTGGCAAAGTGTGTGGGGTTATATCCTTCCTGTTTGGCCCTGTCCAGGGGTGTCCTCGGATGGGACCACAGTGTCTCCTGACCCCTCCTGTCTCAGCCTCCAGTATTTATGCTGCAGTAGTTTATGTGTCGGGGGGCTAGGGTCAGTTTGTTATATCTGGAGTACTTCTCCTGTCCTATTCGGTGTCCTGTGTGAATCTAAGTGTGCGTTCTCTAATTCTCTCCTTCTCTCTTTCTTTCTCTCTCTCGGAGGACCTGAGCCCTAGGACCATGCCCCAGGACTACCTGACATGATGACTCCTTGCTGTCCCCAGTCCACCTGGCCAAGCTGCTGCTCCAGTTTCAACTGACCTGAGCCCTAGGACCATGCCCCAGGACTACCTGACATGATGACTCCTTGCTGTCCCCAGTCCACCTGGCCATGCTGCTGCTCCAGTTTCAACTGTTCTGCCTTACTATTATTCGACCATGCTGGTCATTTATGAACATTTGAACATCTTGGCCATGTTCTGTTATAATCTCCACCTGGCACAGCCAGAAGAGGACTGGCCACCCCACATAGCCTGGTTCCTCTCTAGGTTTTGGCCTTTCTAGGGAGTTTTTCCTAGCCACCGTGCTTCTACACCTGCATTGCTTGCTGTTTGGGGTTTTAGGCTGGGTTTCTGTACAGCACTTTGAGATATCAGCTGATGTACGAAGGGCTATATAAATAAATTTGATTTGAACTCACGGCCTGACCATACTAAAACAAAGACATAACAAAAGAACTAAGGTCAGAACGTGACATGTGCATTCGGAAAGTATTCAGACCCCTTGACTTTTTCCACATTTCGTTAAGATACAGCCTTATTCTAAAATGGATTACATTTCTTTTTGCCTCATCAATCTACACACAATACTCCATGATGACAACGTGAAAACAGGTTTGTACAATTTTTTGATCATTTATTAATGATAAAAAACAGAAATTCCTTATTTACATAAGTATTCAGACCCTTTGGTATGAGGCTTGAAATTGAGCTCAGGTGCATCCTGTTTCCATTAATCATCTTTCAGATGTCTCTACAACTTGGCTGGAGTACACCTGTGGTAAATTCAATAGATTGGTCATGATTTGGAAAGGTACACTAGTCTATATAAAGGTCCCAGAATTGACAGTGCATGTCAGAGCAAAAAACAAGCCATCAGGTCGAAGGAATTGTTCGTAGAGCTCCTAGAAAAGACTGTGTCGAGACACAGATCTGGGAACAACAGCAGCATCTGGGAATTATGCAGCATTGAATGTCCCCAAGAACACAGTGGCCTCCATCATTCTTAAATGGAAGAAGTTTGGAACCACGAAAAGTCTTACTTTCGCTGACCACCAGGCCAAACTGAGAGGAAGAAAGGCCTTGGTCAGGGAGGTGACCACAAACCCGATGGCCACTCTGACAGAGCTCCAGAGTTCCACTGTGGAGATTGGAGGACCTTCCAGAAGGACAACCATCTCTGCAGCACTCCACCAATCAGGCCTTTATGGTAGAGTTGCCAGACGGAAGCCACTCCTCAGTGAAAGACATGACAGCCCGCTTAGAGTTTGCCAAAAGGCATCTAAAGGACTCTCAGACCATGAGAAACAAGATTCTCTGGTCTGATGAAACCAAGATTGAACTCTTTGGCCTGAAACCTGGCACCATCCCTATGGTGGTTGCAGCATCATGCTGTGGGGATGTTTTTTCAGCGGCAGGGACTGGGAGACTAGTCAGGATCAAGGGAACAGAGAGTACAGAGTACAAAGTACAGAGAGATTGTAAATGGATTTTTATTAACCCTTCCACCATCCCCCCTCATCGGAGGACAATTTGTTTTCTTTCTTTTTTTTGCACAGCTTTTTTGCTACATGTACACACATTTTCCATACATGGTACTTTCATATAAAGCAGTCACATAACAATAATAATACATTACCAAACATAAGCTCCTTTAAGCCAACCCTCAGCGCATCCCATCTATCACCGTAGAACACCCTCGTTTGGTTTCCATGTGCCATATATTTTGAGGCAAAGATGAACGAAGCAAAGTACAGAGAGATCCTTGACGAAAACCTGCTCTAGAGCGCTCAGGACCTCAGACTGGGTCGAAGGTTCACCTTCCAAAAGGACAATGACCCTAAGCACACAGCCAAGACAACGCAGGAGTTGCTTCGGGACAAGTCTCCTTGAATGTCCTTGAGTGGCCCAACCAGAGCCCGGCCTTGAACCCGATCGAACGTCTCTGGAGAGACCTGAAAATCAGTGATGCCAACTTAGCAATTTTGTTGCTAGATTCAAAATCTTTTCAGACAAACATGGCAACTTTTTTTTCAAACAGCACCTAGCAACAAATGTAGCTACTTTTAAAAATTTATTTGGAACTTTTAGCAACTTTTGAAAAGTGACTCAAACGCTAAAAGGCACACAAAATGTTCCCTCTGAATGAAACGAAAACAATTTTCTCTGTCAGACACTCAATCACAACACAGTGCCTGGCTGCAACAGTGCATTGTGAGTGATGTCAGCAGCAGGCGCTCAGCTCGTGCACAGGAAGCAGCAGTCCAGCAGCATTTTCAGCAAATTGCAAATCATTGTTGGCTGACTGCAGCAGCAGTAGCACGGGTTCGACGAGCCAAACCCAATGAATATAGTTGGTCACGAATGTTTGATCTTGAACAGAACTTACAACATCAATCAACATGCCTCAATCAAAATTGTACAGCCAAAAGTACAGAAAAGAGTGGGACTCTGTACCTGAACAAATGTCAAATCATATTTTTCCTGTGATGCCAAGTCGATTTGAGTAACGTTATTGTGTATTCTATGTAATGACGCAGTTTTACGTTACCACGCAATGACATCACAACGTCATTTAGCAACTTTTAGCAACAAATCAACCTGCCTCTAGCAACTTACCCTGAAAATTAGTTGGCAACACTGCTGAAAATATATGTGCAGCGACGCTCCCCATCCAACCTGACAGAGCTTGAGAGGATCTGCAGAGAATAATGGAAGAAACTCCCCAAATACAGGTGTGTCAAGCTTGTAGTGTCATACCCAGGAAGACTCCAGGCTGTAAATCAAAGGTGCTTCAACAAAGTACTGAGTAAAGTGTCTGAATACTTATGTAAATGTGATATTTACATAAAAAAAAAAAATGTATTTATAAAAACTGTTTGCTTTACCACTATGCGGTAGTGATGAGGGGGGGTAATTAAATCAATTTTAGAATAAGGCTGTAACATAACAAAATTTGGGAAAAGTCAAGAGGTCTGAATACTTTCCAAATGCACTGTATAACATGGGTCACCAACCTTTTATAGCATGAGAGCTATTTGAATGAAACATGTCGCGAGCTACACATTTTTTTCTAGCTTTTGGCACATTCTTTTCCTCTCCTCTCCCCTGCAAATCTTCCCCGGGTCCTTGGTGTACAAAAGAAAGTAGTGCACTGCACTGTTTTCTGTCACTATACCTGGTAAAATAATAGTTAATAATCCGTTTTGTTCCTCTAAATTATGTTTTATATTTTTCCAAATGATGTTTTCTCAGTTTTATTTTTCCTGGTTTTAGATTTGTTTTTCACTCTCAAAATTACAATTGTTCATAGAGAAACAACGAAATGTGATGTTCTGAGTCCATGTCAATGTTTAAATCACATCAGAATACCTTTTTTTTAGGGGGTTGCCTGGAACAAGACTAGCACATTTAGATGTTTGATTGTAATTCCCCTTTAATTGCGCAAAGTTTGCAAATAAGTTTGCAAATAACAATAGACACAAATGATATACTTACTCATGATATACTTCTGCCAGGTAAGCATACTTTGGAGTTAACATTTAAATGAGAAGGTTTTGGGGAAAGTATTTCTGTCGACCCACAAATGGTTATCACATCAAATGGATGTAGACAAACGTGCGCACCACACAGACATGCGGGCAATATTGCTGTTCAATTCATTGGCAGATATTAAGTTAGGTTTGGCTTTTTAAGCTAATAGTGGCTAACCACTATAATGTCAATGTTGCGTTGATTAAATTGTACCTGAGCACCTGCGGTGTAACACGTGAAAATTCCTTCTATTTTCAGAATTGTTTGGTGAGCTACAAGCTACTGGTAGCTCGCGATCCATCTGTCGGAGCTTTCTGATGTAGTAATTAGCTGTTAGAGCCTCCCGGGTGGCGCAGTGGTCGCGGTGGCGCAGCGCAGCGGTCGCGGCCCAGGTGGCGCTGTGCCATCAGAGTTCCTGGGTTCGCGCCCAGGCTCTGTCGTAACCGGCCGCGACCGGGAGGTCCGTGGGCCTAGCGTCGTCCGGGTTAGGGAGGGCTTGGTCGGTAGGGATGTCCTTGTCTCATCGCGCACCAGCGACTCCTGTGGCGGGCCAGGCTCAGTGAGCGCTAACCAAGGTTGCCAGGTGCACGGTGTACCCCCCGACACACATTGGTGCGGCTGGCTTCCGGGTTGGATGTGCGCTGTGTTAAGAAGCAGTATGGCTGGTTGGGTTGTGTATCGGAGGACGCATGACTTTCAACCTTCGTCTCTCCCGAGCCCGTACAGGAGTTGTAGCGATGAGACAAGATAGTAGCTACTACAACAATTGGATACCACGAAAAAGGGGTAAAAATAAAATAAAAAACGTTTATTTTTTTTTATTTTTAAATGAGCTGTTAGCCTAATGGTTTTTGGAGACATTGCAACAACAAACACATTTTTATTGTATTTATTGACCCTTTGTTTAACTAGGCAAGTCAGTTAAGAACAAACTTTTATTTACAATGACGGCCTACCCCTGCCAAATCCTAACCCGGACGACGCTGGGCCAATTGTGCGCCGCCCTATGGGACTCCCAATCACGGCCGGTTGTGATTCAGCCTGGAATCGAACCACACCTCTAGCACTGAGATGCAGTGCCTCAGAACGCTGCGCCACTCGGGAGCCCCCATATATAAAGGGCATGGTATATTATCTGAAATGTACTCCGTCATTACAGTAACGTTCCAGCAGAAACATAAATCACAGTAAATCTCGCCCTCGTGCTTCCTTCCTTTTCTCGCTCTATTTTTTCTTCTTCTAAATTTCCGTCCACATTCGGAAATACCCGAATGTGTCACGTGTTTTCACTGACGCGCGGTATGCACGCTGTCCATGGTGATGAAACGGACAACCACTCCAATCATCTACAATGCAGTTATTTATTCAGAGATGATGTGTGCTGACCATTGGTGACTGTTTGTATACCGCAAATTAAATGGCATCATTGTAGAATAGTTTACTTTTATTTTTGTATCAATTTCTCCATGTCATGTTTCCTTCAAATTCCTCAATTTTCATATTTAATTATGACAGATATGAAAACCCCTTCCCTAAAACAAAATATGACTGTCCCATACACACTTTTAATCTACAAATGTTACTTTGAGGTTTGTAGCCCCCCTCCCCTCTCTCTCTCCCTCTCGCCTTCTCTCTCTCTCTCTCTCTCTCTCTTTCTGCCTGTGGTTCCCTCCTTCCTCTCGGGGGACTGTGGTCCAGTCCGTGGCAGTTTGCCTGGACTTAATGAAGCGATAGCATGAGGTAGCGGCACAGAGGACATCTGGAGAGGAGGGGAGTGTGTGTGTGTGGGGGCTTTCAACTCAGAGATGGAGAGAGGAGAGGAGGAGGGGGGTTTCAAACAGCACCGCCAGCAAAGTAACAGTCCTGCGGAAGTGAATAGCCAAAAGACAAAAGAACAGAAAGGGAGAGAGAGAGAGAGAGAGAGAGAGAGACAGAGAGAGACAGAGAGAGAGAGGGAGAGGCAGAGAGACAGAGAGAGACAGAGAGACAGAGAGAGGCAGGGATGGAGGAGAAGGACATACAGAGGGGAGAGGAGGAAAGGAGAGATATGGGTGTGTGAAAGAGATAGGGAGGTAGTAAATGTGATGAGTGCAGTACCTTTACTGAGATGGTGGAAACAGAGATGGAAAGATAGAGAGAGAGAGGGGGGGGGGGGGGGAGAGAGAGAGGGAGAGAGCATGGGAAGGGCAGGAACATAAAGGACTGGTAAGAGGAGAAAGCGAGGGAAGGAAGGAAAGCAGAGAACCGTTAAGAAGACGGGTTCTAATTCGCCCAGTGAAATCTGATTATTTTATGCGGAACACGAGTGAGCCAGGGGAGGGAAGGAAGGAAGAGAGAAAGAGGGAGAGGGGAAGAGGAGTAGGAGAGAAGAGAGCAGAGCTGAGGTGGATGGATTACTTTGAGTAGGTAAAGGACAAAATGTGACTATGGTAGAGTGACAGGGCCATTCAGAAAGCGCGGGAGAGAGAGAGTAGAGAGAGATTGGAGAGAGAGAGAGAGAGAGAGAGAGAGAGTAGAGAGAGAGAGAGAGAGAGCCTCATTCTTGTTTTCACTGCAGCAAAAGATCATTCACTTTTCCAGCATGGACCCGGTCCCCGCTCGCAGTGCGGCTCTACGGCTGTGTGTGTGTGCGTGCGTGTGTGTGAGAGAGAGTGTGTGTGTGTGTGTGTGTGTGTGCAGATACAGATCCACGTAGTTGTGTGTTAACCCTCCATGTGTGTTATTAACTCCCTCCTCTGTATCTCTCTCTCCATCCAGACTAATATCACTCCAAACTCTCTGTAGCATATCACCGTTCAGTAAAGGGCACATACAGCACCTTCCGGAGACACCTGAAACCCCACCTCTTTAAGGAATACCTAGGATAGGATAGAGTAATCCTTCTCACCCCCCCCTTAAAAGATTTAGATGCACTATTGTAAAGTGGCTGTTCCACTGGATGTCATAAGGTGAATGCACCAATTTGTAAGTCGCTCTGGATAAGAGCGTCTGCTAAATGACTTAAATGTAAATGTAATACACTGTATAGTGGGATAATGCCTAGACGAATTTCCGCAACTCAAAGTCGTTTGCTTCTTTCTCGCGTCTTCTTTCGTCGACCCCCGTCTCTCGTCTCCTATTCTCATCTCCTACTCTTGTCTCTTTTCTTCATCTTCTCTCCTTCATCCCCTCTGATCTGCAAGAGCAGGAATAGTTAAAGACGGTCCTCCTGTAGGCTTTACTAGTGTGCTTCCCTTCATCCTCTCGTTACAGATCAGTGCAGATGAAGGAAGGAAGGAAGGGAGACTATTGAGATGCACCCCTCGTTGTACAAGGGCACTGCATAGCCTACTACAGTACACACACACACACACACACACACACACACACACACACTGACTCTGCAAACACAGCGATGATATGAATAGGGCTCTGCTTACATACTACAACAGCAGTGTATCAGCTATATGAAGAGTTGCAGTAAGGAGACCCTGTGCTTGTATGTGAAGGTGCTGTAATAGCTACACACCAACGACTACACCAAAGGTAGAATGTAGCCACATGATAAGCTAATCCAGTGTAATCAATGGCATTGCATCGCCGCAGTAAGGGTTAATACAGTATCATCAGAATGTACTCAATCGACGACTCGGCACGTTAGCCTTGCACTGAGCACGAGAGAGGGAGAGAAGAACAGAGGAGGGAAGAACAGAGGAGAGAGAGGGGAGGGAGAGGAGAGTGAAGAGGAAGAGGGAGAGAGATGGGTGAGAAAGAGGGAGAGAGGGGAAGAGTGAGTGCGCGAGAGAGAAGAGAGCGAGGAGAGTGAGGAGATCGAGAGAGAGGAGAGCGAGAGAGCGAGGAGAGCGAGAGAGAGAGGAGAGCGAGAGAGAGAGGAGAGCGAGAGAGCGGAGAGAGAGGAGAGCGAGAGAGAGGAGAGCGAGAGAGAGAGGAGAGAGAGGAGAGCGAGAGAGAGGAGAGCGAGAGAGAGGAGAGCGAGAGAGGAGAGCGAGAGAGGAGAGCGAGAGAGAGAGGAGAGCGAGAGAGAGAGAGAGGAGAGCGAGAGAGAGAGAGAGCAAGAGAGAGGAGAGCGAGAGAGAGAGAGAGGAGAGTGAGAGAGAGATGAGAGAAAGAGGTAGAGAGAACAGGGTGCATTAACGGTCTGCAGTCTTTTCTCCCCATTTTGTGCAGCTCAGCAAATAATCGTTCTGCCTCTAGCTCTCCTCTCCCCCTCCTCGCGCTCTCCCTCTCTCTTTCCCACTCCACTCTCCCCTCTCTCCCATTGGATAAGCCTGAAACTTGGAGAAAGCGAGAGAAGGAGGGATGGAGAGAGAGAGAGACGGAGGGGGGGGGGGCGTGAAACGCTGTCATATTCATCTCACTCCTCTCTAATTGAAGAAAGTGTTTTAGTGAAATGGAAGGCAGGAGGACGGGAAGAGTGGGTCCATGCAGGGGGGTAGAGAGAGGGGGGAGAGAAAGAGAAAGGGGGGAGAGAAAGAGAGAGGGGGGCGAGAATAGAGAGAAGAGAGGGACCCATTCGTTATGTAATATCACAGTAAAACGTTACCTCTCCCCAATTCAACATTGCCCTACCGGTGTGTCTGTGTCACTATTCCTCACCTTGTCCACTACAGACCGAGCACTAACGATAACACAAGATTTCTCATGCAGTGCCCCTTATGTCATGCTCCATCTCATCAGTGTCTAGTCAACTGCTGTCACTATAGTAACCTGCACCTCCTAACCTCCCCTCACCTGTCTCAGGTTCATTTGCTGTTGTCAACTAGCCTATAGAATTGGTGAATTGGCCTGTTAATTAGCTGTGGTTTCAGTCACTATTGGGTGAATTGTTTCTCTAACTAGCCTGTAGGTTTAGGTGTATTTACAGTACCAGTCAAAAGTTTGGACACACCTACTCATTCAAGGGTTTCTTTATTTTTTACTATTTTCTACATTGTAGAATAATAGGGAAGACATCACAACTATGAAATAACACATATGGAATCATGTAGTAACCCAAAAAGTGCTGAACAAATCAAAATATATTTTATATTTGAGATTCTTCAAAGTAGCCACCATTGATGACAGCTGTGCACACTCTTGGCATTCTCTCAACCAGCTTCATGAGGTAGTCACCTGGAATGCATTTTAATTAACAGGTGTGCCTTGTTAAAAGTTCATTTGTGGAATTTCATTCCTTCTTAATGCGTTTGATCCAATCAGTTGTGTTGTAACAAGGTAGGGGTGGTATACAGAAGATAGCCCTATTTGGTAAAAGACCAAGTCCATATTATGGCAAGAACAGCTCAAATAAGCAAAGAGAAATGACAGTCCATCATTACTTTAAGACATGAAGGTCAGTGAATCTGGAAGATCTCAATAACTTTTAAAGTTTCTTCAAGTGCAGTCGCAGAAATCATCAGGCACTATGATGAAACTGGCTCTCATGCGGACCGCCACAGGAAGGGAAGACCCAGAGTTACCTCTGCTGCAGAGGATAAGTTCATTAGAGTTACCAGCCTCAAGAAATTGCAGCCCAAAAAAATGCTTCACATAGTTCACATCGCAGACAAACCTCAACATCAACTGTTCAGAGGAGACCGCATGAATCAGGCCTTCGTGGTCAAATTGCTGCAAAGAAACCACTACTAAAGGACACCAATAAGAAGAAGAGACTTGCTTAGGCCAAGAAATACACCCAATGGACAGTAGACCGGTGAAAATCTGTCCTTTGGTCTGATGAGTCCTATTTTGAGATTTTTGGTTCCAACCGCAAGTCTTTGTGAGACGCAGAGTAGGTGAACGGATGATCTCTGCATGTGTGGTTCCCACTGTGAAGCATGGAGGAGGAGATGTGATGATGTGGCGGTGCTTTGCTGGAGACACTGTCGTGATTTATTTACAATTCAAGGCACACTTAACCAGCATGGCCACCACAGCATTCTGCAACAATACGCCATCCCATCTGGTTTGTGGGAGTATCATTTTGTTTTCAACAGGACAATGGCCCAATGCACCTCGAGGCTGGTCGGCAGGCAGCCTAGTGGTTAGAGCATTGGGCCAGTAACCGAAAGGTTACTGGATTGAATCCCTGAGCTGACAAGGTAAAAATATGTTGTTCTGCCCATGAACATGACAGTTAACCCACTGTTCCCCAGTAGGCCATCATTGTAAATAAGAATATGTTCTAAACTGAGTTGCCTAGTTAAAGAAAGTTTACATTTAAAAAAGAATATTAAAAGGGGCTATTTTACCAAGAAGGAGGGTGATGGAGTGCTGCATCAGAGGACCTGGCCTCCACAATCATCTGACCTCAACCCAATTGAGATGATTTGGGATTAGTTGGACCACAGAGTGAAGGAAAGGCAGCCAACAAGTGCTCAGCATATGTGGGAACTATTTCAAGACTGTTGGAAAAGGATTCCAGGTGAAGCTGGTTAAGAGTGTGCAAAGCTGTCATCAGGGCAAAGGGGTTTTCGTTATTTTTATTTTGAAGAATCTCTAATATTTTGATTTATTTAACACTTGTTTGGTTACTACACGATTCCATGTGTGTTATTTCATAGTTTTGATGTCTTCAATATTATTCTACAATGTAGAAAACAGTCAAAATAAAGAAAAACCCTTGAATGAGTAGGTGTGTCAACTTTTGGACTGGTACTGTATGTATGGGGCACAAATGGTCTATGATCTATTTATATTTCAAAGATTTGACCCTCATCTGTAGATTTGACCGTCATGTTAAAAAATCAACACCATACTCAACCCTTTTCCACTCAATATTCGACCCCTCTCTATTTCCCTCTCCACAGACTCCTCCTCCCCCCCCCTCCCCTTGTGTTCTCTCTCTTTTCCTCTCCCTCCCCCTTTCCCCTATGCTCAGTTCGGTGTCAGTCTCCTCTTTCAAAGGACGCAAGGGTGGGAACAAGTCGCCCAACAAAGCATGTTACAGTGCAGACATGACTTGTCCGCCAGACAGCGAGAAAATCGTAATAAACTGCGGAGGGTGCGACACGAGACTTACCGCAGCACCCTCAAAACTTTGCCCGGTACCCGCTTATCTTGGCTTACCGATCCGGACGCGTTTAGCAACTTCGACTATGACCCCAAAATCGACGAGTTCTTCTTCGACCGCCACCCCGGCACATTCACATTCATCCTCAACTACTACCGCACAGGCAAGCTTCACTGTCCCAACGATGTGTGCGGCCCATTGTTCGAGGAGGAACTCGCCTTCTGGGGCATCGACGAGACGGACGTGGAGGCGTGCTGCTGGATGAACTACCGTCAACACAGGGATGCCGAAGAGGCGCTGGACAGCTTCGAGCAGCCCGAGCCAGAGGAGCCGGAAGACGACCTGGAGCTGACTGCGGACGGAGAGCTCAAGAGGCTGTGCCTGCATGAAGACGGGCGCAAGAGGAGCTGGTGGAGTGTGTGGCAACCCTATTTCTGGAATCTTTTTGAGGATCCATATTCTTCCAAGAATGCCAAGGTGAGTCCTCCTTCCAGCACGATACATGCTGTTGCGATGCTTGTATTGCGCTCTCTCTCTCTCTCTCGCGCGCGCTCTCTCTCTCTCACACTAGTTATGTCATTTCCTCTTTAAAAAAATGTTGCGGTCCCACAGAAGTCTATTGCAGGTGCACAGGAATGTTAAAGTGTATTTAGATGAGGGAGATGCCGCATAGCCTACTGCTTATTTAGGCTGTATATTCAATATCCCTGACCTATTTTATAATGGACGTCGTGTGTACAGACTGCAGTCAATGAAAGTTAGCTGCTATGTCCAAAGTTAATACGATGATGAGGGCGGGTGTGTTCATTGTGTTTCTGTCAGAATGACGGCGATGTTCGCTTTGATAGTGAAGGGAAATGAGTTCGAAGAAGAAAAAAAACTGACTGTCATAAAACACCGGTTAGGGATTTCCAACAAGCAGCCAACTCGGACAAGTGCTGGTGTGCTTAGAAATGGTTACCGGTTGGAAATGGACTGTTGTGGGCCAGAGTGCGTTATTTTCTCTATTTTTGTATAAATGATTCTATGTAGCACCACAGTACGCTATTACAGTTGTGTGGGGAGACCTTCTCCCATGTACCTCGTTCCCTATCACGCAGTCACTTGGTCGGTCCTCCATTCCTATACGCTTCTCGCCTCGTCCCTCTATCCTTCTCCATTTTTACGCATTATTTCCCCGTTACCACTGCGTCTCGAGCGTACTGCATACCCCCCCCCCCCCACACACACACACACGCGCGCACACACTTTCCCACGCTTGATTAAATTGTCGTTCTTTGTGGACCTCTAGTGCCGACTCCGTCGTTGTCGTCGAGTGCATCACTCAATCTCGATTAGCGCATTGTCTCCTCGCGCACTCTCTCGTCTTCCACACTGTTCACTCCCCTGTTGCGCATCTCTCTCTTTCTCCTTGCCTTTCACTCTCTCCATCCCACTTTCACCCCTATTGATCTCATCTTCATTTATCTCCTCACATCAATAACTTTTTCGTTTTAACAAGCCTTCTCGTGCTGCGTCCCTCCCCAGTCTATAGGCTACCTGCGTTTTGCGCACCCTGGCCGCGATTTTGGCGCATTTTAAGCAGCTAGTTTTGTAAACTACACTAGTGTCCACTTAGCTAACACAAGTCAAGTTAAAACCTAAATAAATGGATCATTAATGAATGGAACCATTGTCATGTTTGTGCCCACCACAGAAATTACTTCATTAACTCACCACTTTTCATTCTAACCTAGACTTAAACCTTTGACCATGCTCTCCTGCTGTTTAACCAACCTACCTGTTTAACCAATCTACCTGTTTGACCAACCTACCTGTTTGACCAACCTACCTGTTTGACCAACCTACCTGTTTAACCAACCTACCTGTTTGACCAACCTACCTGTTTGACCAACCAACCTGTTTGACCAACCTACCTGTTTGACCAACCTACCTGTTTGACCAACCTACCTGTTTGACCAACCTACCTGTTTGACCAACCAACCTGTTTGACCAACCAACCTGTTTGACCAACCTACCTGTTTGACCAACCTACCTGTTTGACCAACCTACCTGTTTAACCAATCTACCTGTTTGACCAACCTACCTGTTTGACCAACCTACCTGTTTGACCAACCTACCTGTTTGACCAACCTACCTGTTTGACCAACCAACCTGTTTGACCAACCTACCTGTTTGACCAACCTACCTGTTTGACCAACCTACCTGTTTGACCAACCTACCTGTTTGACCAACCTACCTGTTTGACCAACCTACCTGTTTGACCAATCTACCTGTTTGACCAACCTACCTGTTTGACCAATCTACCTGTTTGACCAATCTACCTGTTTGACCAATCTACCTGTTTGACCAACCTACCTGTTTGACCAATCTACCTGTTTGACCAATCTACCTGTTTGACCAATCTACCTGTTTGACCAAGCTACCTGTAACCATTGAACTTGTCCTTCCTGCCAATCAACGTCTCCACCTTGTCTACCGCAGTCTCAATCTATACAAGTGAATGGTTATTTTAGGCTTAGTTAGTTTAGGGTTTTTGTTGCCAACCAACATTATGAATGAAAGCTTTCCTTGCCTCTATATGTTGATTGACCAATTGTCAACAGTTGCCTATCTCACTTTGCTTGTGGTGACGTACACTAATGGAAAATTGTAAATGTGTACAGTAATTGTGTATTATCAACAGTAAAATACTTTAAAATGTTTCACTGCAGCACACCGTAAATTATGGGCATTGTGGGAAATGTTGTGAGATGGAAAAAATTGCTGTATTTAGAATGGCACTGTAATTCCAATATTTGTTGAGGATATATTTGTTGCACCCGTGAGTGAGAATGCCGTACCAATTTCACTTGTATGTAGTTATAGTGCCCCTTCAACTTAAAGTGTATAAGGGAGTGGCAGCAAGTCTTAAACCCCAATGGTTGAGCAGTTTGTCATGTCCTGTAGTCACTGACAGTTTGGAAGCCTCTAGAAGTGCAAGTGATATAAAACACAAAATATTCATTAATATACTGTAATGTTTGTAAACACTTTACCTAGCAGCCAAACTGCTTGCACCAATCCCTTGTTATTACAGTAAATGTAATTACAGTAAAATACTGTGAAATACAAACCCTTAAACTCGTAAAAAAAAAATCATTCATTTATTCACTCCGATTACAGTAGCATTAAAGTACAAGACAGTGAATTTTACGGTATTGTACTGTGTGTCATTACACAGTACTTACTTTGATACTGTGTACTGTAAAATGAAATACAACATTTTCCTTCGCCGCTGAGCGGCCTGTAAGAGACTGACACATTTACGGTAAGCCCTTTACAGTGTAGAGGCCTAGTCAGTGCAGTTGACATGCCAGCTATGAAGGTGACACACAGTAGCCCTATGTCACATGTGGCCCTGTAGGTATGACGCCCCAGCGGTTGGTTATTCCCCCCCTTCCATAAACATTCATCCCTTCAACATGACAAACCATACAGCCCATTTATCTTCAGTATGGTGGCCTTTTGTATTGAAGGCTACCCACTTTTTTTCCTTCCTTCGAGGTGATGAACTATCTGTGTGTGAAAACAATCTGTGTGTGAAAACAATCTGTGTGTGAAAACAGGGACATCCAAAAGGGCTGCACCTGTGTGACAAATGAACAAAGACACATCTGCATGAGTATTCAGGTAGGACCACACATCTGCGGAGATGCGAGAGCATTCATAACCAGGAACTGTTGGCTGAAATGTGTCGACTGCTGAGGATGCGCAGGCCAGGCCTGTAACGTTACCTGTTACAACGGCTCACTTGTGGACACCTGCACCCAAACACAAATTAACACCTTCACGCAGGTAACACTGAACGCATGTGGTTCCCTTGGCAACAGGATGTATGCTATGCTGTATTCTGGCCCAGGCTACAGTAGGCTATTACAGGTATAGGCTTGACGTATAAATATAACTAGTAGAACCAAGGTCGTTCCATAGAGAACACACAGACCTATTTAAGGTGTAAGGTGTCAAGAGAAGGCAACTAAGGGGTTCCGCTCTTGATTAAAAATGGGATAATCATCAATGGTCTGTATAGGGCTGATTGCTTCAGTTTAAGCCTGAGATCTTCGTACATGGAGTGACGTTAGAATATTCACGGTCACACAACAGGCGTAATTTATATCAGAAGTTGTCCTGCGGGGGCGGCTATAGCTCCTTGTCCTTCTAAACGCAAGTCCTTGGTAGAATGGACATTCGAATCTATCCAATGGGGTAGGTATTTCGAGTTGTGTATCTGTTCTACTAAGTCTAACTCTATGAGATGAACTTACCTGATGTTCTCTTCCTGGTGTGGTGGCCCTCTACCTGACCTCCAAGGATGCTGTCTTCATGGGAACACAATACTGCAGGCTTTTGTTTCCCGGAGGTTCGTTTTAGAGGGCGCAACGGGCTTAGAGTCAGAGTTTACGTCCTAAAAGGCACCCTATTCCCTATAAGAGTGTACTTCTTTTGGCCAGAGTCCTATTGACCCTGGACAAAAGTAGTGCACTATCGGGAATAGGGTGCCATCTGGGACGTAAACAGTGTGGCAGCTCCAGGTATAGAAGTTGCCCTCAGAAGCAGATCTGGGATCAGTTTACTATCCTCCAATCCTAACCTTACCCAATAGGAGGAGGGAATGTAGATATAACCTTAGATCAGTGTCTAGGGCCAATGTCACCCTACCCCAGAGAGAAATTACAGCTAGGTCTCTTCCCAGGCTTACTCAGCAGGTAGAGTTGCCAAGATAACCCTCCTGGTTTGGGCGTTGAATTTTCCACATTTCTCATTTATCCCCTCCGACTATAAAGTGAAGTTATTTCAGCTGATTTTACGAATGCTTGAGTGAAATGAATAAATGTAATCGATGTAAGTAGCCCTGATGTCAAATTACTTTTATAATCACTTAAAATTAGTTTTTTTTTTGTCATGGCAGACAGCAGAGGGTAAATACTGGATCGACCTATTGCTGATCAGTGCCCCTCTACTCTATCATCTAAAAGAAACTATCTGGGGGGCTAATCATAGAAGTATGTATATTTATTGGGGCTAGTACTACTACTTTCACAGATGAGGGAGTTTACAGTGTGATGTGCATGGAGAAGATTCCTAGTAAGCTGAAATAACCACCCCATGATTGAGCATCCTGTAGGCTACAATGCCATATCCTTACTGTGGGCTGATCCAAAACATGCTGATGCTTCTGAATTGACTTTTGCTTCGCACCGCAGGGTTGATTAGTAACATAGTGTAAAACAAGGGTAAGGTTTATAGCTTAAAACTAGTGGTGTAAAGTAACTTAAGTAAAAAATACTTTGAAGTATTTGTACTTTACTTTACTATATATATATTTTGGACAACTTTTACTCCATTACATTCCCAAAGAGAAAATATATATTTTTACTCCCATACATTTTCCCTGACATACAGAAGTACATTTCGAATGCTCAGGCAGATCAGCAATATGGTCAAATTCACGCACCGTATCAATATAACGCATTGTCACCCCTGCTGCCATTGATGATCTGGTGGACTAAACACAAATACTGCATTTTTAAATTATGTCTGAGGCTTGGAGTGTGCCCCTGGCTGTCCGTACTTGTACTTTTGTCATACTCTTTTACTCGGGTACAATGACAATCGAGTACTTTTTTCACCACTGTACCTAAGTACATTTTAAAATCAAATACTTTTAGATTTTTACTCAAGTAATATTTTACTGTATTACTTTTACATGTACTTGAGTAAAAGTAAAGATGCCCTTAATAGAAAATGACTCAAGTATGACAATCTAGTACTTTTTCCACCACAACAGAAGTAAACCAATCACAGATGACTGTGTTGTTTGGGATGGTGACATTTTGAACTTCATATTACAAGACATTGTGAAGAGAATAAAGAGGGTTAGCACAAGTGGGACGTGACTTTACACCACCACACACTTTGGAGGGAAGCGGAAGCACACCGTCACCTGTACCAATATGATTAATCCACCCGGTAGTGGCTGTACTAAATGTAACTATAGCAGGGTCGCTACCACAATAAACCTCTTTCTCTCCTCCTCTCTCTTGCTTCCCCTCCTCGTGCTTAATTGTCTCTAAAAATCCATATCCATTTACGGAGACAAAGCTGTGCCGTGACCCAGATTATTGTGTGTTAAAAGAGCATTTTCTGTCGACTGGGGACATCAAGACAGCGTATTGCCCGCGCTGCGCCTGTATGACTGGTCTCTGGTTTGGCCTGGTTGTTGAGACTGCATGCAGGGGAAAAAGCATTCGAATCCGTTCATAGCCCTAAATATCTCAGATAAACCACCCCCTCTGTCCTCCTACTGTCATTCAGTGACTGGATGTTGTAGATGCTTGTGTTGCTGTCTCTTTCAGGCTTCCTTTGTAACAGAGATGTTAACAGAGCCGGGAATTAATGACTGAAGAATGAAAGCATGGTGAATCCTTGGTTTCAAGTGGAGTGAAATCTAGCCGAAAGGCGTGGTTTGCGGGTTTATAAATTAGTGAGTGCAAAAGTGACCTTGCCTGCATATTCCTAAAGGTTTGGAGTATAGTAAGATACCAGGGACTTAATTGATCAAAAGTGCACAAAACTACTCTAAACCTTGCGCGCGCCAGTATTCCCGCTAAGGATGGTAATTTATATATATTTTTTTTACTTGATGGGAAAGTGTGCATACTGTATCTCCACGCTAATCTCAGACCATGCGTATGCACACCTAGTGGTTGATCAACTGTATTGCAAGCAAAACACTTTTTTTGGGGGGGGGGGGGGGGTCGAGGTGTTTGATGCAGGGGAATTATAATAATGGTAGGCTCATAAAAGCATTCAAACCTATAGGCCTAATGATGAAACGGATGCATTTCCTGTTACTAAGATCATATAGCAGCAAGTTACCTAATATGTTTATTTGACTTGTATTATATAGGCCTGAATCATAATTATATTGCAGGGCATGTCTCTCTCTTTCTGACATGACTGGTTTATACCCGCTACACAACAAATATTCATCTTCTATTTAGTCATCGTTATTAGTAAGTAGACCGTGGGCCTATGACAGTCTTAGTAGGCTACAGTAGTGTTGTGCGATAGGAGCGGAACATAATAACCTGTTTCATCTCAGAGCCTATAACATGTATTGATCATGTATTGATAAAAAAAAATATTGCACAACAATTCGTATTTTGTGTAGGCAGCATTTACTTTTAAATTGTTCAATAGACAATCAGTCTCGCAGCCAGTGTTCGGCACTTGCTATAGGTGAATTAAAAAAAACTTTTTTTTAAATTCTTTGCAAAATATTAAAACATTCTGCCCACACCTCTACAAAAATGTTCTCAAAATTTCCATTGCGCTTTAGAAACTATCATAGCCCAGTTCCAACATATCCTAATCCCGCAGCAAATGAGGGAGTTTTTGTTACCATAAAAGGCGAATGAGGGGCGCTTTCCAGGCGGGTTTGTAGGGCTAGTTCATGAGCGCGCAAATATAGTATGACTGATTTGTCAATGATAGTAATCAGACCTCTTAACTTTTTCTACATTTTGTTACGTTACAGCCTTATTCTAAAATTGATTTTTTTTAATCCTCAGTAATCTACACACAATACCCCATAATGACAAAGCGAAAACAAGTTTTTAAGAAATGTTTGCAAACGTATTAAATATAAAAAACTGAAATAACTTATTTACATAAGTATTCAGACCCTTTGTTATGAGACTCGAAATTGAGCTCAGGTGCGTCCTGTTTCCGTTGATAATCCTTGAGATGTTTCTACAGTTTAATTGGGAGTCCACCTGTGGTCATTTCAATTGATTGGACATGAGGTGCTTCAGCAAAATACTGAGTAATGGGTCTGAATACTTATGTAAATGTGATAATTCTGTTTTTTACATTTAAAATACATTTGTAAAAAAAAATCTCAAAAGCTGTTTTTGCTTTGTCATTATGGCGTATTGTGTGTAGATTGATGAGGGGGAAAAAACGATGTAATCCATTTTAGAATAAGGCTGTAACGTAACAACATGTGGAACAAGTCCAGGGGTATGAATGCTTTCCGAATGCACACGGTGTGTTTGATAAATCCCAACAATGTGTTCCACATGCAAATTGGTTGATAAATGAGGCCCCTGACTTGTTTGTTAACATAATACATGTTGTGGTCCTATATGGCTCAGTTGGTTAAAAGCAACGCTAGGATTGGGGTTTCAAATCCCGGCGCCACCCATACGTAAAATGTGTGCACACTTGACTGTAAAATCGCTTTGGATAATAAACGTCTGTATTATATTATTATATGTTCTGAAAATGAATGAAATAAAGGAAAACGGTGTGGAACGTAGAGGACAAAGGGGCTCTAGCACAGCATTGATTAGGATACAAAAAGTCCCCGATTCGGTGTGATAGTGAGAAACAGCATATCGGTTGGGGGTGGCTTATTCTTTGCACGGCGGGTGAATGTCGTCATCGCTCTGCGGCGCCGACCGTGTATCCCTCAACTCTTTATCATATACAACACACGACTTGTTTTATTATCACGGATGCAGGGCTGTGCGCTGGGTGGTTTATTTTCACCTTCTAGCCCACCGGAGCCCTCTCCCCCCTCTCCTACTCTCTCTCTCTCGTTGTGCTATAGCGTAGCACTGCGGTGCTGATAGTAGCTGACTTCGCGCCGATTTCTGCTGCAGCGCAGCACACGAAGCAGCGGTCTAAAAGGAGAGAAAAGGGAGAGGGGGAGGCGGAGAGATCGGGGGCTGTTTGTGCTAGCCCTTTTAAGACTTCGATCGAGAGTAAAAGCACTACAACTATTGTATGGGGTCGCTTTTCCCCTCTTTCGCGTATTTGTTTTTTGCTTAGCCTTGCAATCTTGGATGTGCGTATCCGCTTATTGATTAATCCATATGTCTCCGTGGCTGTCTCCACCAAATGGTGTTATTTGCAAAGCGAAGCCCCCACTTTACGCAGCGAGTTGAACCCCCCCCCCCCCCACACACACACACAGACACGGAGAGAGGGGAGGGGGGTAATGCGGGTAGACGATAGCCGAGTACCCGCTGTTAGTGGCGATACCTGTCAAGCTCTAGAATGGCTGACTAGTCTCCTCTTTCACATCATGCCCGTAGAGGTTACCTCCTTTCGTGTACTACGCTTGCGCTGTTTAGTCAGTTTGAAGTATTCTGTCATATGTGTGTGTGTGTGTGTGTGTGTGTGTGTGTGTGTGTGTGTGTGTGTGTGTGTGTGTGTGTGTGTGTGTGTGTGTGTGTGTGTGTGTGTGCGCGCGCGCGCAGACTGACGGGCGTTCAATATCACACCTCTAGAGAGAAATTAACCCTCGTCCACCTTGTAAACTTCCCGAACGACCCTGGTCCAGTTTCACTCTTGTTACAATTACGACACACACACACTGTGCTTTTGAGAATGTGCTGCTACAGAGGTTACCCCAGATATCAGAGGGAGCGCTTGATATTTGATGACATGTCAAAAAAAATCTGTTTAACCTCTGTGTGATCCAGCTCTGTTCATGTCACGCGCATCCTCACGCCTCTTGGCTGAAGACACGGTCGGTAGGGTCATAGCTATGTTCCCCTCCCAGATATACCTGCGCTCGTGAGGAAAAATAAATAACATAACAAAAAAATAAGTAAATTACTCTCTTTAGTACCTGGCCTAACATACAGCGGAGCTGCGTATAGACCTGCTTGCTTGGTGTCACACTTTTGCCCCCAGCCCCAGTTAACACACCTGACTCCAATAATCAACCAATTATGATTTCCAGTTTCTAATGCAATTAGTTTAATCAGCTGTGTTTGCGAAGGATGGAGAAAAAGTTTGGCACAACACAGACCCCTGCGGCCTGGCTTTTTCATCCCTGCTCTAGTACCGGACAGCTCAGCTCCACCCACACCTTCTGTATTTCAGCACTGGACAGCGATAGTCTGTTGGCCTATTTCAGCACTAGACAGCGCCTAGACCTCTCCATTTTACTACTTTACTCGCCTTTCTACTCGTGTGAACTAAAGTATCTGACTACATAATGCCTGCTCTTGCAATATATTATGTTACAGCAATGCGACCAGACAAGTTGGTGTCACTTATAGCCTAGGTCTACTCAGTGTGTCGATTGTCGAGGACGCGTTTAGGTTACTGAGTTATATCATTCAGTTCACGCTGCCGGTCTCGAACACTTGTTCGAACTTCTCTGACTGACTCAACTCTCCCAGGTCTCATTGTCTCCGTAAGACACGTCACTGAGGATCAGGGGAGCATCTCAGCAAAGTTTATTCTCGAAACATATTGATCACTTTGTGTTATCCAACTCCAGTCCTCGAGTATCCCCAACAAACTATTAGCCTAAAATAAACAGTATAGTCTATTATACGTTTAGGGGCATCCGTTCTCCTAATGTTAATGGGCACACCCCCGGAAACTGCATAGCTTACGAAATCTGTATTTTCTTTCTATCCATAGTGTAAAAAAATGGCTAGCCTACTGCATGGCACGTGCACAATACTATTCACCCAGGAATCAACTCATTGGTGACATGGCCGTAGAGATCAAGAGCAAACACGTATTTGATGACTTTGATGTGACGTGTTCCACTTTTTATTTTATTTTTAATGGGGCTAAATCATTCTTGTCTCGGTGTGTCGGTTGTCTCTTTCTCTCTCCAGGTGTTTGTAAACAATCTGTGAGTAGGGGACCCGGGTGCCGAAAATAAACCGGCGTGTGTGAACTAGATTCCTTTGTACTGTATACGTCAAATGTGTGTCGTGCGCACTCCGACAGACTTACTCGCGCGCATGCTCGTGCCGGAAGGGATCTCACCTTTCTCCCGTCGGCAGTTGTATTTATCGCCAGTACTCTGTGGAGGCATTGACCACTGGGAAACCTTTCATTCCCAGGCCGTATTGGTCTGTCTGTGGCCGATTGAAATGCTGCTTCTGCTGCGGATTGCCATTTCTGTGTTGTTCTTTAGTAAATGTAATGGGAAACGCATGTGACAGAGTCGCCTATTTGGAGGCTTGTTGACATTGCGTTAAAAACACGATCTCACATTTCCTTGGGCATACAAATGTTGCACTCCTTTTACACCACCTTGCCGTTTTTCTGCTAAGGTTTCTGTTTGGCTGGATCCTATTTGTGATTCTGTCCCTCTACCGCCCCCCCCTCCTCTTCTACCTCTAAATATAGATAGAAAAAGGGGAGATGGGCTGCATCTTTCCTCCTCCTTCCCATACTGACACGCACACCTCCCCCGGTGGTTTTCGCTGGACGTTACTGCACCTCCGTTGCACATTCCCATGCAGCAGAGTGCTTTGCAGAAGCAACCGGCCACCGTGTGCATCAAAACCGCCCGTGGTTCTCTCCCCTTTCTCTTTTCTTTTACCGATGTGCGTGCTGCCCGCCCTCAGCGGCCGGTTACTTGGCTTCCCTTACACAGCGCTGGCTGGTTTGCAGCGTGTACCCCAGCCACATTGTTTTCGCCCTTGTCGTCGTCGATTGTAGCTGCTCGGAGTGTTTAGTGTGAATTGCATCCACTGCGGTGGCAGTGGGGCCCCTCCGCGGAGAGAGATGCGACAAACGTCGGGGGAACTGAAAGCATTCAGCGCCGGTGTTCTCACATAGGGCCCAATCAAGGGGGCTTTTGAAAAAAAAAAATCGTTATTTGAGGGAACACTTTTTTTTTTACATGCATGGCCGGTAATCTACCTACTGGTCACTTTATGTGTAACCTGTTTTTGAAGTAATCTAATAAAATAAAAATATATATTATTATTATTTACAGGCTAAATGCAGACCATTGACTGTATGTAGGTTTATGTTTGAGTTAGGAATCATATAGGGTTTTGGCCCTGTGTTTCCCATAACAAGATTCTGTTGTATAGAGAACAGGCTATGGTGCTGCACCACAAAACTTAGATTTTTTTTCTCCTCCAGAATTGAGTAGCGGCAGGGACCACCTCCTATAGCCTTTCTGTCACACACACACACACACACACACACACACACACACACACACACACACACACACACACACACACACACACACTTTCTCTCTGTGTCAGTCCTTGCATCATATACATTTGTACCTCCCCTTATGTACATCCTGTTCCTCAGTGTCCTTTCAGTTCATAGAGGACTGTCCCCATTCAAATACTTTGAACATGCATACTTCCATCCTTCTTTCAGTTAGTCAGAGACTGGCCCTGTTCAAATATTTAAAATTTGTATCCTTCCTTGCTTCCATCCATCCATCCTTCCTTCAGTAAGTCAGTATCTGGCCCCATTCAAAAACTCTAAACATGCATCCTTTCTTCCTTCGTTCAGTTAGTCAGGGACTGGCTCCATTCTTAAACTTTAAACATGCACCCTTCTGTCATCCAATCATGCACATCAGTAATAACCTCGAGACACAGCTGAAAGGAAGGAGGCAATCTGAAAGTATTGGAACCGTGCCCTGGAGTCAATGTCATGATAGCCGCGCTAGCCCACTGAGCTAAAGACTTGGCATTTGCCTCTGAGAGCGAACACAAGTCTCCAAGTCCCAGGCAAGGTGACTTGTGTCACTAGAGTTTAGTTTGGCAAAATACCACCTCTCCATTCACCTGATGGGGGACAGACAGAGGAGAGCAGAGAGCCACGGGGTGCTGCAGTGCAGCTGGATCTTCCCACTGAGCACACACTGGATGAATCAAAGTTGTTGCAACGTCATTTGTCAATTCATTGTGACGTATGTTTCACGTTAATTCCACATTGGATTTGAAAAAAAGTCATCAACCAGTAGTGTTTTCATCTCATTTCAACCAGTGTTGTAAAACATTGAAATGAAGGTCAACTTCAACTTAAATACATTGACTTAACTTGACTAACAGGTTGTATAACATCAATCTAATATCAACATAATTAGAACTGTATACGTTGAAATTGCGTTGAAAATTCCACGTAGAAATACATTCAATATATTGGGGTGGTTGAAACAATGTTGAAATTCATATTTGATAAAGACATATGTTATTTGACCTTGTTTCAATGTTGATAGTAAAATGCAATGTTTGAATCAACGTCATCGTTTCAATATTATGCCATCAGCCAAAATAGAGGTGTAATTGAAATAAAAACGTGAAGCCGCAATCCAGCGATTCCTGCCCGAACAGTGACTCCTACTGGTGCATGAGGGTTAAATGCATTTCAGTGAGAACAAGTATACCATCTGAATGCCTACCTCTATGAACCCTACTTAGCTTTGGCAACAAGCTGCGTTCGATTCAGCTGAGGTACCATTTTAACACATTTAGACATTGATTAGCTTCCATACTCGCTTGCGTAGACGACCTGAATAACATTGAATAGTTGAAGGTAACTCCTCTAACCTTTCTGAGGTTGGGTTTACGTAGGATACATTAACATCTGATTTGCCCAAAGGACACCGTCATTTTAAATACAAGTCAATGTATTTCAGAAGACGTTTTACCCCCATTTCAATGTTTACAAACGCTTGTTGAAACGAGATGAAAACCGCACCAGTTGATGACTTTTTTTTTTCAAATCTAATGTATTTTCCATGTTGATTCGATATCACAATTCGTTGACACATTACGTTGGAACAATGTTGATTCAACCAGTGTGTGCTCAGTGGGTTGGCTCTGGTCACTTTGTGTGCTTAAACAGCTGATTTATGATCAGATCTAACCAGAACCCGTTAGAGCAAAAAATTATTATAAGTGGCCTGGGATCAGTTGAGGTATAATGTAAAGCATAAAAGATAAGCCACAATAAGTTGTTACAAAAGGATTTCAGGTGAAGGGTCAAGCCAGTCATACAGGCTAGCTAAGGTAATAGTGCTAGAGTTATAGCTTGTTAGAGAGACACTCAAACGACCTCTGAATGAACTTGATCCATTATACTGCAACGTGAGATGATACGTTGTAGTGTTTGACCTGATTTTTTAAAAAAACACGTCGGACAGCGACATTTGTCACATAAAAGGCAGTTTGGGCGTTTTTAATGTGTGCAAATGTTTTTGTTTTTGTTCCTTTTATACTGCCTTTAATTCTATTCATAGGAACCATTATAGAGATTGTTTTTCAATGAAAAGCACATTATCAATTCAATGTATTATTATCGAAAGGAGAGGTAGCAGTCAGGGCGTGTGTTCATGTGACACAGGGCTTGTGTCCCGCTGGTCTACATCCCCTGGAGGAAGGGGTAGAGTTAGGGTTGGGAGGGTGCCTTTCCTGTTGACCCTGAGGGAAAACTCTTTCCCCTTGTGTAAAAATGGCTAATTTGGCACAGGACAGAGGGTGAAAAAACCCAACACTTAAACACCCCTTTTTCCTTCTCCTCTTTCTCTTCTCTCTTCCTCTCCCCTCCTCCACTTCCCTTCCCTTCCCCTCCCCTCTTTCTCTCCCCTCTTCCCGAACCAGTCTTCCCCTCTACCACTCAGTTCCCCATTTCCCCCCTCTTCCATTCTTTCCCTCCTCTCCTCCACTTCCCTCTTGCTCTCATCTCCTCCCCTTTTCGCCCATCCTCCACTCTCGCCTTCCCCTCTTCTCCTTCTGGTTATAGGATGGTGGGATGATTCTCATCCTCCGGAGAGAGAGAACTGGAAGCTTTTGGAGATTTGTGGGATTTGTCAGGCAGATGTCAAATTCTCCTTACTTACTAATTACTTAGTTCAATCAAATCTGTAATTTCCCAGAATGATATACCATTGTGAGTGTGCTGTTTAGGCTGAAACAAAATCAAACACAACTGGCCAGGCCTTGCATCCTTGATGAGTATTTATGGATCAGTGGAGATAAGTGAATGGCATTTGGATTACCAGTGGAGAAATTACACAGGAGTAGAGAATAGTTATTGTGGCCAAGCCCTTTGGCTGTGAGGCACACCTAGTCGAATCGAACATTGCCTAAGGCACAATGAATTGACAAGTAATACATTGCGCACACACACACACACAAGTGATGGTTTATAGCATACAGCAATTCCCTTGCACACTCTGTTTCTCACCCAACCTGCTCCGGATTCTCTCTCCCACAAGATTTCATTTTTGAACAGGGCAGGAGAAACTGATCAGAGAGGAGAGAGAGAGAGAGAGAGGAGAGGGAGAGAGAGAGAGGAGAGAGAGAGAGAGAGAGAGAGAGAGAGAGAGAGAGAGAGAGAGAGAGAGAGAGAGAGAGAGAGAGAGAGAGAGAGAGAGAGAGAGAGAGAGAGAGAGAGAGAGAGAGAGAGAGAGAGAGAGAGAGAGAGAGAGAGAGAGAGAGAGAGAGAGAGAGAGAGAGAGAGAGAGAGAAAGAAAACAAACACCTCTCTCTTTAAAACAGAACACAGACACACACACACACAATAAACCGCTCCGTCAATCTCTGTGCACCACGTCGATAACGTGATGATTTCCGTAAACCCTCTGTGTGTTCACGATATTGAAATCCCTTGTGGCACTTTCCAGGCAAGAACAGAGTGTATCGATACGTGTGCATGTATGTGTGAAGATGTGTGTGTTTGTGTGTGTGTGTGTGTGTGTGTGCGCACTGCAGAGAAGAGGTCTGTGAGAGGAGGGAGACTCATGAAATGATGATGACGGTAATGCTGCAGAGCTCCGTATAGGGGAGGGAGAATGCGAGAGGGAGGGGGGTGATGAGAGTGGAGAGAGGCTGGCGGGAAGGAGGAAGAGAGAGAGAGAGAGAGAGATGCGGCGGAGCAAGAAGGAAGAGGAGGAGGCGGCGATGGGCTGACGCTGCCTGGTAATGAAAGAGGGATGATTTGAGAGAGGAATGAAGGAGAGAGTAGAAATGGAGGGACGATCCTGAGCTTAGCAGTATCAAAGCACCTCAGGCCACAAACTGCTGGGGAAAAAGCCTACACGTGCAGAATTAAGGTGAATGGACAGACAGGGATACAAGACAGGACAGAAAGAAGTAGAGAGAGAGAGAGAGGGAGAGAGAGAGAGAGAGAAAGAAAGAAGAGAGAGAGATTTGCCAAGAGGGATGGAAAGAGATGAATAGCAAAGTTCTGCATTTTAATATCTCTCTCGCTCCCTCTCTTTCTCTGTCAAAGTGTAAAGCGTGGGTACATTTACCAGCCAACCCAGTCAATCTCTGGGTGGCCCTGTCTCTGACAGTTTGGACACAGTTGGCCCGTGTGTGTGTGTGTGTTGTATTTAATGATGGAGAAGATTCCAGTGTGTCTTTGTGGAATAGCGGCTGCTCCGCTCTCTGCTGACTGTTCCTGTACAAATACAGACGCTATGACTCAGTGCCCAGATCCTGTGTGTGTTCATTCTCTAGGACAATTATGCTTTTCCCCCATGCAGTGTGTGTACTTTACTACAGAACATATGTGTGTGGAGTGGTTGATCAAGTGTTGGAGATGAGAGAGACAAAATAAGGGAGAAAACTGTAAAATACTGAGTGATGTGAGGGCACAGAGAGAGAAGAGAGACTGACAGAGGGAGGGAGAGCAGGAGAGGAGAGGCACATTTGCAAGGACAAATATGCGTAGTGCACTGCAGTGATCAGGATTGAATACTAAGCAGAAAAAATGCAATGCCTTCTCTTTTCCTGGTTTCACCTCAATGGACAGGGTGTGTGTGTGTGTCCCGGCCAGAGAGAGAGGGAGTGTGTGTGGGTGTCTGAGTCCGTCTGCATGTGTGTGTGCGAGAGTAAGACCAGTTGGTGTGCGTGTGTGTGTGTGTATTCTTGTGTGTTTATGGCTTCCTATTGCACTTACTGTACTTTCCACAGTCTAATCCACTGGAATACAATGTACACGATAAGCACTCTCCAAGACATAGGGGTTAGTGCTCTACTTACCTGAAGCTAACATTACCCTCTATACTTCACTGTTCTTCAAGAGTTTAGCTACCTGAGGCTAACATTGCTTCACTGTTCCACTTTGTTTTCAATAGAATTCCTATGGTGTTCCCGTCCCTCCGTCCTTCCAAACCTCCATCTTTAAGATGTCCTAATTTCCATGATTATTCCCAAGGCTGCTGGGCTTTTTCTGTTCCCAGTCCCACGTGGGAGCATCTCCCTCCTCTTTCTGTCCTTTTCTTTCTGTCCTCCTCTTTCTGTCCTTCTCTTTCGGTCCTTCTCTTTCGGTCCTTCTCTTTCGGTCCTTCTCTTTCGGTCCTTCTCTTTCTGTCCTTCTCTTCCGGTCCTTCTCTTTCGGTCCTTCTCTTTCGGTCCTTCTCTTTCGGTCCTTCTCTTTTCTGTCTTTCTCGCTCTCTTTCTTCATTTGTCTGCTCTTCCTCTTTGCTCCCTCGTCATCCTCCTGCCCTTTCTTCTTATTCTCTCTTTCTTTCTGTCTGTCTTCATCTCCCTATCTGTCACTCAGACTCTCTCTCCCAGTGGAAATGCGTGTCCACTTCTAAGGGCTCATAATGTTCCCTCCTTAGGGACGACAGGAAGTAATGTCCACTCGGGTGCTAAGACGTCTCCACTGACTTCTCTCCAGGAATGAAGTCCTTTTAGGACACAGGGACACTCAGACCCAACGGGATATGTGAGAGTTCATTCCACTCTTTGGTAGCATCAATGCACACTCCTCGGGGCATGGGGATGTTCCCTCTCCCTATATAGGGTACACTTTAGTCCCTGGTTAGTGAGGACTGAGCAGTAGTGTCATTACTTTTGAATGAGCTGGTTATATAAAAAATGGTCTGGATGCGTGGGACTGTCTCAACATCTATATGTCTCAATGGGCATGGGCAAAACACAGTATATGGATCAGGGAGGGAGGGAGAAAGAGAATGGGGTGGGGGGGAGAAGAGAGAGGCGGGAGGGAGAAAGAGAGGTAGAACAGAGAGGGGGATAAAAGAGAGAGCTGGAAGAGAGAGAGTGGGAAGAGTGTTTGCTTGGATGGTTTGAAATGAACAGAATGGGGACCAGGAGGAAAATGTGGGAGGGTCATGATTTTTCAATTTCATTCAAGAGGAGGGTTTAGTATTTAAAAAAAAAAATCTAGTCCAGGGGAGGGGCATGTCATTTGTAATTGATGAAATGTCAATATTTCTCAGTGTTTTAGAATTAGTTGCGTAGCAGGCTTTTATCGATGTGTGCCTGATGCCGCCCCGAATCTCTGACTCTTCGCTGGGCGCGCAATATCAAGTGCACCTGTAGGCTATTTAGTGTGGTCTCAATCAAATGCTCCACGGGCTAAGGCCTAGGCTGCAGGAGCACAGAGCAAAGTTATATTCGTGAGAAAATGTACTTTCTTCTTTTGCGCTGCTGGGAACGGCGATATTAAAACTAGGCTGCCATGCTCTTGCTGATCGAAACCTGTTGGCTGTGTAGCTTTTAAAGTGGCAGTTCAGAAGGAGAGTCAAAGGCTTCTTCCGAAATGGGTATGTATTTATACTCCCCCAAAAATGTTATACAGTGCACGCAGACTAGCCTATGCTGTTCAGTTTGAGAGGGAAAGTACGACGATGAGAAGGAGGACCGGAAGTCAACTTTGACAGCTTGCTGCGACTATAATCGATTTGATATACAATAGGTTTCTCGCCCATGATGGAACTACACTGAACAAAAGTATAAAGGCAAACATGCAACAATTTCAACGGTTTTACTGAGTTTACAGTTCGTATAAGGAAAATCAGTCAACTTAAATGAATTCATTAAGGCCCTAATCTATGGATTTCACATGACTGGGAATGCAGGTGTGCATCTGTTGGTCACAGGTACCAAAACAAAAAAAAGTAGGAGCGTGGATCAGAAAACCAGTCAGTATCTGGTGATCACCGCTTGCCTCATGCAAATGATGGTCACACCAGAGCTGATCAGGCTGTCGATCGTGGCCTACGGAATGTTGTCCCACTCCTCTTCGATGGCTGAGCCAAGTCGCAGGTTATTGGCCGGAACTGGAACACACGGGGGATGAATGGCACGACAAAGGGCATACAAATTGGCATCGATATAATGCAATTGTGTTCGTTGTCCGTAGCTTATGCCTGCAGTACCATAACCCCACCTCCACCAGTGGGCACTGTGTTCACAACGTTGACATCGGCAAACCGCTCACCCACACGACGCCATACACGCGGTCTGCGGTTGTGAGGCTGGTTAGACGTACAGCCAAATTCTTTCAAACAACGTTGGAGGGCAGCTTATGGTAGAGAAACGATCATTCAATTATCTGGCAACAGCTCTGGTGGACATTCCTGCAGTCAGCGTGCCAATTGCACGCACCCTCAACACTTGAGACATCCGTGACATTGTGTTTTGCGACAAAACGGCAGATTTTAGAGTGGCCTTTTATTGTCCCCAGCACAAGGCGCACCTCTGTAATGATCATGCTGTTTAATCAGCTTCGTGACATGCCACATCTGTCAGGAGGATGGATTATCTTGGCAAAGGAGAAATGCTCACTAACAGGGATGTAAACACATTTGTGCACAAAATCTGAGCGAAATAAGCTTTTTTTGTGCGTACAGTATGGGACATTTCTTTTATTTCAGCTCATGAAACATGGGACAAACACGTTACATGTTGCACTTTTCTCTACTTTCTGTTGTTGTATATTTATCAGAGCTACTGAGATATCGACCTCACAATAATCGCTAATTTGACTAACTTGCACTGTGTCGCTGAAGCCATGAAGCGGTAGCCGCGGCACAGTCAATCAGGCAGCTCATGGTGCTGCATCATGCACTCTAAATAGCCTACCTCCGTGTCTGTGAAGTTAGAACCAGGACTCGAATTGAGGGGGTATGAGTGTGCCATAGGCCTACCTTTTGGTTAGGAATATTGTTTTGTTATTTTGTTCAATAAAAGCATAGGCATATCCCTTGTTAGCTTTACAGGGATCCTTCAAGGATTTGTACAATGAGGCCCTTTATCCTTTATCAGATGATCGCGTACCATTCGCATGTCTCTGGTCCAGTAGGAAGTTAGAGAGACTTTCGCCAGCCAATGCTAGCGCTGGTTAACAACTTCCTTCAAAACGGCACATCAAAAATGGTTCTCCACGTGTTCATCTGACTCTGGGGAAGTAGATACATGGCCTCATTCCCAAAATCCCGAGGTATCCCTTTAAGATTGTGAAGAGAATAAAACGATGATATGAAGGGATCTATATTAGCGCTTTGGTCCTTGATGCTTTATGCCAGAAACGAGCTGTAAAAAAACAGAACGGGGAAAGAAGTGACTTTGAATGCAGATGCGGACGTCTTTGTTTGGTTTCTATGACGTTCCTTGGCTGAGCTACAACTTTCTATAGCAGAAGGAGACCGAAATAGACTTTGCTTGGGAAGTCATCTAATTCTGTCGCTATCAATTGATTAAGCTATTCACTTTCTGTGCGGTAGAAGACGGTTTAAACCCAGACAGCTTTTAGGGAAACACTTGTGACCTTCTCTCGTTGGTTTAAGCCAATGGAAGAAGAGTAGCCAGCAGTTTAAAGCTTTACATTTTTCTGCGTCTGCAGGCCTACTCTGTCTGGGGTGGAAAGGTAGGCCCTACTCTGTCTGGGGTGGAAAGGTAGGCCTACTCTGTCTGGGGTGGAAAGGTAGGCCTACTCTGTCTGGGGTGGAAAGGTAGACCTACTCTGTCTGGGGTGGAAAGGTAGGCCCTACTCTGTCTGGGGTGGAAATGTAGGCCTACTCTGTCTGGGGTGGAAAGGTAGGCCTACTCTGTCTGGGGTGGAAAGGTAGGCCTACTCTGTCTGGGGTGGAAAGGTAGGCCTACTCTGTCTGGGGTGGAAAGGTAGGCCTACTCTGTCTGGGGTGGAAAGGTAGGCCTACTCTGTCTGGGGTGGAAAGGTAGGCCTACTCTGTCTGGGGTGGAAAGGTAGACCCTACTCTGTCTGGGGTGGAAAGGTAGACCTACTCTGTCTGGGGTGGAAAGGTAGACCCTACTCTGTCTGGAGTGGAAAGGTAGACCTACTCTGTCTGGGGTGGAAAGGTAGACCCTACTCTGTCTGGGGTGGAAAGGTAGGCCTACTCTGTCTGGGGTGGAAAGGTAGACCTACTCTGTCTGGAGTGGAAAGGTAGACCTACTCTGTCTGGAGTGGAAAGGTAGACCTACTCTGCCTGGGCTGGAAAGGTAGGCCTACTCTGTCTGGGGTGGAAAGGTAGGCCTACTCTGTCTGGAGTGGAAAGGTAGACCTACTCTGTCTGGAGTGGAAAGGTAGACCTACTCTGTCTGGGGTGGAAAGGTAGGCCTACTCTGTCTGGGGTGGAAAGGTAGACCTACTCTGTCTGGAGTGGAAAGGTAGACCCTACTCTGTCTGGAGTGGAAAGGTAGACCTACTCTGTCTGGGGTGGAAAGGTAGACCCTACTCTGTCTGGGGTGGAAAGGTAGGCCTACTCTGTCTGGGGTGGAAAGGTAAGCCTACTCTGTCTGGGGTGGAAAGGTAGGCCTACTCTGTCTGGGGTGGAAAGGTAGGCCCTACTCTGTCTGGGGTGGAAAGGTAGGCCTACTCTGTCTGGGGTGGAAAGGTAGGCCTACTCTGTCTGGGGTGGAAAGGTAGACCTACTCTGTCTGGGGTGGAAAGGTAGGCCTACTCTGTCTGGGGTGGAAAGGTAGGCCTACTCTGTCTGGGGTGGAAAGGTAGGCCTACTCTGTCTGGGGTGGAAAGGTAGGCCTACTCTGTCTGGAGTGGAAAGGTAGACCTACTCTGTCTGGGGTGGAAAGGTAGACCTACTCTGTCTGGGGTGGAAAGGTAGACCTACTCTGTCTGGGGTGGAAAGGTAGACCTACTCTGTCTGGGGTGGAAAGGTAGACCTACTCTGTCTGGGGTGGAAAGGTAGACCTACTCTGTCTGGGGTGGAAAGGTAGACCTACTCTGTCTGGGGTGGAAAGGTAGACCTACTCTGTCTGGGGTGGAAAGGTAGGCCCTACTCTGTCTGGGGTGGAAAGGTAGGCCTACTCTGTCTGGGATGGAAAGGTAGGCCTACTCTGTCTGGGGTGGAAAGGTAGACCTACTCTGTCTGGGGTGGAAAGGTAGACCCTACTCTGTCTGGAGTGGAAAGGTAGACCCTACTCTGTCTGGGGTGGAAAGGTAGACCCTACTCTGTCTGGGGTGGAAAGGTAGACCCTACTCTGTCTGGGGTGGAAAGGTAGACCTACTCTGTCTGGGGTGGAAAGGTAGACCCTACTCTGTCTGGGGTGGAAAGGTAGGCCTACTCTGTCTGGGGTGGAAAGGTAGACCTACTCTGTCTGGAGTGGAAAGGTAGACCTACTCTGTCTGGAGTGGAAAGGTAGACCTACTCTGCCTGGGCTGGAAAGGTAGGCCTACTCTGTCTGGGGTGGAAAGGTAGGCCTACTCTGTCTGGAGTGGAAAGGTAGACCTACTCTGTCTGGAGTGGAAAGGTAGACCTACTCTGTCTGGGGTGGAAAGGTAGGCCTACTCTGTCTGGAGTGGAAAGGTAGGCCTACTCTGTCTGGGGTGGAAAGGTAGGCCTACTCTGTCTGGAGTGGAAAGGTAGGCCCTACTCTGTCTGGAGTGGAAAGGTAGACCTACTCTGTCTGGAGTGGAAAGGTAGACCTACTCTGTCTGGAGTGGAAAGGTAGGCCTACTCTGTCTGGAGTGGAAAGGTAGACCTACTCTGTCTGGGGTGGAAAGGTAGACCTACTCTGTCTGGAGTGGAAAGGTAGGCCCTACTCTGTCTGGGGTGGAAAGGTAGGCCCTACTCTGTCTGGGGTGGAAAGGTAGGCCTACTCTGTCTGGGGTGGAAAGGTAGACCTACTCTGTCTGGAGTGGAAAGGTAGACCTACTCTGTCTGGGGTGGAAAGGTAGGCCTACTCTGTCTGGAGTGGAAAGGTAGGCCTACTCTGTCTGGGGTGGAAAGGTAGGCCCTACTCTGTCTGGAGTGGAAAGGTAGACCTACTCTGTCTGGAGTGGAAAGGTAGGCCTACTCTGTCTGGAGTGGAAAGGTAGGCCTACTCTGTCTGGAGTGGAAAGGTAGGCCTACTCTGTCTGGGGTGGAAAGGTAGGCCCTACTCTGTCTGGAGTGGAAAAGTAGGCCTACTCTGTCAGGGGTGGAAAGGTAGGGCCTACTCTGTCTGGAGTGGAAAGGTAGGCCTACTCTGTCTGGGGTGGAAAGGTAGGCCCTACTCTGTCTGGGGTGGAAAGGTAGGCCCTACTCTGTCTGGGGTGGAAAGGTAGACCTACTCTGTCTGGGGTGGAAAGGTAGGCCCTACTCTGTCTGGGGTGGAAAGGTAGGCCTAACTTTTGGAAGTACCATGCTCAGCTTCATCATGAAGTCTCAGATTTATTTAGTTGCAAACAGGGACGGTTTCATTACAAACAAGACACGATGATTTGGCATTGGAGAAATATGATGAGATGAAAACATAGGCCTTTCTCTCTGTCCATTCTTAGCCTTTCAATTTTGTCATGTGTGTGCTATTAAAAAAAAAGATTCTGCTCAGGTCTCCAGTCATGTGAAATTACGTAGAATTGCATGACATTTTTACAAAAAGCTTATTTTTTTCAGACCTGCAAATACGATGATATAATAAAAGCATTGCATGAATCTAAAGAAGGTATTTCCCGGCCCTCATCTATTTCCACGGTGGCTTGCAAACCCACAACCTTCTGGCCCCGGGGCCCTGTGCTTATCAAAACTCCGGCATTGCCATGAGATGCTTACAGGACGATTAAATACTTTTTTCTTTACATAGTTGAATGTGCTGACAACAAAATCACACAAAAAGTATCAATGCAAATCAAATGTATCAACCCATGGAGGTCTGGATTTGGAGTCACACTCAAAATTAAAGTGGAAAACCACACTACAGGCTGATCCAACTTTGATGTAATGTCCTTAAAACAAGTCAAAATGAGGCTCAGTAGTGTGTGTGGCCTCCACGTGCCTGTATGACCTCCCTACAATGCCTGGGCATGCTCCTGATGAGGTGGCGGATGGTCTCCTGAGGGATCTCCTCCCAGACCTGGACTAAAGCATCCGCCAACTCCTGGACAGTCTGGTGCAACGTGGCGTTGGTGGGTGGAGCGAGACGTGATGTCCCAGATGTGCTCAATTGGATTCAGGTCTGGGGAACGGGCGGGCCAGTCCATAGCATCAATGCCTTCCTCTTGCAGGAACTGCTGACACACTCCAGCCACATGAGGTCTAGCATTGTCTTGCATTAGAAGAACCCAGGGCCAACCGCACCAGCATATGGTCTCACAAGGGGTCTGAGGATCTCATCTCGGTACCTAATGGCAGTCAGGCTACCTCTGGCGAGCACATGGAGGGCTGTGCGGCCCCCCAAAGAAATGCCACCCCACACCATGACTGACCCACCTCCAAACCGGCCATGCTGGAGGATGTTGCAGGCAGCAGAACATTCTCCACGGCGTCTCCAGACTCTGTCACGTCTGTCACATGCTCAGTGTGAACCTGCTTTCATCTGTGAAGAGCACAGGGTGCCAGTGGCGAATTTTCCAATCTTGGTGTTCTCTGGCAAATGCCAAACGTCCTGCGCGGTGTTGGGCTGTAAGCACAACCCCCACCTGTGGACGTCGGGCCCTCATACCACCCTCATGGAGTCTGTTTCTGACCGTTTGAGCAGACACATGCACATTTGTGGCCTGCTGGAGGTCATTTTGCAGGGCTCTGGCAGTGCTTCTCCTGCTCCTCCTTGCACAAAGGCGGAGGTAGCGGTCCTGCTGCTGGGTTGTTGCCCTCCTACGGCCTCCTCCACGTCTCCTGATGTACTGGCCTGTCTCCTGGTAGCGCCTCCATGCTCTGGACACTACGCTGACAGACACAGCGAACCTTCTTGCCACAGCTCGCATTGATGTCCCATCCTGGATGAGCTGCACTACCTGAGCCACTTGTGTGGGTTGTAGACTCTACCACTAGAGTGAAAGCACCGCCAGCATTCAAAAGTGACCAAAACATCAGCCAGGAAGCATAGGAACTGAGAAGTGGTCTGTGGTCACCACCTGCAGAACCACTCCTTTATTGGGGGTGTCTTGCTAATTGCCTATAATTTCCACCTGTTGTCTATTCCATTTGCACAACAGCATGTGAAATTTATTGTCAATCAGTGTTGCTTCCTAAGTGGACAGTTTGTTTTCACAGAAGCGTGATTGACTTTAGTTACATTGTGTTGTTTAAGTGTTCCCTTTTATTTTTTTGAGCAGTGTATAATTATATATATAGATGGAGAGATTTGCATTAGAAGGCTCTCAAGTTCTTGAGGAGAACGAGGCTCAGCTCCTATGGAAGATGTTTTTATCAATGTGAGGTGATCTAACCATTCACAAGTACTGTTCAACACTCAACCCACAACTATGACACACATTCTCTTCTCTCTCTCTCCCCGCTCCAGCCCACTCATTCTCTCCCTCCCTATGCACATATGCACACACTTATAGTAACACATGCACACTGTACCTTTACATAATTGCATATTGTACATGCACACACACACACACACACACACACACACACACACACACACACTATCCCCATACTATTAGTTATGAAAGTTCAGACACTTTAATGATCCACGCAAGGTTGATGTGTGCAGAGCAAAGTGTGTAGTGCACAATACATATTGCATAGTGTGCAGTCTGTAATGGAAAGTGTTGTGTCGCAGACCAATGAGATGCTAAACGTTTAACAGCACCAACAACAGGGGAGTGTATTGTATTCATGATCATGGTATCAGAATGGTTGTAGTGTTAAAAAAACATGTTCATGTGCTGGATCTGACTGGGCTGGATGGGTGGACACCCTGTGGTCTCTAGAATGACACCTATTTCCTCATTTAAAAATGTGTGCACTACTAAGGGAATAGGCACCGCACTGGCACCCTATAACCAAATGGCACTCACTGTGGAATAGGGTAGAGAGAGGTCATCACTGGGGCTCCAACTAATAAGACTATTAAGACTCATTCAGCTACAATTTCTGGGCTCTGAGTTTTCCCTGGACCTAGCCTCATTTGCTCCATCCATCCATCCCCCCCCTCCTCCACTCTTTCTCTGGCCCAGGACAGGGACCAGCTGCTGGGCCGCTGGGGTTCTCCTGGCCCCCCGGCCCCTGTGGCTCCACCGCTCTGTGGCTTTGTAGCTCTGGCCAGTTCCCACTCCCTCTGGTTTGCTGAGAGAGAGAGATTTTTTTAAAAATTCAACCAGCTTTTATTGGCACTATTCAAATCACACAGGAAACGGAATGGGAGAGTAAAAGAGAGAGAGAGTAAAATGGGAGATTTTGAGAGGGAATGAGAGATAAAGAGAGAGAGCGAGACGTAGAGAAAGCGAGAGAGATAAATGTATAGTCAGAGGGAGAGAGACAAATGGAGAGAGAGAGAGAGAGAGAGAGAGAGGGGGGAGAGCTGGCTGGTATGGTGCACAGTATGTTTGTTCTAACCTCCTCCCTCCCCCAGATGGCTCTGATGCTGCTACTGATGATGCTGCGACTGGTCCCTGCGTCTACCGCTTCAGCCCTCTCTCTCTCTCTCTCTCTCTCTCTCTCTCTCTCCCCCTCTTACCCTACTCTCTCTCTTTCATTTTAGCTCTCTTTCCCTTTCTCTCTATCCAATTCAAAGGTCATTATTGGCAGGGGAAACATATGTTAACAAAGCAAGTGAAGTAGATAATAAACATGAAACAAATGCAAAGGTTCCACCAATCTCATTCTCTCCTCTTCCTCACGCACTCCCTATCACAGTTCTCACTCTCTGTTCCTCTCACACGTTGATGCTATTCACATTATCCCCTCTTTCTCTTACACGCTCTCGTTCCTCGCCCCTCCCCTCCTCTTGCAGGGTCTTTGTATTTCACACTAGTGGGATTCTCTCTCACGTAAAACCCCACTCAAACACACACACGTCTCTGCTTGATGTGGTGCATTCAAAGACACACACACACACACACACATACTGACTGATTGCTAATCAATAGAGAATGCGTTGATGACCTCATGCACATTAAAGTGTCAGTAAGAGGTGGGCAGAGCCTTGCTGTCAATAATCAGTCACATCCCACACTAACACAGCCACTCCCACCACATAGGCCTTACCTCACAGTACGTGGAAGTTACCCAGGGTCAGATATTCTTACATCTCTCTTGTAGTTGAGGTTAGCGTTAGTGGTCAAGAAATCTGATGTTAGATCTGTGTTTCTTTTGTTAGATAAACTTAGAATCCAATACTGTCCAAAAATCTATTGTTTTAAAACGACTACCACATGGATATCCCTCTACACATACTGGACACGGAGCTGTGCTGCTTTCGTATTATAATGGGCAAAATAAAGCAGACGATGTCACAGTGGTTGAAGCAGAACAGACGATGTCACAGTGGTTGAAGCAGAACAGACGATGTCACAGTGGTTGAAGCAGAACAGACGATGTTACAGTGGTTGAAGCAGAACAGACAATGTCACAGTGGTTTTACAACCCACACCTCTCTCTCTCTCTCTCTCTCTCTCTCTCTCTCTCTCTCTTCTCTTCTCTCTCTCCTTTCTCTCTCTCTCTCTCTCTGTGCATAGCCCTTTGTACTGGGGCATTATTCGAGTCGTGACTGATACAGCTCCCTATGGTATTCTCCATTCATGCAGCTCTAAAGACCTGTAGCGATCTCTTTCTGGCAGGGCCTCCTTTCGGGTTATGACTGTGTTGTGCAGGAGCCCGGAGCAGGATTTGGCAGCTGGCTGTTCTTGCCGTTCAGAACAGAGCAGTAGTCATTGCACCAATCTCTATCCACTAGCAGAGCTGGAGTGAGCACATTTTCTCTCTCTCTCCTTTCCTTTTTGCCTCCTCTTCTCCGATCTCCATCCTCCTCTCTTCTCCTTCTCTCCTGTTTTAGCACACTGGCTCAGCTCGCAAGGTTCCTTTCGTTAGCCGCTGTCAATATCCTCAGACACGACACACACGTGCACACGGTGTCACGTTCACACATGTTATGCAGTTTTGCACCGTGGCTTTGGGGTTGTTTGCACTCCTATGTACTGTAGCTACTCTACGGATGGATACTCTTTGTGCTATAGCCCTGTGACTATGCCACTGCTTCTCTCTCATTTCTCTCTCCTGCCTCTCCTGCCTCCCTGTTCCTCCTTGGGTATCCATTGGTCCGTGTCAAGAGAGAGAGAGAGAGAGAGAGCAAAAGAGCGAATGATCTCAATGCAATACATTAGCTTGAAGCTCAAGTGCTCTCCCTCCCTCTGTCGCCCTCCTCCCCTCCCAATATTTTAGAGATATTACATCAAAAATCGTACTTTCACCCCAACAAACTCTGTGTTTTCTGCTTTTGTCTTCTATGATCTGCGGATGCTTTTAGTTGATGGCTTCAATCTATTGATTTTCTCACGAAAGACTTCTCCGCCACTCTTTGTTTTTCATCCTATCGATTTTGTGATGTGCTGATTCAGTGCAGCGATCCCGCTTACGCGCTGCTTATGGCCCAAAGCAATTAAATGTCCGGGCTAGTGATGGTTGTCGGTCTGTCTTCTGCTTTAGTATTTACTTGTCCCTCTGAAGCTTTGAAGGATGGATGTGTAGCTAACAGAGACAAATGATTTTCTGGATTTTGCGCAGTTGGGTGGGAAACTTTGACATTTGACTGGTGTGAATGTGGAAGTATAGACTGCATCAGTGGTGGCTGGTGGCACTTTAAATCGTAGGATGGACTCATATAATTTTTTATTTTAATTTTTTTATTTTACCTTTATTTTACTAGGCAGGTCAGTTAAGAACAAATTCTTATTTTCAATGACGGCCTAGGAACAGTGGGTTAACTGCCCGTTCAGGGGCAGAACGACAGATTTGTACCTTGTCAGCTCGGGGATTTGAACTTGCAACCTTTCGGTTACTAGTCCAACGCTCTAACCACTAGGCTACCCTGCCGCCCCATAGGCTACCCTGTCTGGATTCCATATGTTTGATACGCTTCTGTTCATTCCATTCGAGCCATTACTATTGGCCGTCCTCCCCTCACCAGCCTCCATTTGACCATATAGGCCTAAATAGGCTACTATAGCATTATGGCAGTTTGAAGCGTTTGGATATCTGTTCTAACCCAGATGTTAACTTCTCCCTGTCAGAAGCCTCTTTGTCAGGTAAAGGCCCAATGTAAGTCGTTTTTATATCAAATAATTTCTGTGAAACAATTAAGTACCTTACTGTAATAGATTTCCATTCAACTGTTCTTAACTATTTCTCAATCAAGACTTGTGCTAGGACTGTCTGGGAGTGGTCTGAGGGGAAAACTGAAAACTAGCTGTTATTGGCAGAGAGGTTTGTAACTCTTTAACCAATTTGCCACATGGCGAAAGCCGAAACTCCTACCCATGCAAACCTGCTGATTTAGAACGTCCTGTGTAGATTTTATTTTCAACCAGTTCACTAACAGGAAATAACACTGATCAAATGTCTTCACACTTTTACATGGTTAGTTTCATCAGCTGTTATCATGCAATATGATATGAAACACAGGGAAACTGAATTTTGACTACACTGGGCCTTTTTTAAAGGCCATCATCATACTTAATGCTTTATAACAATTACAATTCATAAATTCAATTCTGCCCAGACTGCTGCTATTGGTTCTTCATTTGATCCCTCCCTTGAGACGGCCACACTGGGAAGAGCCAATCACGGCACTTTTGTCTGTTTGGAATTGTATGACTTTTGATGTCTGTTAAGTGATCACGGGTATTTGGATTGTAGATGGGGTGCAATTCAGAAAGTATTCAGACCCCTTTACATTTTCCACATTTTGTTACGTTACAGCCTTTTTTATAAAATATATGAAATAAAAAAATGTTCCCCATCAATCTACACACAATACCACATAATGACAAAGTGAAAACAGTTTTTTAGATATACCTTATTTCAGACCCTTTGCTATGAGACTCGAAATTGAGCTCAGGTGCATCCTGTTTCCACTGATCGTCCTTGAGATGTTTCTACAACTTGATTGAAGTCGACTTGTGGTAAATTCAATTGATTGGACATGATTTGGAAAGGCACACAACTGTATATATAAGGTCCCACAGTTGACAGTGCATGTCAGAGCAAAAACCAAGCCATGTGATTGAAGGAATTACCCATAGAGCTCCGAGACAGGATTGTGTCAAGGCACAGATCGTGGGAAGGGTACCAAAACATTTCTGCAGCATTAAAGGTCCCCAGAAAACAGTGTTGGAACCACCAAGGCTCTTCCTAGAAGAACTGCTCAATCGGGGGAGAAGGGCCTTGGTCAGGGAGGTGACCAAGAACCTGACAGCGCTCCAGAGTTCCACTGTGGTGATGGGAGAACCTTCCAGAAGGACAACCATCTCTGCAGCACTCCACTAATTAGGCCTTTATAGGAGAGTGGCCAGACGGAAACCACTCTTCAGTAAAAGGCACATGACAGCCGCTTGGAGTTTGCCAAAAGGCACCTAAATGACTCTCAGACCATTCATCCGTTCTAATGAAACCAAGATTGAACTCTTTGGCCTGAATGCCAAGCGTCACGTCTGGAGGAAACTTGGCACCATCCCTTTGGAGAAGCACGGCGGTGGCAGCATCATGCTGTGGGGGATGTTTTTCAGCGGCAGGGACTGGGAGACTAGTCAGGATCGAGGGAAAGATGAACGGAGCAAAGTACATAGAGATCCTTGATGAAAACCTACTCCAGAGCACTCAGGACCTTAGACTGGGGGCGAAGGTTCCCCTTCCAACCGGATAACGACTCTAAGAGTCCCATAGGGCGGCACACAATTGGCCCAGCACCGTCCGGGTTAGGGGAGGGTTTTGCTGGAGTAGGCCATCATTGTAAATAAGAATTTGTTCTTAACTGGCTTGCCTAGTTAAATAAAGGTTCAAATTAAATCTTGTAAAGTCCGTGCACCAAAGAATTGAGGCGGTCCAGAGGTCAAAAGGGGGTGCAACTCAATATTAGGGATGTGTTCCTAATGTTTTGTATACTCAGTGTATAGTGCTAATAGTATATATTAGTATTGGCTAGGTTTGGGTTAGGTTAGGTTACAGTATATTACATCACACTTATAGCTTAAAATGATTCAGCAGAATAGTGGGTCTAATGTACAGTATGTCAGCGTCCCCTCCCCAACTCAAAAGAAGCTGACGTCATGACCGTGTCCTTACAGTGACGAGAGTGTGTGTGTCCTCACGGTGTTGTGTGCGTGTGTGTGCGCGCCAGCGTGTGTGTGCATGTCCTTACAGTGGGGTGAGGCTGACCGGAGCGTCATGGAGGTGACCGGACTACAAATAGCTCCTCTTTACATTTGCATCAGTTATTCCCCATGAGGTGTCAATAAACGCTGTGCCCTGCCTGGATATGTTGCCTGCCTGGATATGTTGCCTGCCTGGATGCTGCCTGCCTGGATGCTGCCTGCCTGGATGCTGCCTGCCTGGATGCTGCCTACCTGGATGCTGCCTGCCTGGATGCTGCCTGCCTGGATGTTGCCTGCCTGGATGCTGCCTGCCTGGATGTTGCCTGCCTGGATGCTGCCTGCCTGGATGCTGCCTGCCTGGATGCTGCCTACCTGGATGCTGCCTGCCTGGATGCTGCCTGGGCCTGGCTGTCTTCTGTCCTCTAGTCAACGCTCTATGTTTTATGCTTCGGCCTCAACTGCACACCGGCAGTTTGGTTCGGTCAAGGTGTGTGTTTTGTGTGTGTGTGTGTGTGTGTGTGTGTGTGTGTATTATGATTTGGTTAGATTTTTGTCTGTTTGTGTCTCTACACTCTTTTGACTGTCCCCATAGGAAAACATTTTGAAGAACCCTTTTGGTTCCAAGTAGAATATTTTTGTAGACCATGTAGAACCCTCGGTGGAAAGTGTTCTTTGCCTGTCCCCATAGGGGAACCTAAAATGGTTGTACCTGGAACCAAAAAGGGTTCTCCTATGGGGACAGGCAAATAACCCTTTTTTGTAAGAGTGTACTGCATCTCTTCACATTAAGACTTTCCGTGTGTGTGCATGCGTGCGTGCGTGTGTGTGTGTGTGCGTGTGTGCGTGTGTGTATGTGCATGCGTGCGTGCGTGTGTGTGCGTGTGTGTATGTGCATGCGTGTGTGTGTGTGTGTGTGTGTGTTTGTTTTACCCTGCCTCCACTTCTTACTCATGAACTGTACTTGCATGCTGTGTTGTCTATTCAGACTGGAGGTGGTGGTGCAGTGCATTAGTGTTTAGCAGGCTGGGTTGTTTTAGGTAGCAACTCTAGTATCTCTCTCTCTCCCCCCATCTCTCCTCTCTCTCTCTCCCCCCATCTCTCTCTCTCTCTCTCTCTCTCTCCCCCCATCTCTTCTCTCTCTCTCTCTCTCTCCCCCATCTCTCCTCTCTCTCTCTCTCTCCCCATCTCTCCTCTCTCTCTCTCTCTCCCCCCATCTCTCCTCTCTCTCTCTCTCCCCCCATCTCTCCTCTCTCTCTCCTCTCTCTCTCTCTCTCTCTCTCTCTCTCTCTCTCTCCCCCATCTCTCTCTCTCTCTCTCTCTCTCTCTCTCTCTCCTTCTTTCTCTCTCTCTCTCTCTCTCTCTCTCTCTCCCCCCATCTCTCCTCTCTCGCTCTCTCTCCCCCTTCTTTCTCTCTCTCTCTCTCTCTCTCTCTCTCTCTCTCTCTCTCTCTCTCTCTCTCTCTCCGACTCAGTGCTACCACTCTGGTGAGTCCCTCCACAGCTCTGGGGCTGTCTTAAGGTCTGGGGTATGAATAGAGCGCAGTGCTAATGCACGGCACACTGAAAAAAGGTCTGGAGAGAGAGATGGATGGGGAGAGATGTGCCTCCTATGCACCCCACACTACCGTAGCACCCTAGGAACATGACAGGACTAGTTCCGTCATACACAGATAGATGGTATTGTTTCTAGGTATCTTACTGTTGCCGTTCAGTTATAAGAATAACTAATGCACATGTGTTTAGATGAGCACATACACACACACACACACACACACATTCCTTCTCTCTCTCTACGCCTCTTCCCCCTGTACTCGGGCTCTGGTCTAGCCCATGTGTTGTGTTGTACTGCAATATTTATACAACTGCAATATTAATCCCATGTTCTTTCTTTGTGTACGAGGAGAGCAAAGTTTTCAGCTCCTCTGTACTGTGGTGTACAGGAGTGTTGGTGACCAGTCAGTGGCTCGTCAGAACTCTTCATTTGGGACACTTCGGCCAGCTACAATGACATGGCGTTGGAAACCCCACCCCAGCTTGTTATTAGACAGAGAGGAGAGAGACAGTGGAACGGATGGGAGGAGAGAGTGTCACATAGACAGCGGGTCACACCGCTGGACCACCCTGGCCACAGGAAACGCACCGTTTTGTTAGTCATTTCATGTGATGGTGACAACATGCATTGTGTTATTGACGAGCCGATCAGGACTGTGTTGTGGAAGGATGGCTCCGTGTATATGGGCAGCAGGTAGCCTGGCAGGTAGAGAGGTGAGCCAGCGGCGATCTCACGGGAAAGATCTGGTGGGAGTGAGCTGGCTACCGGAGCGTTTGCTGGTATCAAATCCTAGATGCCGTTGCCTGCTGTTGTGCCCTTGAGCAAGGCAGTTAATCCCCAACGACAACTGTTCCACGGGTGCCCAGTGTGGCAACCCCCTGCTCTTACCTCTCCAGCCTGTATATGCATGTGTCTTTTGGAGGGTTTGGGATAAATCAGAAGTTACATTTCGGTTGGACCTTGTGTACAATTGACAAATAAAGTCATCTTAAAGTACCAGTAGAATAGATAGCTAGGTGGTCGATAGAGCTGTTCACATTCAGTAAGTGATGAGTTTAGTTTCATGGAACTCCCTTCTATATGACAGTGCACCCTATATGACCGGTATTCACACTTAGGGTGCACTTAAACCCTGCGTCTCTCTTGACTTTCTCTCTCTAGTCTAACCTGATTCCCCTCTCTCTCTGTCTCGCTCTCGGTTTCCCTCCCCCTCAGGGATGTTAGACCTGTGTTGTGCTGTATGATCTGACTGTGATGACTTGTGAGCGGGGCTTGTCTTCATACAGCCTAATTGATGCTAATAGTCTGTTGTGATCTGCTGTCCCAAGCTCTCTTTCTCTCCCCCTTTACCTCTTCTTCTTCTTCTTCTTCTCCCCCTCTCCTTCCCTTCTCTCGTCACTCCCCCTTTCCTGCCACCTCTCTTTTCCTTTATCCTGTATCTCTCTCTCTCTCTCTCTCTCTCTCTCTCTCTCTCTCTCTCTCTCTCATCTATCGTTCTCTCTCTCCCTCTTTCACTCTGCCTATTTTTCTGTCTCCCCCTCTCGTTCACTCGCTCTCGCTGACCCTCCCTCTCTCAAATTTTCTTTCTTTCTCTCACTATCTCTTTTTCTCTCTCCATTTTTCTCTCCCCCCTTTTATCAGCACTCTGAAGTTTTTAACTGAGAGACCATTAATGAGAATGTTGTTAATATCCACTTTTATGTGTTATTTTATGCACAAGCAGACGTGTGTGTGTGTGTGTGTGCGCGTGTTTTTGTGTGTGTGTGTGTGCGTGTTTTTGTGTGTATGAACTTCTTGATCCTGAGGCCACTTAGTTGCTTTCAAGAAGCCATGATGGCTTGTATTTTTGTTAAAAGGCATTTTTTTTAGGGGTGAACTCCAGATTGCCTAATGGCCAGTGTGCATGTCAGCGAACTGTGGAATGTTTCCAAGCGCATGTATTATTCAAACTAAACAATGGAAGGGTTAGAGAGGAGAAAGGGAGGAATGAGAGGAGTAAGACAGAAAGAAAGAGGAGTAAATTAAGGTGGAGGCACTACGAGATAAAAAGGAGAGAAAGAAAAATAAAAGAGAGGAAGAGATGGCCGTCTTACTTTAAACAAACAACTTTGAAGCTCATTACTTTTTCTTTATAAATGATTGAAGCATCTATGGAGGTTTAAAGGTTTTGTGAAGGGTTCTTAAAGTTTTTCTTCGATTAAAGTGGGCCAGAGATGGCAAAACAGAAAGGAAAATCAGTGTGAGGAAGAGAAGGAGAGGAGAGGAAGAATAGAGGAGAGGAAGCTATAGGAGATCTGTGAGATTGAGGAGGCATTAATGAAAATTAGGTCACTGACTTGAGTGAGTGAGGGAGAGGGCTAGATTGGAGGGGAAAGGAGAGAAAAGGAAAGAGAGCGAGAGATTAACTTTGAGGGAGTGGAGGGAGGGAGGGAGGGCTATGGGGATGATGATGAAGCCTGTGCTTGTCTCAGATTTTGATTAGAAATAGTTTAGATAATAATGTAGGTACAATTAGACAGTCGGGGTAGGCTTGGGTGTTATACCGTATATAACATATACCCGGGTATTTGGAAATAGTCACGGGATGTTTTTTCAATACCTTTGAAACTATTTTTTCTACGTTTTTTTTTTTATACATTTGAATATTTGTAGCTAATTTTTAAGTAAATACCTGCAGTCAACTTGTGCAATACATTCGGGGATAAAGCACATCGCGTTCTTCATTTCACCTGTCACATTATTTTTCATTAGGAAGCTTACTGGTTGTCCCCAGTCACGTGGTGTTTGTTTACAAGCACACAATGATGAGAGACCGGAGCCCTGTGAATCAATCACTGTTGTGCAGTAAGCGCCAGCTGATCTAGTTACAGTATGGAATTCACAACTAAATGTTTGCCAGCTAGATACAGTATCTTAATAGTTATAAGTTAACTGTCTAAAATGTGCTAAATTCTCTGCCGTTGTGAATTTGGTTTGCTAATTTAGTAGCTAGTTATCTAGATAAGTGGTGAGCTTCTTGCAAAAACAAGCTTCTCCCGGTAACGGCGGAGAATCCCCTCCTGTAACAAGTGCCTTGCTGTGTAATATTTGTTTTGTGCGTGCAGCAAACTGTGAGTAGCATTTTTTGTGTTAATTGTATAACGTTATGGCCTGGGATGTCTATCCTGCAAATAGTTTTGTCTGAGACTGTATAAAATGTGCTCGTTAGCATTTAGTTAGCATTTGCTATGGGAATTTACTTGTACTTGTTAGCATTGCTAACCTTCGGATTACTTGTGTTCAGTGCCAGTATTATGGAATATCCCGGGACGGTACAAGGTCAGTGTGAAGCACAGGAGGTTGGTGGCACCTTAATTAGGACGAATGGTGGAATGGTATCAAACACACGGTGTCTCCAGGTGTTTGATACCATGCCATTTGCTTTGTTCTGGGCCATTATTATGATCAATTTTCTCCTCAGCAGCCTCATGTGGTATGAAGGTATGACAATCTGGATACCACCCAAACCTGATAAGGGGTGTCTTAGGAAGGATCACATTGTCTTTTCAAATACTCCTAGCTGTCTCGCCTCTTCTGATAAGGTCTTTCTCAGCAGTTAGGGATTTTGATATGATTCAAATCAATAACTGTTTAGAAACACCACCGTCATGTCCATTAACAAACCTAAGACCTTTCAAATGTCATCTCTCATTCTTAAGTAATCCTGCTGGTCACTTTTCCAGGCAGACAGATCTACTGAGATCACACATTTATTTAGAAGACGTAAACACTGTAAATAATCACTTATTTATGAAGACAACAATTTATTCATCAGTGCCACCTTCATCTTATGTTTGAATTGAATCAGTCCTCTCTCTCTCTCTCTATCTGTGTGTGTGTTCTCTTCCCCCTCCTCCTCTACTCTGCTGCAATGTCGAGGGTTTTCATATTGGTGCAGTGTTTAAAGATCTCCTCAGACCATTGCAGTGTTCAGTATGATGCTCAGATCATCGTTCATAATGCTATGTGTGTAGTACTAAAGCACTGTTTCGGAAGTCATATTATAGGATGATATGTCTGTCTGTCATAGTGTGCTGTCTGTATGGAGATGTGCTCTGTATTCTGATTTGGAAGCAGAAGAGGTTTGTCTGTGTGTGTGTCTGTCTGTGTGTGTCTGCATCTGTCTGTCTGTGTGTGTGAGACTGACAGACTCACTGACTCACTGCTTGTGTGCGTGTGTGTGTGTGTATTAGAGCTCAGAACAATATAGTCTTCAAGACAACCCCATTACTTCAGTGTGACTGAAAACCCACTACTAAGTGTTCTCCTCCCAGCACTACCCTCGTCACTGTCACGTTTACATCCGGGTGTGGTAGACTGTGTCTGAAATGGGACCCTGTTTCCTATGTAGTGCACTGCGTTTAACCAGGGCCCATGCATCCCCATTCTCCACCCTTCTCCCCAAGTGCGCATGTTCCCACTTCCCTGCATGCATTTAAAAGCATTGGATTGGTGTAAGCATTGGCTGGAGGAGTTTCCACCATTTTAAAAACCCATACACTTCAGGAGAAGGGCGGAGGTAGAGATTTGGCCATCCCTCTGACTTGACCTTTACCAGAAGGGCTGTCTGCCTGTCCATCAGTAGGTGTGTTGTTAGTCTGACTGGGTCCCACATGGCACCATTTTCCCTATATAGTGCACTACCTTTGACAGGACCCTGCACCCTAGTCCCCTACATAGTGCACTACTTTTGACCAGAGCCTTGTGAGTCCTGGTCAACAGTAGTGCACTGTGTAGAGAATCGGATGGCATTTGGAACACAGGTGTACTGTATCATCTCAGGGACTCCCTAGGGAGCTTTAAGACGCAATGTGCTCAATGAACCTACAGGGCTCATTCAGCACACTCTCCTCCTGTGTCTGAAAATGTCACTAGCCATCAAATCCTTGCTTCCTTTATCATTGTTTCGTCCGTTCTTCACCTCCCTCTCAAAGCTTATTCGGGGAGGTCAGAGGGGCGGGACCTTTGATCCGTTCCTCCAATGAGGGGAAGGTGAAGAATTGAGGGAACAAAGATTTAGGAAACAAGGACTGAGGAAGTAAGGATTTGACGGCACAGTCATGGACTCAAGGTTAGGAGGATAGTAGGAGGCGTTTGAGCTACTAGAAGAGGGGAACATCTCACCCTGCAACTGCAAGGGCCAGGGGAATGGCAGGCTTTTGCTTCAGCCAAGGTTACATACACACACATACTCACACCATCTATCATAAAACATGCATGTCAAGGGAGGGAACCGTTAAATGTTTGATAAAGCAACAGAAAGAGAAAGATCCAATGGAAAGAGAAGCGAGATTTGCACACACAGACGTAATTTTTTAATTTTTGTTTTTAAGTGTCCCCAAAAGTGGAGCTTGAGTGCAGGTGACATCACAGGCGACGGGCGGCGGTGTCTCTAGTCGGCACGGAAACGGGTCTCCTCATCATCAGCGTTTCCAGGCCACAGTGAGATGAGATGAGGCTCGTTAAATGAGTTCATGTTAATAGGCTGGGGGAATTAAGCAGCTCTCCCAGGAGTATCCAGACCACTCATTTGGGCTGTGTTTTGTTTGATTCTATTCCTCTGTTATGAGAAGATTGACCCGACTGCTGCTATTTGAGACACATCCTCAAAGACATCTATAATATCATGTACTGCATTAAGGGTAGATATACACTGGAGCCACTTGTCATTCTGGGTTGGTTTGATATTCATAATGTCGGTTGAGCTTGTGTAGGCTTTTCTATTTTTGGAAATTAGAGTGATTTTGTTGTGTGTGTGTGTGTGTACCTGCGTGCCTGTATGTTTCAAGTTTGTGTTGTATGAAATGCAAGCTCCCGATCCAGATGTACGTGTTTCTCTCTACTGAGATCTGAGCAGGCATTTTGCAAGACGACTGTACTCTGCAGCCAGGGCTCTGGAAGGACCCCGATACGTTCAGGCAGCTTACTGCATAGACCAGAGAGAGAGGGAAGGGGAGAGAGATAGAGAAAGAGAGAGAGAGACAGAGGAGGAGTGTGAAGGTATGGGAGAGCTAAAGATCTAGAAGTAGAGAGCGAGAGAGAGAGGGATTTTTGTGAGAAAGAAAGGGGAGGAGGAAGAGGATAGCGAGGGAACAGAGAGGGGAGTGCAACACTGCAGAGGGGGAAACAGCAGCAGCACCACACACACACACACACACACACACACACGTATATAAGTGACTGTGATGACGTGTTACATAAAGGGAATTCATTGGGTGGCAGAGAGGGAGGCAGAGAGAGAGAGAGAGGCAGAGAGAGAGAGGCATATAGAGACAAGAGGCTGGGCGATATGGCCTAAAAACAAAATCAAACTTATGGGTGATTCACAATATATATATCTTGATTTTTAAAACTGTTTTCTCTAAATAAGCTTTGTTGTACCATTAAAGGTAAAATACGCTGCATTTGAAACAGTGAGCAATACTTGAATGAATTCAGGGCTTGTGAACGTATACATTGGCTACCTAGGCCTTCCACAATAATAAGACCCACTAATAATGTCATCATTTTATCAAAATAGTTTAACTGTCTATGAAAATGCCCTTTTTATTGACACAGTTTTTACCAGAACCATGCACAATGCACATTCACTAATAACGATAAACCTGTTGTTGTAGGCACTAAAGAGAATGAACACAGGTCTCATAAACAATCTCTGAAGCAGCTTCAAACAGCAACAAAATATGCTATATTTTTTTGTTAATCGAAAAATATACTTGCATAGCTGTTTCGATGGTACAATGATTATCTAACACTATACTTGCTTGTTTTGTCACATGAACTGAAATTAGGCAAACTATTCGAATTTTAGCAACCAGGAAATGGAGGAGCGATTTCTGCATAATGCACCTTTTAAGTTTTCCTCTATTATCGGACAATTACGAGTCAATGTGTTTTGCTGTCCGTACGAGCGATTCTGTTGGACCAAACCGCAAATGGCGAGTAGAAACCGCATGTTGTCAGAGAGGAAGAAGTACATTTTCCTATTTGTTGTTCTCAGTGGCAGGGAGAAGAGTTTGGTGTTTGTGTGTAAATTGGAAGGTGCACAGTCACAGCAGAAGGAGAAGGAGTGAGACCAAAAAGACAACACAAGTGGACATAAACCCCCATAAAGAAATACAGGCATTTGGAATATCGTGCTAAAACATGCATTTGAATGATTCAAAACGAATTCAATATATCGCCGAGCCATAGTTGAGGCTGGGTTGTGGATTGGTTAGGTTGAAGCTTGGTTGAGTTAATTTGGGTTGAGGTTGTGTTAGGTTTTGGTTGAGGCTGGGCAGAAGTTGGGTGAGGTTATGTTGAGTTGAAGCTGGGTTGGGTTGGGTTGAGGTTGAGGTTGAGGTTGAATGGGTTTAGGTCGGTTTTGTGAGAGCGTGAGGTTCCGTGTGCCTGAGATGAACAGATACTGTTGGGGCTCCCGAGTGGCACAGCGGTCTAAGGCAAGTGCAAGAGGTGTCACCGCGGTTCTTGGTTCGAATCCAGGCTGCATCACATAGGGCGGCGCGCAATTGGACAGGGTTTGGCTGTCATTATAAATAAGAATTTGTTCTTAACTGATTTGACAAGTTAAATAAAGGTTCAATTAAAAATACTATTGATCCAGAGGGGCTGATAGGAGAAAAGGCCCGGTGCTTTAAACAGGCATGCCGGCTCAATCAATAGACATTTATCTATGTGAGAGCGAACATGACATATCTGTTTTCTTAAGGGTGGCCGTCCATTGCCCACAGCGTCGTAACTCACGAACCCCCATCTCTCTCTTTCTCTCCCTCGCTCTCTTCGTCTCCCTCTTCCTCTTTCCACCACTCTCTGTCTCTACTGTACAGTCGCACTCCATCTTGAACCCCGTCTCCCACCGTTTTCTGCCTCCGCCTCTCTTTTCCCCTAGCTCTCTCCCTCCCTCTCTCCCTCTTTCTGTCTCAGTGCAGCTTCAATGAGATTGCAGCAGAATGCCCATACTGTATTAGCTGCATCTCTCTCTCTCTCTCTCTCTCTCTCTCTCTCGGTCTGTTGTTCATGGTGTCTGGCGCCACCTGTCTTCCGTCTCTTATCAGAAGCACAGTACCACTGCAATGACCCAAAACGCAGCACAGCCACCCTGTTTATTTACACTCACTGTCAGCTGATAGGCCAAATCTATGGGTCTATTCTCATTGACGAGAATTAAGGAGAATTTCGAGAGATTCTAGGAGGTATCTATCCTCGAGAGACATGACTGTAATATTGCGTATTTCTCACGTCTGGAATGCAACCTCAGCACAACACTCGTTCTACAGTTGCCCCCCTCTAAGCAGGGGAGTGTAAACAGAATTACCCTTGAACCCAACATGCACATAGTAAAAATACTAATAGCAGAGCAATGTACAGACATTTTCATTATATTTTAAAAACTCGTTTTATTGAGTGTTCACCTGATATTTGTATTTTACCTTTATTTAAGTAGGCAAGTCAGTTATGAACAAATTCTTATTTTCAATGACGGCCTAGGAACAGTGGGTTAAACTGCCTGTTCAGGGGCAGAACGACAGATTTGTACCTTGCCAGCTCGGGGATTTGAACTTGCAACCTTCCGGTTACTAGTCCAACGCTCTAACCACTAGGCTACCCTGCCGCCCCATGGTATTGCATTAACCTGTCATGTTCTAAAATTGTCGCCGTAGCTTTTACAAAGGGAAGCTCAACGGTGTTGACTTACATGATATAAAGAAAAATGAACTTTTATTTTCGTATGAGGAGCGTTCATGTTTGATATGCTAACATTACTAAGGAGCCAAGGACCTTATATGTTCTGTTTAAACACCAAAAATAATTTCACAAATGTAAAATACACACTGGTTTTAACAGTTGCAGCAGAAAGTATTTTTTCAGTGACTACACGTTTGTGGCGTCCATCTTCCGTTTGCACAGGGTAGTCGGAATTTAAACCTAACCCACACTGCTAACCCGAATGCCGAAACCCAAACCTTAAATGAAGACCAAAAAGCACATTTTTGTTTTCATAAATGTTTACAATATAGCAGCTCAGTTAAAACAATTTGGCTAATCTATATATCCATAGCTAGGCCCATTTCCTTTTCTTTTTTTTTGAAGATCAAAGGGTATTACATTAATTGGACAAAATATCTGACAAGACTGTTGTTTTTCTATGTAAAGATATAGCCTAATTGTATTATTATCTGTAGTAGAAGCCTACATCCATACATGGCCAGTTATGTCAACTCTAGCATTGATTTATGCTGCAATAGATGTTCAATTGGTAATATAAATGTTTTGTCTTCTTCTAATGCCTCTTAAGCAGGTGTACATTTATGAGTCTTGTCCTTGAGGCAGAACTGAGTGATTTCAGCTAATTTGGTGTGTCATCATATTGGTCTCTGACTTGTGGTCAGACTCGCTCAGGCGGAAACAAACGGAAATTTGCACCTATGCTGATTTGAATGTCATTGAAAGAACAAAAAGGTGTCAAATACATTTTGCGCAAACGTCTTTTCTGAATGTAAAAGTAATCCTAGAAGTAACCATCTAGTTTTTATACAATATTTTTGCTGGTAACGTAACGAATTGCGGTCAGAGTTTGTAATCTTTTTGAGTAACCCATGTAATCCGTTACTCCCCAATCCTAACTGCATGGTTGCTATGTGGTTTGTTCAGTTGACCTGCTGAGTTCATCAGAGTTTCTGTGTAATCGTTGGCGTTGGACCTTAAACTGTGTCGAACAGATCTATTCGTGCGTCTGGGAACATTGGTGTTTTTTATGTTTTTTTTTATCAGTTTAGGTTAACCTCAGTTGCTGCATGTTTTCAGTGATACCTGTATGTGAATGACATTCATCTGTAAATCCATGTGATCCTTTGGCTTCGGTGACAATTCAATGAGCCCAAGAAACATAATCCTGTAACTGGCAACTAAGTAAAAAAAAAAAACTTGAACCTAACCATCTCTCTCTCCCTCTCTTCTCTCCTACAGTACTGTGCGTTCCTCTCCCTTCTGTTCATCCTCATCTCCATCACCACCTTCTGCCTGGAGACGCACGAGGCCTTCAACACCATCTACAACAAAACAGAGAACGTGACGGTGGACAATGTGACGCGCCAGGAGATCGTCTACGAGGTGGTGACCGACGGCTGGCTCACCTATGTGGAGGGAACGTGCGTCATCTGGTTCACCATCGAGGTCATGATGCGCGTGATCTTCTGCCCCTGCAAGAAGGAGTTCTTCAGTAGCACCCTCAATATCATTGACTTTATTGCCATCATGCCCTTCTACCTGGAGGTGGCGCTGAGCGGCCTGGATTCCAAAGCCGCCAAAGACGTGTTGGGCTTCCTGCGAGTGGTGCGCTTCGTCAGGATCCTGCGTATCTTCAAGTTGACTCGTCACTTCGTGGGCCTGCGGGTGCTGGGCCACACGCTCCGCGCCAGTACCAACGAGTTCCTCCTCCTCATCATCTTCCTCGCCCTCGGAGTGCTCATCTTCGCCACCATGATCTACTACGCCGAGCGCATCGGCGCCGACCCTGACGACCCCACGGCCGCCAAACACACAAACTTCAAGAACATCCCCATTGGCTTCTGGTGGGCCGTGGTCACCATGACCACTCTGGGCTACGGGGACATGTACCCCGAGACGTGGTCGGGGATGCTGGTGGGCGCGCTGTGCGCCCTGGCGGGGGTGCTGACCATCGCCATGCCTGTGCCCGTCATCGTCAACAACTTTGGCATGTACTACTCACTGGCCATGGCCAAGCAGAAGCTGCCCAAGAGGAAGGGCAAGCACATCCCTCGGCCCACCATGCCGGGCTCGCCCAACTACTGCAAGCCAGACGCCCTGGCCATGGCCACCGCCGGGCCGGGTATGGTGAGCTCAGGCAGCCTGGGGGGAGGGGACTGCCCTCTGGCCCAGGAGGAGATCATCGAGATCAACAGGACAGGTGGGTAGATCAGGGGAGGGAGGAGAGGGATGGAGGGAGGGAAGGGGAGGGGAGGAGAGGCATGTGTGTGTGTGTGTGTGGTGTGTTTGTGTGTGAGGATGCAGTATATTTGGAATCTATCTAGAGTGACTGACTGCTGGTGACCTGCAGCATCCCTCACACTAATATGACAATATTATGATCAAATTACACCGATCACTCTCTCTACATGATGTGGTGTCACTCACTCTACATGATGTGGTGTCACTCTCTCTACATGATGTGGTGTCACTCTCTCTACATGATGTGGTGTCACTCTCTCTACATGATGTGGTGTCACTCTCTCTACATGATGTGGTGTCACTCTCTCTACATGATGTGGTGTCACTCTCTACATGATGTGGTGTCACTCTCTCTACATGATGTGGTGTCACTCTCTACATGATGTGGTGTCACTCTCTACATGATGTGGTGTCATGATGTGGTGTCACTCTCTCTACATGATGTGGTGTCACTCTCTCTACATGATGTGGTGTCACTCTCTCTACATGATGTGGTGTCACTCTCTCTACATGATGTGGTGTCACTCTCTCTACATGATGTGGTGTCACTCTCTCTACATGATGTGGTGTCTCGGTTTGCCTCTGAGTCACATGTAACTAACCCAATGTATCACAACATATACCCCATGTCTGAATCACTGTACTGTAGTTAAGATACTGGAACAGTCTTAAATAGCACTCTGTCAGATTATGGTTCCCAACCATCACAATCCTCCCTTTCTACCATGACCGCATGTGTGGGTATGTGGTGTGTGTGTGTGTGTTTCCATCCCTCTCCAGTATGTAGAGTTAACCCGATTAGAGAGTGTGGGGAGAAATGAAGTGGATCTGTAACCATGTTAAATAGGGAAGCTGAGGCCACACACACACACACACACACACACACACACACACACACACGCTGATGAAGTCAGATAGACACCGTAGCTCTGTATAGAGCAGGGTGATCCCATAATCTAACCCCCCCCAGCCACCCCTCCACCCTCATCCTTCTCTCTCTGCTGGGTAGCTCTCAACACGTCGGCTTTAACGTTTATAAATATTTGGTTGGGAAGATTGGCCTGTCAAAACGCTGTTTGACAGTGGACAGAAAAGCAATTAAACTTGAAGAGTAGAGCGGGTGATGGGTGGAGGGTTGGGGGGGGATGGATTGAGAGAAGGATTAGTTACGACAAGAGAGAAGTTGAGAAGCATGTCAAATGGCATTAGAGAGGGCCCCTCAATTTACACATGTAGGCTACTCAGAGCGAGACACACACGCATGTACACACACAAGTACTCAAGTACTGGAATCGGTGTTTGGCCTCCATTAAATATTGAGTACTCAAAATGTTCAAATGCAACTATTTAGCAGGTTACATTTAAAAGCGCTGACAACATGTCTGTCAGATGTGAGTATGTCAAGGGCAGTGAATGTTAAAGTTGTGTATCAGAACAAGCAGTATTTGGAACAACCGATGGCATACCACAAGCTTTTTTCGCCTTCAGCCATGTTTAACGCAAACAGTACTGTACATTTGTTTTCATGAGAGTACTCGAACACAGACATTACCTTCAAATACCTATCCCAAAAACACGCTCTTGCGCACACACACACACACACACACACACACACACACACACACACACACACACACACACACACCATCGACTTTCAATCATTGAGCCAATGACTATACATTTAAAAGCGCATCTTGGCAGAAATCTATATATATAAAATATTACATCATATTTTTTGTAGCGGTGGCAAAACTAGCAGTGGTGGGCCACTGCTGCTAAATGAATATGGGGAAACACTGCACTCACACACACTTACATACATTTGCACATCATATACACCTATTTCCCTCTTGCACTAGCCATCCACCCACACTAGTAATACATAGGTGTGTGTGTGTGTGTGTGTGTGTGTGTGTGTGTGTGTGTGTGTGTGTGTGTGTGTGGACATGGACATGCCAGTCCCGATCAGATGGTGAGTTCACACAGCCGAAAGAGCTCCTTCTGTCAGCACAGCTTACAGCCCAGGAGAGGAGACAAGTGTAGCGCAGTTGTTAGTCCCGTGTAGCGCAGTTGGTAGCACATGGCTGCTTGCAGCGCTAGGATTGTGGGTTCAATTCCCATCCAGCACCAAAAAAGTATGAAAATACTCACTACTGAGTATTTTCTCACTACTGTAAGTCGCTCTGGATAAGAGTGTCTTCTAAATGACTAAAATGTAAATAAGAAGAGACAGGAGAGAGGATTGGTGAGGAGAAGAGGTTGCTACAAAATGTAACAAATACAATAAGAGCAGAGAGGTTTTGAACCTGATCTCTTTCCTGTTACCTTTATCTACATTTCAATCGCAGTTTTTCTGTTTTGCTTTCTTTTACTCCATCTAGGCTCAGTCTGTTTGAAAGTTGTAGGGTCCGTTTCCGCCTAGTCCTAGACAAAAAAAAAACGATTTAAATGAAGGATTTCCATTGAACATGCGGTTTAGTCCTGGGATCTTGTATTTCAGCTCGTAAGGCATGGTACCGACACTTTACATTTGTACGGACAGGGCAGTGTCGCTAAGCGTGTTGTGTCACACTTTGTTTGTGTCAAGTGTTACAAGTTTTTATTACTTAGAGAGTTGTCAACAAACAAGTGGCAAAATCTAAAATCCTACAGGATCAAAGCAATCAATGTGTTAAAATCGCTAGTTAACCAAGCAGTGACCTCTGCCGGTTTCTACATGAAAGCCGAGAGAGGATGCATCTGTGCTGTGACTGACTGTCTAGACACGCTTGGGCCGACTAGCCTTGGATACTCCTCCACCGTCAGGTTTTCCATCTGTGTTCCGGCAATCTACCGGAGTCTTCTGACTCCTTTCCTGCCTTGCTGTGCTGTGTGGTGGAAGCCAGAGGTCGGTATCTGCGCTGTGACATAACGTCTAGATGCGCTGGGCTTCCTAGCTCAGGATATCCCTGCTGGGTGGACTCGCCACCGGTGATTGGCCCATCTACTGGGCCCACTGCTGCCTCACTGTGCGGTAGCATACTGCAAGGCTACTGGGCGCATTGACCATATCCACACACTGGGCGAAATCCCTGTCAACACATTCCTGCAGCAGCTGTTGAACGCCCTAGCATTCTAAAATGCTGACCAGACCGCTCACGTGCGCCATCGTGCGCATGTTGATTTTGATCACACTATATTAATTTGGGGACAGGTCGAAAAGCATTAAGCTTGCTATTGCTAGCTAATTTGTGCTGGGATAAACATTGGGTTGTTTTTTAAATTATTATTATTATTTGTATTTATTTTAACCCCTCTTCTCCCCAATTTCGTGGTGTCCACTTGTTAGTAATTACTATCTTGTCTCATCCCTGTACGGGCTCGGGAGAGATGAAGGTTGAAAGCCATGCGTCCTCCGAAACACAACCCAACCAAGCCGCACTGCTTCTTAACACAGCGCGCATCCAACCCAAAAGCCAGCCGCACCAATGTGTCGGAGGAAACACAGTGCACCTGGCTACCTGGGTTGTTATTTTACCTGAAATGCACAAGGTCCTCTACTCCAACAATTAATCCAAAGATAAAAGGGTAAACCGAGTTAGTTTATAGTAATCTCTCCTCCTTCAGGCTTCTTGTTTTTTGGACTTTATATGGCAGTTGGTAACCAACTTTAAGGTGCATTACCACCACCAACTGGATTGGAGTGTGGACCTCAGTTCATCTTTCAATCACCCATGTGGGTATATACTCCTAAAAACCAATGACGAGATGGGAGAGGCAGGACATGCAGCGCATCAAGTGTGACAAATAGAACCAAGTTCTATTTTAGCACCTGGCAATGCCAAGGATGAACCAGACTTGTTGAGTTTTTACGTTTTTTTCCCTGATGTCTTCAAATCAAAGTTTATTTGTCACGTGCACCGAATACAACAGGTGTAAACAGGGGAGGCACACAATGCAAATAGTCCGGGTAACCATTGGTTACCTGTTCAGGATTCTTATGGCTTGGGGGTAAAAACTGTTGAGAAGCCTTTTTTGTCCTAGACTTGGCACTCCGGTACAGCTTGCCATGCGGTAGTAGAGAGAACAGTCTATGACTGGGGTGGCTGGGGTATTTGACAATTTCTAGGGCCTTCCTCTGGTGTAGAGGTCCTGGATGGCAGGCAGCTTTCCCCCAATGATGTACTGGGCCGTACGCACTACCCTCGGAAGTGCCTTGCGGTCGGAGGCCGAGCAATTGCCGTACCAGGCAGTGATGCAACATGCTCTCGATGTTGCAGCTGTAGAACCTTTTGAGGATCTCAGGACCCATGCGGCAGGGTAGCCTAGTGGTTAGAGCGTTGGACTAGTAACCGGAAGGTTGCAAATTCAAACCCCCGAGCTGACAAGGTACAAATCTGTCATTCTGCCCCTGAACAGGCAGCTAAAGCACTGTTCCTAGGCCGTCATTGAAAATAAGAATTTGTTCTTAACTGACTTGCCTGGTTAAATAAAGATTTTTTAAAAAGCCAAATCTTTTTCGTTTCATGAGGGGGAATAGGCTTTGTCGTGCCCTCTTCACAACTGTCTTGGTGTGCTTGGACCAATCTAGCTTGTTGTTGATGTGGACACCAAGGAATTTGAAGCTCCCAAACTGCTCCACTACAGCCCCGTCGATGAAAAGGGGGACGTGCTCGGTGCTCCTTTTCCTGTAGTCCACAATCATCTCCTTAGTCTTGGTTACATTGAGGGATAGGTTGTTATTCTGGAACCACCCGGCCAGGTCTCTGACCTCCTCCCTATAGGCTGTCTCGTCGTTGTCGGTCATCAGGCCTACCACTGTTGTGTCGTCAGCAAACTTAATGATGGTGTTGGAGTCGTGCCTGTCCATGCAGTCGTGGGTGAACAGGGAGTACAGGAGGGGACTGAGCACGCACCCCTGGGGAGCTCCAGTGTTGAGGATCAGCGTGGCAGATGTGTTGCTACCTACCCTCACCACCTGGGGGCGGCCTGTCAGGAAGTCCAGGATCCAGTTGCAGAGGGAGGTGTTTAGTCCCAGGATCCTTAGCTTAGGGATGAGCTTTGAGGGTACTATGGTGTTGAACGCTGAGCTGTAGTCAATGAACTGCATTCTCACATAGGTGTTCCTTTTGTCCAGGTGGGAAAGGGCAGTGTGGAGTGCAATAGAGATTGCATGATCTGTGGATCTGTTTGGGCGGTATGCAAATTGGAGTGGGTCTAGGGTTTCTGGGATAATGGTGTTGATGTGAGCCATTACCAGCCTTTCAAAGCACTTCATGGCTACGGACGTGAGTGCTACAGGTCTGTAGTCATTTAGGCAGGTTGCCTTTGTGTTCTTGGGCACAGGGACTATGGTGTTCTGCTTGAAGCATGTTGGTATTACAGACTCAATCAGGGACATGTTGAAAATGTCAGTGAATACACCTGCCAGTTGGTCAGCACATGCCCGGGGCACACGTCCTGGTCATCCGTCTGGCCCCGCAGCCTTGTGTATGTTGACCTGTTTAAAGGTCTTACTCACGTCGGCTACGGAGAGCGTGATTACACAGTCATCCGGAACAGCTGATGCTCTCATGCATGCCTCAGTGTTGCTTGCCTCGAAGCGAGCATAGAAGTGATTTAGCTCGTCTGGTAGGCTCGTGTCACTGGGCAGCTCGCGGCTGTGCTGCCCTTTGTAGTCTGTAGTAGTTTGCAAGCCCTGCCACATCCGACGAGCGTCGGAGCCAGTGTAGTATGATTCAATCTTAGCCCTGTATTGACGCTTTGCCTGTTTGATGGTTTGTCGCAGGGCATAGCGGGATTTCTTGTAAGCTTCCGGGTTAGAGTCCTGCACCTTGAAAGCGGCAGCTCTATCCTTTAGCTCAGTGCGAATGTTGCCTGTAATCCTTGGCTTCTGGTTGGGGTATGTACGTACAGTCACTGTGGGGACGACGTCATCAGTGCACTTATTGATAAAGCCAGTGACTGATGTGGTGTATTCCTCAATGTCATCGGAAGAATCCCGGAACATGTTCCAGTCTGTGATAGCAAAGCAGTCCTGTAGTTTAGCATCTGCTTCATCTGACTATTTTTTTATAGACCGAGTCACTGGTGCTCCCTGCTTTAATTTTTGCTTGTAAGCAGGAATCGGGAAGATAGAGTTGTGGTCGGATTTACCAAATGGAGGGCGAGGGAGAGATTTGTACGCGTCTCTGTGTGTGGAGTACAGGTGATCTAGATTTTTTTTTCTCTGGTTGCACATTTAACATGTTGATAGAGATTTGGTAGAACTGATTTAAGTTTCCCTGCATTAAAGTCTCCGGCCACTAGGAGCGCCGCCCCTGGGTGAGTGGTTTCCTGTTTGCTTATTTCATTATACAGCTGACTGAGTGTGGTCTTAGTGCCAGCATCTGTCTGTGGTGGTAAATAAATAGCCACGAAATGTATAGCTGAGAACTCTTTAGGCAAGTAGTTTGGCCTGCAGTTTATTACAATATACTCAACTTCAGGCGAGCAAATTCTAGAGACTTCCTTAGATTTCATGCACCAGCTGTTGTTTACAAATATGCACAGACCGCCCCCCCCCCCCTCGTCTTACCGGAGTGTGCTGTTCTATCCTGCCGGTGCAGCGTGTATCCCGCTAACTGAATATCCATGTCGTCATTCAGCCACGATTCCGTGAAACATAGGATATTAGTTTTTGATGTCCCGTTGGTAGGATATTAGTGATCGTACCTCGTCTAGTTTATTGTCCAATGATTGCATGTTGGCGAGTAATATTGACGGTAACGGCAGCTTTCCTAGTTGTCTTCTGCTGGTCCGGACGAGGCATCCGGCTCTTCTTCCTCTGCGTAGCTTCCTTTTGTGAATGATTGGGATGTCTGCCCTGTGGGGTGTTCGGAGAATATCGTGTGAGTCCTGCTTGCTGCTGTTGTTGTTGAAGAAATCTTTGTCTAATCCGAGGTGAGTGATCGCTGTCCTGATATCCAGAAGCTCTTTTCTGCTGTAAGATACGGTTGCAGAAACATTTATGTACAAAATAATTTACAACTATCGCAAAAAAAAAACACATAATAGCACAATTGGTTAGGAGACCGTAAAACGGCGACCATCTCCTCCGGCGCCATCATACCATCTTGGCTGACTTCTTTTGATTTTCCCATGATGTCAAGCAAAGAAGCACTGAGTTTGAAGTTAGGCCTTGAAATACATCCACAGGTACACCTCCAATTGACTCAAATGATGTCAATTAGCCTATCAGAAGCTTCTAAAGCCATGACATAATTTTCAGAAAATTTCTAAGCTGTTTAAATGCACAGTCAACTTAGTGTATGTAAACTTCTGACCCACTGGAATTACAAGTGAAATAATCTGTCAAAAAATATTTGGGAAAAATGACTTGTGTCATGCACAAAGTAGATGTCCTAACCGACTTGCCAAAACTATAGTTTGTTAACAAGAAATTTGTGGAGTGGTTGAAAAACAAGTTTTAATGACTCCAACCTAAGTGTATGTAAACGTCCGACTTCAACTGTATATGCAAATAAACAATGGTGTATGTATAGTCAGTAGTGTACGTGAGTGGTCTCGTGTATAGATGTGATTACGAGGAGTGTTGAAAGATGCCAAAGCAAGCCGGACACAAAAACGCCACAACCAAAATCAAACAGTGTGTCTGCATGGAGAGAGCCTCTTCAATGATTGGGGAAGAGGTGTAATTTATCCCGGGACACACCTGGGCCCAGGTGTGTCCCATTTCGCTGACGACCCTCCCGGCTCCGCCAACCGACATCCTAATAAAGAAAACCAGAGCAAAGAGAGAGGATACGGCAGACAGAGTGGAAGGGTCGTCACAGGAACCAAGGCACGAACGCTCGGGCACCCACTTGGTTTCTAACGCTACTAGACGTGTAGGCTACAGCATTTTTTTAGGGAATTTAAGGATTCAAAAGACTGACTCAGCATATTTTAAGTTGTTTTCTTTTTGTGTGAACTGTTGGATTCAGTGGTTAAAATGTATTTTTGTACAAATGGTTTTAATTGCTGCGTACATGGGTTATGGCTTATTGTTTTTGATCATTCAGACTGTGCAATTTCATCTCCCTCACCCAGAGATACCGCTAGACTCTACTTTAACTGATGTTATAGCAGCTTTTATCTTTCAGAGGGATCCCATTGTGTTACCATTTGACTCCTACTGTGACATGTTCATAAAACATTTCCATCTACAGGGTTTGGTCTGGCTGAAAACGGTGTTTGTTGTATCAGATGACTGTAGTTTGGATTATTTGAAATCATCAAAGTGCAGAGAGATTTGAGGAAGAAACACATCACGGTGTTTTATTATTTGTCTGCTTTAGGTGTCAGGAAACATTCACCCAAACCCAGGCCCATTGGCTATGGATCAGGAAACATTCACCTAAACCCAGGCCCATTGGCTATGGATCAGGAAACATTCACCTAAACCCAGGCCCATTGGCTATGGATCAGGAAACATTCCCCCTAGACCCAGACCCATTGGCTATGGATGAACTTCCCACTCCAAATGATTTTAAAACTAGATCAGGGTTGGGACTGATGCATATTAATGTGAGGAGCCTAATGCCGGAAATTGACATGATAAAAGTCTAGGTTCACACTGCTGACCCAGATGTCTTAGTTCTGTCCGAGACCTGGCTTAAGAAATCGGTTCCAAATCAGTCTCGAGGCTTGGATGGTTATGATGTTTATTTCTGTGACTGGCGAAGTAAGGGGGAGGACGCATAGCCATCTATATTAGACAGATATGTGGCTACTGAGCTAAGGTCTTTATCTAAACCAAAACAGTTTGAGTTTTTAGCATTGAAACTGCAGTTATCGAAAGCTGTGAACTTAAGATATAGTGGGATGTCGTAGACCTCCACCTGCAAAAGTAGAATCCCTGGATTCTCTGGCTGAACTGATGCGCGGTTGGGGAGGAAATGATATGGTCCTATAAACTGGGACTGGTTATCTCCAAACTGTGCAATACACTGCATTTTACTCACATTATAAATGCAGTCACAAGACTCAGTCCAAAAGACATCTCTTAACTCAACACTTATTGATGTTATTAACCATCCCCATAAATACTCGGCCGTTGTTATTTTCCCTAATGATTTAAATGATCGGTGTGCAGTTGCTTGCGTTATAGACACCAAAAAGTGCCCCCTCGAGTTCATAGTCCAACTACATTTTACGCAGTTCTGTGAGCAGGCATTCCTGCAGCCTACGTCTGGAAAGCAGCCTGCTTACATAAGGGTGGAGGGGGTTATCCCTGTTGGATCACAATCGTCTCTTATCTAAACTGTCTGCACTGGCAAATGTTTTGGAAAACCTGGTGAACTCGCAGTTGAAAGACTTTCTTTACAATAACTCAATTTTATCTCAATTCCAGTCGGGTTTTTAGAGCCAAGCATAGTACAATTATTGCAGTAATTAAGGTTGTGATATTCTAGATGCTCAGGACAAGACAGATCACTGCCTTTTCACTTTTTGATTGACTTATCGAAGGCCTTGGACACTGTTGACCATGCCCTGTATAGACTAAAAAAGGTTGGTTTAAGTGTTGATTCATTGGATTGGTTCCAGAACTACCTTTCAGACAGAACACAGTGTGTAGCTCAGGAGGGTGTGACATCTGAGTTTACAAGGCTTACAAAAATAGTTCCCCAGGGCTCAATTTTAGGTCTGATCCTTTTTTTTTACAAGTTATATACTGTGGGGCAAAAAAGTATTTAGTCAGCCACCAATTGTGCAAGTTCTCCCACTTAAAAATATGAGAGAGGCCTGTAATTTTCATCACATGTACACTTCAACTATGACAGACAAAATGAGAAAAAAAACCAGAATATCACATTGTAGGATTTTTAATGAATTTATTTGCAAATTATGGTGGAAAATAAGTATTTGGTCAATAACAAAAGTTTATCTCAATACTTTGTTATATACCCTTTGTTGGCAATGACAGAGGTCAAATGTTTTCTGTAAGTCTTCACAAGGTTTTCACACACTGTTGCTGGTATTTTGGCCCATTCCTCCATACAGATCTCCTCTAGAGCAGTGATGTTTTGGGGCTGTTGCTGGGCAACACAGACTTTCAACTGTCTCCAAAGATGTTCTATGGGGTTGAGATCTGGAGACTGGCTAGGCCACTCCAGGACCTTGAAATGCTTCTTACGAAGCCACTCCTTCGTTGCCCGGGCGGTGTGTTTGGGATCATTGTCATGCTGAAAGACCCAGCCACGTTTCATCTTCAATGCCCTTGCTGATGGAAGGAGGTTTTCACTCAAAATCTCACGATACATGGCCCCATTCATTCTTTCCTTTACACGGATCAGTCGTCCTGGTCCCTTTGCAGAAAAACAGCCCCAAAGCATGATGTTTCCACCCCCATGCTTCACAGTAGGTATGGTGTTCTTTGGATGCAACACAGCATTCTTTGTCCTCCAAACACGACGAGTTGAGTTTTTACCAAAAAGTTATATTTTGGATTGATCTGACCATATGACATTCTCCCAATCTTCTTCTGGATCATCCAAATGCTCTCTAGCAAACTTCAGACGGGCCTGGACATGTACTGGCTTAAGCAGGGGGACACGTCTGGCACTGCAGGATTTGAGTCCCTGGCGGCGTAGTGTGTTACTGATGGTAGGCTTTGTTACTTTGGTCCCAGCTCTCTGCAGGTCATTCACTAGGTCCCCCCGTGTGGTTTTGTGATTTTTGCTCACCGTTCTTGTGATAATTTTGACCCCACGGGGTGAGATCTTGCGTGGAGCCCCAGATCGAGGGAGATTATCAGTGGTCTTGTATGTCTTCCATTTCCTAATAATTACTCCCACAGTTGATTTATTCAAACCAAGCTGCTTACCTATTGCAGATTCAGTCTTCCCAGCCTGGTGCAGGTCTACAATTTTGTTTCTGGTGTCCTTTGACAGCTCTTTGGTCTTGGCCATAGTGGAGTTTGGAGTGTGACTGTTTGAGGTTGTGGACAGGTGTCTTTTATACTGATAACAAGTTCAAACAGGTGCCATTAATACAGGTAATGGGTGGAGGACAGAGGAGCCTCTTAAAGAAGTTACAGGCCTGTGAGAGCCAGAAATCTTGCTTGTTTGTAGGTGACCAAATACTTATTTTCCACCATAATTTGCAAATAAATTCATTAAAAATCCTACAATGTGATTTTCTGGAATTTATTTTCTCATTTTGTCTGTCATAGTTGAAATGTACCTATGATGAAAATTACAGGCCTCTCTCATCTTTTTAAGTGGGAGAACTTGCACAATTGGTGGCTGACTAAATACTTTTTTGCCCCACTGTACATGATAATAGGGAAGACTCTGTTGACTCTGCAACTCTCCATCTGTACGCTGATGACACAATTATTTATTCTAGCGCATCTAATATTGAGAAGGCTTTTCAGGACTTACAGTTGGCTTTTGATGTTTTTCAAAGGCAGCTTTTCCAATTGAAACGTGTGCTTAATGTGTAGAAAAGGAAATGTATGGTTTTCTCTTCCCTGAAAGTTAACATTTACATTTACATTTAAGTCATTTAGCAGACGCTCTTATCCAGAGCGACTTACAAATTGGTGCGTTCACTTTAAGACATCCAGTGGAACAGCCACTTTACAATAGTGCATCTAAATCTTTTAAGGGGGGGGAGGTGAGAAGGATTACTTTATCCTATCCTAGGTATTCCTGAAAGAGGTGGGGTTTCAGGTGTCTCCGGAAGGTGGTGATTGACTCCGCTGTCCTGGCGTCGTGAGGGAGTTTGTTCCACCATTGGGGGGCCAGAGCAGCGAACAGTTTTGACTGGGCTGCGCGGGAACTGTACTTCCTCAGTGGTAGGGAGGCGAGCAGGCCAGAGGTGGATGAACGCAGTGCCCTTGTTTGGGTGTAGGGCCTGATCAGAGCCTGGAGGTACTGAGGTGCCGTTCCCCTCACAGCTCCGTAGGCAAGCACCATGGTCTTGTAGCGGATGCGAGCTTCAACTGGAAGCCAGTGGAGAGAGCGGAGGAGCGGGGTGACGTGAGAGAACTTGGGAAGGTTGAACACCAGACGGGCTGCGGCGTTCTGGATGAGTTGTAGGGGTTTAATGGCACAGGCAGGGAGCCCAGCCAACAGCGAGTTGCAGTAATCCAGACGGGAGATGACAAGTGCCTGGATTAGGACCTGCGCTGCTTCCTGTGTGAGGCAGGGTCGTACTCTGCGGATGTTGTAGAGCATGAACCCACAAGAACGGGCCACCGCCTTGATGTTAGTTGAGAATGACAGGGTGTTGTCCAGGATCACGCCAAGGTTCTTACCGCTCTGGGAGGAGGACACAATGGAGTTGTCAACCGTGATGACGAGATCATGGAACGGGCAGTCCTTCCTCGGGAGGAAGAGCAGCTCCGTCTTGCCGAGGTTCAGCTTGAGGTGGTGATCCGTCATCCACACTGATATGTCTGCCAGACATGCAGAGATGCGATTCGCCACCTGGTCATCAGAAGGGGGAAAGGAGAAGATTAATTGTGTGTCGTCTGCATAGCAATGATAGGAGAGACCATGTGAGGTTATGACAGAGCCAAGTGACTTGGTGTATAGCGAGAATAGGAGAGGGCCTAGAACAGAGCCCTGGGGGACGCCAGTGGTGAGAGCGCGTGGTGAGGAGACAGATTCTCGCCACGCCACCTGGTAGGAGCGACCTGTCAGGTAGGACGCAATCCAAGCGTGGGCCGCGCCGGAGATGCCCAACTCGGAGAGGGTGGAGAGGAGGATCTGATGGTTCACAGTATCGAAGGCAGCCGATAGGTCTAGAAGGATGAGAGCAGAGGAGAGAGAGTTAGCTTTAGCAGTGCGGAGGGCCTCCATGATACAGAGAAGAGCAGTCTCAGTTGAATGACTAGTCTTGAAACCTGACTGATTTGGATCAAGAAGGTCATTCTGAGAGAGATAGCGGGAGAGCTGGCCAAGGACGGCACGTTCGAGAGTTTTGGAGAGAAAAGAAAGAAGGGATACTGGTCTGTAGTTGTTGACATCGGAGGGATCGAGTGTAGGTTTTTTCAGAAGGGGTGCAACTCTCGCTCTCTTGAAGACAGAAGGGACGTAGCCAGCGGTCAGGGATGAGTTGATGAGCGAGGTGAGGTAAGGGAGAAGGTCTCCGAAGTTAAGTAAGTTAACAGATGGAGTCGCTTGCAGATTTGAACTATAAAAGGCCAGTAAATTGGTAGGGGCACCTCCTATAAGGATCTATGGATCTGGTTAGATGAAAGCTGAATTTTAAACAACACATTGATAACTTGACCAAGAAACTGAAGTTGGGTTTCTATTTTAGGAACAAATCTTGCTCAATGTTTTATTTATTTATATATATATAATATATATATATATATACAGTTGAAGTCGGAAGTTTACATACACTTAGGTTGGAGTCATTAGAGCTCATTGTTCAAGCACTCCACAAATTTCTTGTTAACAAACTATAGTTTTGGCAAGTCGGTTAGGACATCTACATCTACAATTGTTTACAGACAGATTATTTAACTTATAATTCACTGTATTACAATTCCAGTGGGTCAGAAGTTTACATACACTAAGTTGACTGTGCCTTTAAACAGCTTGGAAAATTCCAGAAAATGATGTCATGGCTTTAGAAGCTTCTGATAGGCTAATTGACATCATTTGAGTCAAATGGATGTATTGGATGTATTTCAAGGCCTACCTTCAAACTCAGTGCTTATTTGCTTGACATCATGGGAAAATCAAAAGAAATCAGCCAAGACCTCAGAAAACAAATTGTAGACCTCCACAAGTCTGGTTCATCCTTGAGAGCAATTTCTGAACGCCTGAAGGTGCCACGTTCATCTGTACAAACAATAGTACACAAGTATAAACACCATGTGACCACGCAGCCGCCATACTGCTCCGGAAGGAGACTCGTTCTGTCTCCTAGAGATGAACGTACTTTAGTGCGGAAAAATGCAAATGAATCCCAGAACAACAGCAAAGGACCTTGTGAAGATGCTGGAGGAAACAGGTATAAAAGTATCCATATCCACAGTGAAACGAGTCCTATATCGACAACCTGAAAGGCCGCTCAGCAAGGAAGAAGCCACTGCTCCAAAATCTCCATAAAAAGCCAGACTACGGTTTGCAACTGCACATGGGGACAAAGATTGTACTTTTTTGAGAAATGTCCTCTGGTCTGATGAAACAAAAATAGAACTGTTTGGCCGTAATGACCATCGTTATGTTTGGAGGAAAAAGGTGAGGCTTGCAAGCCGAAGAACACCATCCCAACCGTGAAGCACGGGGATGGCAGCGTGATGTTGTGGGGGTGCTTTGCTGCAGGAGGGACTGGTGCACTTTACAAAACAGATGGCATCTTGAGGGAGGAAAATTACAACTTATTGTGGGAAGCTTGTGGAAGGCTACCCGACACGTTTGACCAAATTTAAAGGCAATGCTACCAAATACCAATTGAGTGTATGCAAACTTCTGACCCACTGGGAATGTGATGAAAGAAATAAAAGCTTAAATAAATAATTATCTCTACTATTATTCTGACATTTCACATTCTTAAAATAAAGTGGTGATCCTAACTGACCGAAGACAGGGAATTTTTACTAGGATTAAATGTCAGGAATTGTGAAAAACTGAGTTTAAAAGTATTTGGCTAAGGTGTATGTGAACTTCCAACTTCAACGATCTCGCTCTCGCCCTCTCTCTCTCTCTCTCTTTTATATATACACTGCTCAAAAAAATAAAGGGAACACTAAAATAACACATCATAGATCTGAATGAAGGAAATATTCTTATTAAATACTTTTTTCTTTACATAGTTGAATGTGCTGACAACAAAATCACACAAAAAGTATCAATGCAAATCAAATTCATCAACCCATGGAGTTCTGGATTTGGAGTCACACTCAAAATTAAAGTGGAAAACCACACTACAGGCTGATCCAACTTTGATGTAATGTCCTTAAAACAAGTAAAAATGAGGCTCAGTAGTGTGTGTGGCCTCCACGTGCCTGTATGACCTCCCTACAACGCCTGGGCATGCTCCTGATGAGGTGGCGGATGGTCTCCTGAGGGATCTCCTCCCAGACCTGGACTAAAGCATCCGCCAACTCCTGGACAGTCTGTGGTGCAGTCTGTTGGTAGATGGAGCAAGACATGATGTCCCAGATGTGCTCAATTGGATTCAGGTCTGGGGAACGGGCGGGCCAGTCCATAGCATCAATGCCTTCCTCTTGCAGGAACTGCTGACACACTCCAGCCACATGAGGTCTAGCATTGTCTTGCATTAGGAAGAACCCAGGGCCAACCGCACCAGCATATGGTCTCACAAGGGGTCTGAGGATCTCATCTCGGTACCTAATGGCAGTCAGGCTACCTCTGGCGAGCACATGGAGGGCTGTGCGGCCCCCCAAAGAAATGCCACCCCACACCATGACTGACCCACCGCCAAATGCTGGAGGATGTTGCAGGCAGCAGAACGTTCTCCACGGCGTCTCCAGACTGTCACGTCTGTCACATGTGCTCATTGTGAACCTGCTTTCATCTGTGAAGAGCACAGGGCGCCAGTGGCGAATTTGCCAATCTTGGTGTTCTCTGGCAAATGCCAAACGTCCTGCACGGTGTTGGGCTGTAAGCACAACCCCCACCTGTGGACATCGGGCCCTCATACCACCCTCATGGAGTCTGTTTCTGACCGTTTGAGCAGACACATGCACATTTGTGGCCTGCTGGAGGTCATTTTGCAGGGCTCTGGCAGTGCTCCTCCTTGCACAAAGGCGGAGGTAGCGGTCCTGCTGCTGGGTTGTTGCCCTCCTACGACCTCCTCCACGTCTCCTGATGTACTGGCCTGTCTCCTGGTAGCGCCTCCATGCTCTGGACACTACGCTGACAGACACAGCAAACCTTCTTGCCACAGCTCGCATTGATGTGCCATCCTGGATGAGCTGCACTACCTGAGCCACTTGTGTGGGTTGTAGACTCCGTCTCATGCTACCACTAGAGTGAAAGCACCGCCAGCATTCAAAAGTGACCAAAACATCAGCCAGGAAGCATAGGAACTGAGAAGTGGTCACCACCTGCAGAACCACTCCTTTATTGGGGGTGTCTTGCTAATTGCCTATAATTTCCACCTGTTGTCTATTCCATTTGCACAACAGCATGTGAAATGTATTGTCAATCAGTGTTGCTTCCTAAGTGCACAGCTTGATTTCACAGAAGTGTGATTGACTTGGAGTTACATTGTGTTGTTTAAGTGTTCCCTTTATTTTTTTGAGCAGTGTATAATTATATAGATATTTTTAAATGTAACCTTTATTTAACTAGGCAAGTCAGTTAAGAACAAATTCTTATTTACAATGACGGCCTACTGGTGAACAGTGAGTTAACTGCCTTGTTCAGAACGAAAGATTTGTACCTTGTCAGCTCGGGGATTCGACCCAGCAACCTTTCGGTTACCGGCCCAACTCTCTAACCACTGCCGTTATTTCGAAAGGGTCTTTTCAAAGCACTTTTTTTTAATCAGTGCTGGATTATGGTGACATTGTCTATATGCAGACCTCAGCAAGTAACTCTGGACACAGTGTATCATGGTGCTTTAAGGTTTTGAGCAAAAGCTGGATCACTCAATGTGATCTGTATGCTGTGGTGCAATGGACCACTCTCTCCACCAGGAGGCTAAAGCACTGCTACACTTTTGTGTACAAAGTATTGATGGGACAACTCCCTTTGTATCTCTGTTCCTTACTGAGCAGGTCAGTCACTCAATACAGTCTTCGTTCACTGCCACTGCTGTCCTTGTCTGTTCCTAAGGCTAGAACTGAGACGAGATGGGGAAACGGATTCCCATAATGCCCCTTCATCCTGGAACATGCTTCCAAAGACATTCAAGTTAGGGAAGTTAGTGTCCTTGCCTGTTTTTAAGGCTCTGATCAACCACACTGTTTGTGACAACTGCAGTTGTTTCTAATCTTCAATTGTATCCTTAACTTGCCAGTCTGAAGTCTAAGGCCGTCCTAAATAGTAGGTCTTTTTGATTATGTGGGGGGGAAAAATCAGTTTTTTATACTTTGTGAAATTTCAAAAATCCATTATACATGAAATGCCTGATGTCACAGTGATTTTGGCTTTTTTTTCTCAGAGTAGAATTCTCTGCACACAGAGAGAGAATTGTCTTTTCACACCCACGTGTGTTCGACAACAGCTGAAGATGAACGAATAGAAATGAGAACACGAGAAAGTAAGTAAGCTATATACAGGGTCAGTTCCAGGGGTCAGTGCCAATAGCATATTTACAATGAACAATATAGCCTGACCTGTTGCTTTAGTATTGTTTGGAGTCAGAAGTACTAAACCCGCACTCAAAAACAACGGCCTCAAGGAAGATTAAAGATGGCCTTTTCTTTTTTCTAATATGCTGTCAACTGGCGCGTGGCTGTGTCCTTTTGATAAATAATGCAGGTATAAACAGGTAAATTAAACAGATATTTACAGATTCATCCAGAATATCACAGTGTTCAAACTGTGTAGCTATTTGGACATGAGATGGAGGAAGGTAAGAAGTGGTAGTCAAGGGGAGAGAAGGTGGTGAAGAGGGGCAAAGAGGGAGGGAGGTACAAAGAGGTAAGGAGGGACAGACTGTATAGTGATCTTCGTACTTCGGTTTTGTAGTTGGTAGAGTGAGTGATCTTCCCGAAGCCTCTTACTTGAATGAATCTTTGACCTCTTAATGTTCCGACGCCCCCTGGCTCCACTACCAGGTGTTGCTACAGCATCGTGTTATGCGCCTGTTTGAACACACACACACACACATGCTCACAGACATCTGCACGCACGCACGCTCACACACACACACACGCTCAATGACAAATACTGTACACGCTCACATATACACACACCTCTCTCCCTCTCTCACCACTTTCCCTCTCTCTGTAATATGCTATTTACTGAATGTCTCTCTCTCTTTCTCTCACACTCCCTCTCTCTCCTGCTCTCTTTATTCTCTGCAATCTCTGTTCCTTTCTCTCAGTCTCTCTGCCCCCTACAATCCCCCCTCACTGTCTCTCTGTGTGTCGTTGTGAGGTTTGGCCCTCTGGGTTATTTCTGTAAATTGTTGAGCAGTAACTCACGTCAAATTAGATTTGACAGCTGTGTCGGAAGCTATAAGCACAAGTTACCCCGCAGCATCTCACCGTGAGTGTGTGTGTGTGTGTGTGTGTACTGCGTGTGTGTACGTACGAGTGCGCATGTATGTGCATATCTACACTATAGTATCTCTGTTCCCCCTCCCTCTCCCTTCCTCCCCCTTTCTCTCTTTCTCTCGCTGTCCCGCCCTCTCTCTTTTGCAGTGTGTGTGTTAATGTAATGATGCTCAGCTCAGTGTGTGTGTGTGTGTGTGTGTGTGGGATCTGGTGAGGCTGGGCTCTGCCTCCTCTCCTCCACTGCAGTGTTTTGGTCACATCACAGGACACTAATGTTCTTTTCTCCCCCCTCTTTGCCTCCTTTCCTTCTTATCGCCTCACTGTCTTCACCATGTACAACCCGCACTCTCGCTTTGAACAATCTCATCCTCTCCTCTTCTATTCATTTTGCTCTTTGTCTTCCTCCCCCTCTCTCGTTCTCGCACATCGCCCTGCTCTCTGTCTCCTTCTTCTTCCTGTCCTTCTCTACCTCCTTGTTCTTATTATCTCACCTTAAACCTAACTGCCATACCTTTCCCCATCCCCCCTTTTCCTGCTACTTGTTTCTTTCTCTGCCTTCTCGCCTCTCCATTTATCCCCCTCTTCTTACACATTCTTCCTCCTCCACTTCTCCTCCTCCTACCTCCTCTTCACTTCATCTCTCTCTCTTGCCCTCCACATATTTTCTCTTCCTCCTCTCCATCCTTTTACCTCTCCTTTTTCTCTCTCCCACCCTTCTCCCCCCCATTCCTTACACCCCACCTATCCACCTTCTCTTTCTTCCACCGTACTTATTTCTCCCTCTCTCCCACCTCCTCACCCTTCTCTGTCGACTCTCCTTACCTCTTCTTACATGCCTCCTTGTCTTCCCCCTCCCTCCAACCCATCCCTCCCCTATCTTTCTCCTCCTTCCCCTCTCTCCCTTCTCTTCTTCCCCCTACCCCTCTCCCCTCCAGATTCCAAGCAGAATGGCGACGCAGCCAACGCAGCCCTGGCTAACGAGGACTGCCCCACCATAGACATGGTGCTTGGGGAGGAGAGGAGTCCTGCTGCTGGGGGTCTGGGCACCGGCGGGAGCCGTGAGCGCTATCCCCATGACCGCGCCTGCTTCCTCCTCAGTACTGGAGAGTTCCGTGCTACAGACGGCAACGTGAGGAAAGGTACGCCCGGGTCAGGCTCAGGGTCAGGGCCGGGGTCAGAGCCGGGGTCAGAGTCAGGGGCAGCGCTCCGCCATACCCAAGGCTTCAGTAGCTCGACACTCAGCAGCTCAACACTCACTGTGTGCTCATGACACTCCCATACACATATGGCACATACACACACAAACACACACACACACGTACAGAACTATACACTTCAGAGCTGGTTCAAGTACCTTAGGTCAAATACTTTAATTAAACTCAACAGTATTTGAGGTGCGTTTGATTCAGCTTTGGGTTTGCTTTTGGAACTATTCTATTGGTTCCATCGTACCAGGCAAACGTAATCAAGTGTAGCTCTTGGAGGAATTTGGCTTCCAATTCCCACACACAATTCACACACACACACACACACACACACACACACACACACACACACACACACACACACACACACACACACACACACACACACACACACACACACACACTACGGAAACACCAGGTAGTTCCCTGCCTCCTCTCCCCTAACCCCTCCCCCTCTTCATATTCCTCATAACCAATCATTTTGACTGACAGTCACAGACCCCACCCACAATATCCACATGCTGTTTTGAGCTGTCTCACTCTCCAAACCTTCCTATATGAACTGGGCCATGCCACATTATGGCATGAGTGAAATATCAATGGATTGATATTTTGTTGTCCCAGTTCCCACATGCTGTATTCAATTCCATTGGCACTACTACTGTACATCTAAATGTGCTGCGGTGCTTTCCGTTCCCGTTTTGGACACCGGGGTTGTAAAATAACATGTTTGGTACATATCAATACAATATCAGTAGATATCAATAGTGGTCCGTTGTAGCTCGGATGGTTGAGCTCGGCGGCTCGCATCGCCAGTATAGTGGGTTCCACCACCCATACGCAAAATGAATGCACATGTGACGGCATGTCGCTTTGGATAAAAACATCTGCTAAATGGCATATATTATTACTCTTATCACGAACCATATCGCTTTTCGACACACGGGCACTTTTACACTCTTATTTCAACCCACCAGGTTTAGGCTCTGTTTTTTTTCTTCTCTTCGGCTTTATTGCACATTTTCACAGATCTGTACAGTACGATCGCTGACTGAATAGCTATCACACTGCATCTGGCTGTCAATCTGTCTTCTACTGCCTGTGGTCATGCTGTCTATCCTATCCTATCTATCTATCTATCTATCTATTTATCTATCTATCTATACATCAAAGTATGTGGACACCACTTCAAATGAGTGGATTTGGCTGTTTAAGCCACACCCATTGCTGACAGGTGTATAAAATCGAGCACACAGTCATGCAATCTCCATAGACAAACATTGGCAGTAGAATGGCCTTACTGAAGAGCTCAGTGACTTTCAACGTGGAACCGTCATAGGATGACACCTTTCCAACAAGTCAGTTCGTGAAATGTTGCCCTGCTAGAGCTGCCCCGGTCAACTGTAAGTGCTGTTATTGTGAAGTGGAAACGTCTAGGAGCAAGTGGTAGGCCACACAAGCTCACAGAATGGGACCTCAGAGTGCTGAAGAGCACAGCACGTAAAAATCATCTGTCTTCAGTTGCAACACTCACTACGGAGTTCCAAACTGCCTCTGGAAGCAACGTCAGCACAATAACTGTTCATCTGGAGCTTCATGAAATGGGTTTTTCATGGCCGAGCAGCCGCACACAAACCTAAGATCACCATGCCAATGCCAAGCGTCGGCTGGAGTGGTGTAAACCCATTGGACTCTGGAGCAGTGGAAACGCGTTCTCTTGAGTGATGAATCACGCTTCACCATCTGGCAGAGAACGCTACCGGCCCTAATGCTTAGTGCCAACTGTAAAGTTTGGTGGAGGAGGAATCATGGTCTGGGGCTGTTTGCCATGGTTCGGGTTAGGCCGGTTAGTTTCAGTGAAGGGAAATCTTAACGCTACAGCATACAGTGACATTCTAGAGGATTATGCACTTCCAATTTTGTGGCAACTGTTTGGGGAAGGCCCTTTCCTGTTTCAGCATGACAATGCCCCTGTGCACAAAGCGAGATCCATACAGAAATGGTTTGTCGAGATCGTAGTGGAAGAACTTGACTGGCCTGCAGAGAGCCCTGACCTCAACCCCATCGAACACCTTTGGGATGAATTGGAACGCCAGCTGCGACCCAGGCATAATCGCCCAGCATCAGTGCTCGACCTCACTAATGCTCTTGGGGCTGAATGGAAGCAAGTCCCCACAGCAATGTTCCAACATCTAGTGGAAAGTCTTCCCAGAGTAGTGAAGGCTGTTATGGCAGCAAAGGGGGAGACTAACTCCATATTAATGCCGAGGATCAGGTGTCCACATACTTTTGGTCATGTAGTGTATCTCTCTATCTATCTATGGATATATCTATATTGTGGCTCTCATTCTGCCTCTCATTTATTGGTCATGCTTTCTTCCTCTTTGTCTCCATCTCCTCTCCACACCCTGTCGGCTTGCTATCGCTCCACCCATCCATTCATCCTCCTCTCCCCTCTCCTCCTCCCCTCCATGCTTTCTCAATGGACATGCATGCTCTTTTTCTTTTACCCTGTACCACTCACCTGCTTCTTCTTTCACCTGACATCCCCATGGTTCTACCTCCAACAATCCAACCCCTTCCACCCGCCATTTTGAACCACCACCTCAACCTAAAACGAACCCCCCCTTCCCCGCCCGGCCTGCCCCTGGCGTCCCCGATCCCAAATACACTCCTCTACAAACCCCACTCCAACACTCCCCTCACAACAAACACCAGACGCTGCAGCGGCCAGCCCGGCATCCCCCCCAGGAGAGGAGTGGTTCAAGCCGGAGGGGCCTCTGCTACAGCAGGACCTCAATGCAAACTCTGCCTCCTCCTGGATCAAACCATAGCGATACAGAGGTAACACAAAAGACACATAGAGAAGTTTGGTTGAAAGCACAATGAGCAAAAACACAGTAACATGGCAAGCGTGCATCCACACACAAACACGCACATGCACACACAAACACACACAAACCACATCAAAGCACACAAACACACACAAGAAGTAACATGGTACCCCCCCCCACACACACTCTTGAAAGGTTGTATGTTTAAGAATGCATGACAGTAAATTGCTTGTTACAGTAAAGCTTTAAGGTTTGGTTCAACATTTTCATGGTGGAATATGGTCCTAAGTGTAGGTTGGGAGGGTAAATGTGTGTGTGGGTGTGCGTGTGTGTGGGTGTGTGTGTGTAGGTGCGCGTGTGTGTGGGTGCGCGTGTGTGTGGGTGCGCGTGTGTGGGTGCGCGTGCATGGGTGCATGTGCGTATGTGTGTGTTCGTGCATGTGTGCGTGTTTATGTGTGTGTGTGCATACAGTGCCCTCCTGAATTATTGACACCCTAGAACAACACTGTTGGAACAAGAAAAGTCAGTGAAAACATGTCATTGTTATTCATCAGCTTGATCTTACACTCAAAATATCATATGAATCTGACCTTTAATTGAGTTAAAATTATTAATAGAAAAACATTTGTCATCAAGAAATACATTTTTTATTCAAAAACATGCACGTCACAATTATTGGCACCCCTGCATTTAGTGCTTGGTGCGTCCTCCCTTTGCCAAGATAACAGCTCTGAGTCGCCTCCTATGATGTTTGATGAGGTGGGAGAACACATAGGAAGGGATTTGAGACCATTCCTCCCATACAGAAACTCTCCCGATCCTTCAGAGTCCTTGGTCCTCGCTTTGTGGACTCTCCTCTTCAACTCACCCCACAGGTTTTCAATGGGGTTTAGGTCAGGGGACTGGGATGGCCATTTCAAAAGCCTGATTCTATGGTCAGTGAACCATTTTAGTATGGATTCAGAGGTATGCTTGGGATCATTGTCCTGCTTGGATGACCCAGTTGTAGCCTCCTGGTAGAGGCAGACAAATGTTGGCCTAAAATCCCCTGGTGCTTGATGGAGTCCATGATTGCCTTGTATCCTAACAAGGTTCCCAGGGTCTTTGGAAGTAAAACATCCCCACAACACCACAGATCCACCACCGTACTTCACAATGGGAATTAGGTTATTTTCTGCATGACCATGGATCTTTTTTACACCAAACCCCACCTCTAGTGTTTGTTACCCAAAACCTCTATTTTAGTCTCATCAGACCATAGAACCTGGTTCCAATCGCATTTAGCATAGAACCTGGTTCCAATCCAAGTTCCAATGGCATTTAGCAAGGCGCTTGCGTTTGGGGTTTGGTGAAAGCAGAGGTGGCAACCCTTCCAAATAACTTGTTGGCATGGAGGGGGTGTTTAATTGTAGTTTTGGAGAGTTGGTGGCCCCAAGATGTAACCGTCTTTGGCAATTCTCAAAACTGTGATTCCCTTGGATTATTTTCAGGCTCGTAGCCATCTTTTTTTTATAGCCATTTGCCTGATTTGTGAAGGTCAACCACCTCTAATCTCATTTCATTTGTGTGTTCTCTGGCCTTTCCCATGTTGATGGATGACTAAGGGAGTTTAGCCAGTGTGTCACCTCATATTTATACCCCAGTGAAACAGGAAGTCATGGATGGACCACTTAAGACTTCCCAAATAGTCTGATGAAGTTAAAAAAGTAAAATATTAATCGAAACATACATTAATTAGATTTTGTTCATAAGAATTTCTCGGGGTGCCAATTATTATATATATATATATATTTTTACAATTATAACTTAATTAAAGGTCATAGTCATATGATATTTTGAGTTCAAGATCAAGCTGATAAACAACAATGACATTTTTTCCCACTGTCTTTTTCTCGTCATATTTTTCGTCATATTGAGCATAATTCTGGAGGCCACTGTACATCAATGTATGTTTGGAAATGTATGTGTTTACATCTCCCCACATTTAACACAGTTCAACCCCAACTATGGCTTAGCCTTTGGTCAATTTCATTCAGTTCAACTTCTGCACTTAACCTTACATTACAGACACACACACACAGACAGACACACACACACACACACACACACGGACAGACAGACACACACACACACACACACAGACACACACGGACAGACAGACACACACACACACAGACACACACACACGGACAGACAGACGCACAACCTTTAACCTCCTTTTCTGCCCTCTGGATGACCCCAAACCCCCCTCCCAGTCCCTGCAGACCAGTGTAGTCCTCTGTCCCTCTCTCTCCCCCACTCTCTCTCTCTCTCTCTCTCTCTCTCTCTCTCTCTCTCTCTCTCTCTCTCTCGACCTTCTCTTTTCTCTCTCTCGCCATCAAAACGCCACAACCGTTTTCCACTGAGGGGTGAGATAAGGTGCCCTGAGCGAATGGGGTCGATTCGACCTACATGACTCATTGGATCCAATAGAGGGAGAAAGAGAGGGAGAAAGAGAGGATGAGAGAGAGAGAGGAAGAAAGAGAGGGGGAGCTGGGCTTAATTGTGCGATGGGAGGCTAAATGGCGTTATGTAATGTGATGTGAGCGATATGATGGCCACCTCCCCCTCCTCATCTCCTCCCTCCCTCCCTCGTTCCTTCCTTCCTTCCCCGAAACCTCGTCTGCAATCTCAGCTCCAGCCTCCACTCAAATTCACAGTCTCAGAACTCTACTCCTCCGCACACACAACACACAGGATTTCCCACCACATGTACTTGTAGCCTACCCCTCGACTCCCCGTCTTCGAGCCCTGTTACACACAGTAAACTGAACCCTTCATGACCCATTTGACCAATTAAGCCACTACGCAACGCTACCAACATAACACAAGATTCTGAATGGGAGTGTGTGTGTGTGTGTGTGTGTGTGTGTGTGTGTGTGTGTGTGTGTGTGTGTGTGTGTGTGTGTGTGTGTGTTTGGCTGTGGATGTCCCTCTGTCCGTCGGCTTTGGGCTGTATGCGTGCGACGGTGTGTGCGTTTGTGTGTATATCTGTGTGTTTGTGTCGGCTGCGATGCTAGCCCTCTGTTCTCTGCTGTGCGTGTGTGTGTGTGTTAGGACCACCATGGAGAGGGTTGGGGGTGGGGTTGTGAGGGGGGGCCATGTCTTCTGACGTGTCTGTTGTTGTTGTCTCCCTCCTCAGGTTGTGTCGTGTCATGCGTTTGTATGTCGGCTCTTGTTGCTCTGTGTTACACTTGTCTGTTTGTCGCTGTCCTCTCCCCGGTCTCTGTCCGTCCGTCTGTCGGTTGTTGTGTCCTGCGTTTTCCCCTTGTTTTCCTTTTTGGTTTGGTGTTGCCGTGTCCTCCTCTCGCTCCTGTGGCTCTTTCCTCTGGTACGGTCTCCTCTCTCCTTACTCAGAGACACCTGTACAACTGTCCTGTTTAGCAGTGTACCAACAGTCACACAAACAATACACAAATCCAAGGTACTGTATAATCCACACACAATTGGAGAATTCTGAAAAATAAACTGTGACTCATTTAAATCCAGATGATTGGACCAAATCAGTGTGAACATGTTTGTCTATATAAACTAGTAGCAGAGTAAAGGCCACCGGTGTGTACTGGTTCATTTCTTGAAGTGAAAGCTGGTTACTTCTCACTCTTTTCTGGAACTGACCTCCACTCTGAGGTGACCAGAACATTGTTTCATCACAGTACCAGGGGGGAGCCCAGGCCCTCTGTGCTGGTCCAGGGTCAGTCCATTGGACCTAAATCCTCTCCATTCTCCTTTACAACCCTAAACCAAGACTGACTCTGGATCATATCTATGCCTGCTCCCTAAATCCCCAACCACCACAAATGTCCCTATACGAGTGGCATTGACTCAAGATGTCAAGCTATCGTAGTCTATACAGCAGTAGATGTATGAATGTCAGTGGCTGGAGTGGGGGATGCATTTGGCTGTGCTGAAACACTGTTCCCGAGTCTAGTGCTTTTAAGGTGTGCTTCAGTCCTTTAGTGGGAGAGCACAAGGTCAGGCTAGATCAATACGTAGAGGTCTAGTCTAGATACTGTACACACTTTGGGACTGAAAGACTTACCGGCACTGGGCACCCCTCCACACACGTAGTGTTACACGCAGACAGACTGGCAGACAGACTGGCTGGCAGACTGGCTGGCAGACTGGCTGGCAGACTGGCTGGCAGACAGACTGGCAGACAGACTGGCAGACTGATTTACTGGCAGACAGACTGATTTACTGGCAGACAGACTGATTTACAAGCAGACAGACTGATTTACAAGCAGACAGACTGACAGATGGACAGACAGACGGACAAACAGACCGACTGACGGACCAACCATCAGACAGACACAGTGCTACGTGCAGTGCCAGGTAAGTGACTGTAGTAGCCGTACGGTCTGTGGTGACTAGCTGACTGGTGTTAGTGGTGACAGAGTGTGTTGAGCCACAGCCCCTGACAGCCCTGTAATAATAATAACAGAAGCTTCCTCCACACTCTAAAAGCGAAAAAAGCCATCCTCCAAAGGCGCCCCAAAATGGCTGCCGGCCTTCCGCTTTTAAAGTGGGATATAGTGCTTTAAACCTCCCCTTCTTCCTCCTCCTCCTCCTCCTCCTGGCGCTTCTCCATTGTTTCTGTGCCCGGAGTGGTTCTGCTGGTTTATGGCTTTATTTTAATGTGGTTTATTTTACGACGCGTGCAGCTTTGACCTCTGTTGACAAATGCTAAAGTGCAGAGGTCAGGAAAGGTTAAAGCTTGGAGGGTTGGGCACCTTACGTCTGTTCCCTGCGTCCCAATATCTGCCCTTACTCCCGAAGTGTGCGCTTGTTCACTACCCTCATGGATTTAAAAGAAAAAGATTGGTATGCCAAAACATATGGTGGAAACTCTGTCTAGAGCAAATCCAATGGTTACACAAGTCCAATGCTTTTCAAATGCGCTGGGGGAAAGCACAAGCGTACACTTCAGAAGAAAGGACATATTGGGAAGCAGCCTTTCTCTCCCTCTGTCTGTAATACTTTCCTCTGATAAATATTGTATAGTGTAATAGTGTACTTGGTGTGTTTTGAGGGTGTGTGTCGATATTGTGTTGTGTTTTATGTACATGTGATGTGTGTATAATTTGTTTATTGGTGGTTATTATTTTCTTGTCTGTAATGTGCTGTGGAATATATTTTTTTTTTCCACCTCCTTTCCTTCTGTCTTTACCGCTCCTCTTCTTTTTCTCTCTCTCTCTCTCTCTCTCTCTCGCTCACGCTCTCCCCTTTTCTCCTTATTTCCCACTGTTGCCAAGGAAACAGTGGAAGAGAGCATTCTGGGACTTTTGTGCAAAGCATTCTGGGTTAGATTGTTAAAATGAATGATTGCATAATTCGTTCACTTTAATAATGTGTCAAATGTGTTGCACTATGTGTTGTAAGTAGTCAAATCCCGATAATACTACATGTGGTCATCAAACCATGCTCCCACGATGCACTGAGTTCACGTTGTATCATCAGACTTTCTTATTCCACGGTCTTTGTTGATCATTTTAGTGTTTTGCTTTTTATTCTCATGTACGATTCATTCGAATGTATTATTTGTCGAAAGACCTCATCAAATCCAGAAGTGGCCTCTATCCCTATTAACCCTAGACAGACTGATCCGGGACCAGGGTGAATCCCCCTCCCTAAGGTCTCCTAGTGGAGCAGAGTGCCTTTGTCCTGTAAGAGCTGATCTAGGACCAAAGTGTTCCCCTGGGGCTCTTACACCGAGAGCAGCTTGAGTGGCACTTACAGCCTGTCAGGCTCTGCTTTTAAAACACTGGAGTAGTCCAGGGTTGCTTCCGAAATGGCACCCTATTCCCTATGAAGATAACTACCCTCTATGTGCACTGGTCAAAAGTAGTGCACTATATAGGGAATAGGGTGCCTTATGTGACTGGAGTGGGTTTGTTTAGAATCTGGGGTCCGTACAATTCATCTCTCTCATGTGCGCTGTTCCAGTTGATCTCCTCTACCATTGATTTCCCCCCGTAGACACAAAGCACCACCGCCATTAGGCTGCTACTCTCTCTGTGCTTGCACTCGGAATCATTGATGGACGGAAGGAGATGCCATTCCACAATGGTGTTCTCTCTCTCTCTCTCTTTCTCTTCCCCTCTCCCTATTCCTCTCTCTGCTTCTCACTTTTCCTCTACCTTTTTCTCTTTGACACTTTGTCCCCCCCCCCACACACACACACATTTTAATTAGCAATCTCATGGCACCCATTTTGTTATTTAAACCAGGCTGTCTTGATAATCAATAGCCTTTTAGAATGGACTTTGATTATTGGCGGCAGACTTTGCCTGAGGTTTGCCTCAGGATCCCTGTAGGTCTATATACCTGGGTATGTGATGCAGGGATGGTAAAACTGCAGATTAAAGACAAAGATAATGTTGCACTTATATTGCTAATATTGTCCATTGAACAACAGCTAATACAAAAAAATAAATCCAATGCTGTACATGACCATATGCGCTCAACCCCCCTCGATCTAAACCAATAGGATGTCTTTTAGAATCAGCAGGTGAAAATACTGCCTGCAAAATCAGGCAGGCACAATTATATATTATGTCAACACATAGACTGGGATATACTGCATGTGACAGTGACATAGAGTCTGCATTATGTCAACAAATAGACTGGGATATACTGCATGTGACAGTGACATAGAGTCCGCATTATGTCAACAAATAGACTGGGATATACTGCATGTGACAGTGACATAGAGTCCTGGAGGGTGTGGGTCTGTGCATGCTTGTGTATGTGTGTGTGTTATTTATTGTCCTATCTCGGTCATTAACGCCAACATGGAATCATTTCTACTGTATATACTCTGGCTATCCTCTGTATATACAGAATATATATGTGTAACATACATCTATGGGTTATGTTCATTGTAGCAGTGTTAGTACAACAAACTGTTTCCTCTTTCTTAGATTACGTCCAATATTACCATAATACTAAACTAACCCTTTTCACCTCATAGAATATCTCTTTCTCTGTCTGTCCTGTCTCTCCCCCCTCTCTTTCTCTCCATCTTACTCTTTTACCCTCTCTCTCTTCCACCCTCCCCCTTTCTCTCTCTTTCTCCCCCAATCTTTCTTTTCTGCCCTCCCTCCTCTCTCTCTTCCACCCTCCCCTTTCTCTCTCTTTCTCCCCCAATCTCTCTTTTCTGCCCTCCCTCCTCTCTCTCTCTCTCTTCCACCCTCCCCCTTTCTCTCTCTTTCTCCCCCAATCTCTCTTTTCTGCCCTCCCTCCTCTCTCTCTCTCTCTCTCCCTCTCTCTTTCTTTTCCACCCCCATTCTGTCTCTCTCTCTCTCTTGTTCTCTCTCTCCATCATGTGCCACTATCAAGGTACATGCAATATGCATTAGGAAAAGAACAGTTGGATTAGATTCTTCAATCAGGAGGAGGTGTAGTAGGTTTATTCATTCATCTATAGTGCCCCTCTCCCTCTCCCCATCGTAAGTAATGTGCGTTCTGCATGTGTGTTCATGTCTGGTGTCCATGTGACATAGCAGAGAGCTGGCCGTCTAGGCCTCAGCGTGGTCTCCTATGAATCAACTCCATGTTCTTTGGGGATAAGGTGTTTGTGTGTTAAAACGGGGTTCAGATTGTCATGCTATGTCTAATACATACGAGATTGTCTCCTGTATGTATGGTTACTGTGCCAATTGTGTTGTCTGTCATACATCCATAAATGTGAAGAATGTGTTTCAAATATTGCCTCGGGTGAGATTACAAATCTACATGTTGCTTCGTAATGTGACATAACAATAATCAGCCAATGCAAATATATAATACTTTGTATACAATATATAATACAAAAAAGTGGGAAAGTAATAAGAAACATTTATGCAAATTAAGATATTTAAACCTATTAAAAGAAAATGTACTATACTTTAGCAGTTTAAAACAATGTGCAGGATATGCATTTATTTAATACTACAGCGATAGACACTACAGTGATACCACAGTGATACTACACTAATACCACGATACTAATACCATGATACGATACTTCAGTGATACTGTACTACAGTAATACTACTACAGTGATACCACAGTTGTACTACAGTGATACTGTACCACAGTAATACTACTACAGTGATACCACAATTGTACTTCAGTGATACTACAGCACACATATGATTGAACTCTATTGCTACAAAGGTATCTACTGCACAATACTGGAGTACATAGCCTATACAGTATCTGACAACTACCTGAGGATGCATATTTATTTACATGCACTACCAACGATCCAAACACTAGACGTACGACAAAATGGCTGCCATAACAAAGTATATAACAACTCTGATATTGGAAACCTTATCTGCATGTGGATTTGCACTGGGGGAAATATTTGCCCCCTTGTACCCCCTTGTTTCCCTCAATCCCCTCCCCCTCCCCCTCTCAAACTAACTTCCATGTTCCGTTCCATCCCATCCCCAGGACATCCCCAGTCATTGCACCTGCGTAGCATAACTAAAGTTTGACCCGAGGTACGTACAACCGACTAGCTTCCTGCCCTCCTCCTCTGTAATACAATCTTCGCACTATCAAGCCGACCCGAACCATCCTGAACCATACTGAACCATACTGAACCATACTGAACCATCCTGAACCATACTGAACCACACTACGCTGGCTCACAAATCTTATTTTCACATTGTCCATTCCAGCTGAGTTTCAGCAACTGTAGTGGATGCGTAACCACTAACCAGGCCAGCGCAGTACAGCTTGGTTTGGCTCGGCTCTGTTTGGCTCGGTAGTGTGAAAAGGGTACAGGAGGAACAAGCTGGTATGTCACGGCTTTGGCAGGAACAGTGCTGTATTCTGCTGCATTAAACAACCAGGCTTTGCCATGAAGTCCCGTAGAGGGGCGTGAATATGTTCAACCTGATATATGTAAGGATTTAATGCAAGAACGGAGTAGAATGACGTCCATTAGCTTCGAAACGTTTTTAATAGTCTGAGATCTAATAGCATTGATCATCTTTGATAGTGAAGCAAAATGTTTCCCAAGCAAGAAGGCTTCGGCAATTGATATTGTGTGACCTCACAACTTCTTGGCCAAACTATAGATCGCACACCAGCAGGCCAGCTTCAATTCATCTTGTTTTATGGTGTGTGTGTGTGTGGGTGCGTGCGTTCGTTTGTTCATTCGAGTGTGTGTGTGTGGTAGTACAGTATGCATTTGTGTCAAGAATTAAGCTATGAAACAGAGTTAAGTTCTCCAGAGTGCTAATCAAACAATAGGAGTTCCTGATAAAGGCAAAAAGAGATCATATTTGTACCGTTAATTGGCAAATGTATTATTATTATAATTATTATTATATTATTTAGCACTCTTTGTTGATATTTATGGTTTGACATTTTTTTTGCGATAATTTAATGAACCATTTTTTGCTTGTACTTCTATCTCTCTCTCTCTCTCTCTCTCTCTCTCTGTCACCCCCTAGTTGTAAGGTGCATGTTGCATGGCGTGTTGGGTGCTGTGAAGGAGGTGATCTGGGTAACGTTAGATGAACAGTATGGCTAATGACTATTGGCCAATCAAATTGTCACTACCAACCATACATTCGCCTATCTATCCATTGTATTTACACACAGCCTAGTTCTAAGACATTATATAGGCCCAGGAGTTTTGTCCAGACCACCTGATCCGACCAAGAAATTCCCAAGGCTCTAGTTCAGAGTTATATAACGAGGGCCCAGAGTTTTCCCCAACCCTGTGACCTTGACCAAGGAAAGCCTCCCGGCCCTGACTCATGACATCACAATTCAACAAATGAGTCATTACACTTGGTATGGCTGGATTCCGTCCAACGGTCACCAGCCGTTACCAAAGGCTACCAGTGTTTACTCTTGGTTACCACGTTGTTCTTTCCCATCTCAACCTCTCCTGAGCAGGGCACTTGTCCCTATCCCGGTCCTGTCCTGGTCTCAGTGAGCTGAGCTAAGCGAGGCTTTGTTAAAGTCTTTTAAAAAAACATGTCATTACTGTAGGACACGATAGGCCAACTGGTTTGTGGAACCCTGCGTGCACACACACTCTTCCTAACACACTCTTCCTAATCAACTAAGAGCTGCAGGGCTGGGATTGATGAGGGCTGTTACAAGGGTCGACGTCTCAAACACGAGAGTTTGAATAGAGAAAGACTAACGCAGGAGGTTATCCTACACTTCTATGCACTATACCTTTGAATAATAATCATGTGTGTACTGTACCCTACACCTAAAGTGATGCTAGTCAGATCCATGTGTAAAGATATGAAAAACGGTAATTCATGCTAATGCATAAATATACTGTAATTAGAGAGTAGACACATGCACATATATTTACACATCATTCATTTGACACATTAACAGTACATGTTGTGAATACAGAATCCTGGAAATGACTGTACCCTCAAACAGGCACACAAACCATTAAAACACACACACACACTCTCTCTCATCACACCCACTCGGCCAAAGAGGAGTGGTCAGGTTGTGAGGAACACGATGACCCAGATCTGTCGCATAGCTGTACTACCCGGGCAGTATTACTCAGCATGCCTCCTGTTCACAGCACCAGCCCATGACTGGGTGGCTCCTATAGGCCATGCATTAATGTAAGAGCCTGGCGTCAAACTGATTGACTAACTAATCCAGCCGCAACAACATTAGCCCAGTGCTCCCCAACCCCAAACCTGCCCCATCGGTGTGGTGTTCTAAGTTCTAAATTCCAGACAGAGGCACAATCTGTTTTCTGGTGAGGATGGAAGTGCAGTAATGGTATTAACACCTGGTAATTGTGATAGTAATTCAGCGTTGTATTATTTTGTTTTGTGTTCTTTTCAGATTTTGTATTGTTTGTGATGACCCATGTTTTGTGTTCTTTTCAGATTTTGTATTGTTTGTGATGACCCATGTTTTGTGTTCTTTTCAGATTTTGTATTGTTTGTGATGACCCATGTTTTGTGTTCTTTTCAGATTTTGTATTGTTTGTGATGACCCATGTTTTGTCTCTCATTTTGTTTGTTGGTTTGTGTCACTGTGAGGAGAGGGATGGGAGCCTACAACCTCTCCCCGTGCTGTTGGCGACTATGGCCCACGTTTAATCAACTACAGATATTGAAAGAAACCGCACTACCTGCTGGGGAAAAAAATCTGCATAGGCCAGCCTTCGTTGCGTTTCCTCTGGTGACCAGCGTTCGTTGGGTTTCCTCTGGTGACCAGCCTTCGTTGGGTTTCCTCTGGTGACCAGCCTTCGTTGGGTTTTCTCTGGTGACCAGCCTTCGTTGGGTTTTCTCTGGTGACCAGCCTTCGTTGGGTTTTCTCTGGTGACCAGCCTTCGTTGGGTTTTCTCTGGTGACCAGCCTTCGTTGGGTTTTCTCTGGTGACCAGCCTTCGTTGGGTTTTCTCTGGTGACCAGCCTTCGTTGGGTTTTCTCTGGTGACCAGCCTTCGTTGGGTTTTCTCTGGTGACCAGCCTTCGTTGCGTTTCCTCTGGTGACCAGCCTTCGTTGGGTTTTCTCTGGTGACCAGCCTTCGTTGGGTTTTCTCTGGTGACCAGCCTTCGTTGTGTTTTCTCTGGTGACCAGCCTTCGTTGCGTTTTCTCTCGTGACCAGCCTTCGTTGGGTTTTCTCTGGTGACCAGCCTTCGTTGGATTTTCTCTGGTGACCAGCCTTCGTTGCGTTTCCTCTGGTGACCAGCCTTCGTTGGGTTTTCTCTGGTGACCAGCCTTCGTTGGGTTTTCTCTGGTGACCAGCCTTCGTTGGGTTTTCTCTGGTGACCAGCCTTCGTTGCGTTTTCTCTCGTGACCAGCCTTCGTTGCGTTTTCTCTGGTGACCAGTCTTCGTTGCGTTTTCTCTGGTGACCAGCCATCGTTGCGTTTTCTCTCGTGACCAGCCTTCGTTGCGTTTTCTCTGGTGACCAGCCTTCGTTGGGTTTTCTCTGGTGACCAGCCTTTGTTGGGTTTCCTCTGGTGACCAGCCTTCGTTGCGTTTTCTCTGGTGACCAGCCTTCGTTGCGTTTTCTCTGGTGACCAGCCTTCGTTGCGTTTTCTCTGGTGACCAGCCTTCGTTGTGTTTTCTCTGGTGACCAGCCTTCGTTGTATTTTTGCCAGTGACCAGCCCAATCTGACAAGGTAAACATCTGTCATTCTGCCCCTGAGTAAGGCAGTTAACCCACTGTTCCCCGGGAGCCGAAGACGTGGATGTCGATTATGGCAGTCCCCCGCACCTCTCTGATTCAGCGGGGTTGGGTTAAATGCGGAAGACACATTTCAGTTGAATGCATTGTTGTACAACTGACTAGGTATCTCCCTTTCCTTCGTTGGGTTTTTGCCGGCGACCAGACTTCGCTGTGTTTTTGAGACTGATGACCAACATAAGCTGGTCACCCGCAAAACCAGCATCAAGTCACATTATGCTGGCTTGAAAAGGAATTTATAATTCCTATTGGAATCTAGACTAAATAGTGATATCCAATAATTGGACCATTCATTCATTCACTCACTTTCTATGCAAAAATGTAGATATTGAAACAAACAATTCTAGAGACAGCAATAGAGCATGCTGGGAAATATGATAATGATGGGTGTGGTTTCCGAGGCCAGCTGGACCAGCATACACACAAAGAAAAGGCTCTTCAGGGGTTCTTTGTCAGGGGTGATGTGTGTAACACTGCATATCAGGAAGGGTTCACTACTGTTGTGATGGTTGTGAAGAACCACCATGTTTTCCGTTTATGCTATAAAATGCACTGTTAAAAGTTTGTTATTTTACGGTACACTACAGGCTACTGCTTGCAGTAAAAGTAAGGTAAACAACAAGTTACTCAAGTTTTTCTGACAAATTATTATAATATTTTTTTCACCTTTATTAAACTAGGTAGGCTAGTTGCAATGGTCGGTATAAGCTGCTCTGACAGCTGATGCTTAAAGTTAGTGAGGGAGATATAAGACTCCAGCTTCAGTGATTTTTGCAATTCGTTCCAGCCACTGGCAGCTAGAGAACTGGAAGGAAAGGTGGCCAAAGGAGGAATTGGCTTTGTGGGTGACCAGTGAAATTTACCTGCTTTGTGGGTGACCAGTGAGCTGAGATAAGGCGGGGCTTTACCTAGCAAAGACTTATAGATGACCTGATGGGTTTGGCGACGAATATGAAGCAAGGGCCATCCAACGAGAGCATACAGGTCGCAGTGGTGGGTAGTATTTGGGGCTTTGGTGACAAAACAGATGGCACTGTGATATACTACATCCAATTTGCTGAGTAGAGTGTTGGAGGCTATTTTGTAAATGACATCGTCAAAGTTAAGGATTGATAGGATAGTCCATTTTACGAGGGTATGTTTGGCAGCATGAGTGAAGGATGCTTTGTTGCGGAAGCCAATTTTATTTTGGATTGGAGATGCTTGATGTCTGGAAGGAGAGTATACAGCCTAACCAGACACGTAGGTATATGTAGTTGTCCACAGAACCGTCCAGAGTAGTGATGCTAGATGGTCGGGCGGGTGCGGGCAGTGATCTGTTGAAGAGCATGCATTTAGTTTTACTTGCATTTAAGAGCAGTTGGAGGCCACGGAAGGAGTGTTGTATGGCATTGAAGCTCGTCTGGAGGTTTGTTAACAGTGTCAAAAGTATACAGAATGGTGTCGTCTGCGTGGAGGTGGATCAGAGAATCACCAGCAGCAAGAGCGACATCATTGATGTATACAGAGAAAATAGTTGGCCTGAGAATTGAACCCTGTGGCACCCCCATAGAGACTGCCAGAAGTCCGGACAACAGGCCCTCGGATTTGACACACTGAACTCAATCTGAGAAGTACTTGGTGAACCAGGTGAGGCAGTCATTTGAGCCAAGGCTGTTGAGTCTGCCAATAAGATATTAAGGTGTTATTGCTGTAAGATGACAGTTTGCTGCTGAATGTTGGTTACTTGAGACTATACCCAACTGGGGGTTTGAACTGGTTGTTAATGACCTGAATGACCTGCTAACCCCACCAGGTCTGTGGGCATAACAGAGATTGGCCACAGAGAAACAACAAATGTCGGTACATATACAGTGCCATGCGAAAGTATTCGGCCCCCTTGAACTTTGCGACCTTTTGCCACATTTCAGGCTTCAAACATAAAGATATAAAACTGTATTTTTTTTGTGAAGAATCAACAACAAGTGGGACACAATCATGAAGTGGAACGACATTTATTGGATATTTCAAACTTTTTTAACAAATCAAAAACTGAAAAATTGGGCGTGCAAAATTATTCAGCCCCCTTAAGTTAATACTTTGTAGCGCCACCTTTTGCTGCGATTACAGCTGTAAGTCGCTTGGGGTATGTCTCTATCAGTTTTGCACATCGAGAGACTGAAATTTTTTCCCATTCCTCCTTGCAAAACAGCTCGAGCTCAGTGAGGTTGGATGGAGAGCATTTGTGAACAGCAGTTTTCAGTTCTTTCCACAGATTCTCGATTGGATTCAGGTCTGGACTTTGAAAAAGGCCATTCTAACACCTGGATATGTTTATTTTTGAACCATTCCATTGTAGATTTTGCTTTATGTTTTGGATCATTGTCTTGTTGGAAGACAAATCTCCGTCCCAGTCTCAGGTCTTTTGCAGACTCCATCAGGTTTTCTTCCAGAATGGTCCTGTATTTGGCTCCATCCATCTTCCCATCAATTTTAACCATCTTCCCTGTCCCTGCTGAAGAAAAGCAGGCCCAAACCATGATGCTGCCACCACCATGTTTGACAGTGGGGATGGTGTGTTCAGGGTGATGAGCTGTGTTGCTTTTACGCCAAACATAACGTTTTGCATTGTTGCCAAAAAGTTCAATTTTGGTTTCATCTGACCAGAGCACCTTCTTCCACATGTTTGGTGTGTCTCCCAGGTGGCTTGTGGCAAACTTTAAACAACACTTTTTATGGATATCTTTAAGAAATGGCTTTCTTCTTGCCACTCTTCCATAAAGGCCAGATTTGTGCAATATACGACTGATTGTTGTCCTATGGACAGAGTCTCCCACCTCAGCTGTAGATCTCTGCAGTTCATCCAGAGCGATCATGGGCCTCTTGGCTGCATCTCTGATCAGTCTTCTCCTTGTATGAGCTGAAAGTTTAGAGGGACGGCCAGGTCTTGGTAGATTTGCAGTGGTCTGATACTCCTTCCATTTCAATATTATCGCTTGCATAGTGCTCCTTGGGATGTTTAAAGCTTGGGAAATCTTTTTGTATCCAAATCCGGCTTTAAACTTCTTCACAACAGTATCTCAGACCTGCCTGGTGTGTTCCTTGTTCTTCATGATGCTCTCTGCACTTTTAACGGACCTCTGAGACTATCACAGTGCAGGTGCATTTATACGGAGACTTGATTACACACAGGTGGATTGTATTTATCATCATTAGTCATTTAGGTCAACATTGGATCATTCAGAGATCCTCACTGAACTTCTGGAGAGAGTTTGCTGCACTGAAAGTAAAGGGGCTGAATAATTTTGCACGCCCAATTTTTCAGTTTTTGATTTGTTAAAAAAGTTTGAAATATCCAATAAATGTCGTTCCACTTCATGATTGTGTCCCACTTGTTGTTGATTCTTCACAAAAAAATACAGTTTTATATCTTTATGTTTGAAGCCTGAAATGTGGCAAAAGGTCGCAAAGTTCAAGGGGGCCGAATACTTTCGCAAGGCACTGTAAGTGTCTTATATATCGACTGAAAGCTTAAATTCTTGTTAGTATAACTGCACGGTCCAATTTACGGTAGATATTACTGCGAAAACAAATGCCATGCTATTGTTTGAGGAGAGCTCCTAACAACAAAACACTTTTTTCACCGCGATAGGTTTGATAAATTCACCTCTGAAAGTGAAATGTGTACTTACATTCTGAAATCTTGCTCTGATTTATCATCCAAAGGGTCCCAGAGATAACATGAAGTGTCGTTTTGTTAGATAAAATCATTTTTTCATATCCTAAAAAGGTCCATATAGCATGCACGATCGATTTTGTATTTCCACTTGTTCAATTTGCAAAGAAAGGAATCTGTGAAAATCTCACCCTAAACGTGTAAAATCACGTTCATATGTATTCCTCAGAGATCCTAGAATGTAACAAGACTTCACTATATCGTTAGGGGTGTAGTACATCCTATAGGACACCATATTTGGTCAGAGAGCGACGCCTTCATGGCACGCCGATGATGCGGGCGGTCTTCACTTGAATGACTGTATCTTTGTCAAATAAGCACCAATCGGGGTCAAATAAAGCCAGCTAGATAGCCAGTGAGCTGGGCTTTACGGGAGTATCTGGAAACCCTGTGTCTGTTGCAAAATGTAGGTGCTACCCTTTTGAGATAGCATGCCTTTTCCTTTTGGACCAAAATTATAAGAATATTCTGTTATGAAGTTATGAAAACTGTTTGTTTTGCAACTAATACTGGAAAAGCTAAATCAAAGTCCAAGTATACAGATTTGACAATATTCTTGCAGAAAAATGTAATATGATTGCAAATGTCTCTCACGATTTGCCCATTTATACCTAGGTGACTTCACACTAAATGTCCTGCAGCTTGCTCATACTTCAAATTATGCGTCTGAACATACACTGTGCATACACTGCTGCCATCTTGTGGACACCATCGGAATTACAACCAGAGTGAATGCTGGAACTGGGACCTTTCTCTTGCATTTCAAAGATGGCGGTAGAAAAAAAAACCTGTTGTTTGTAATTTCTTCTACCAGATCTATTGTGTTATATTCTCCTACATTCAATTCACATTTCCACAAACTTTAAAGTGTTTCCTTTCAAACGGTACCAAGAATATACATATCCTTGCTTCAGGGCCTGAGCTACAGGTAGTTAGATTTGGGTATGTCATTTAGGCGGAAATTGAAAAAAAGGGGACTATCCCTAAGAAGTTTTAAAGAGCTGCACTGTTAAGAGGTAGCAGCAGGGTAGCCTAGTGATTAGAGCGTTGGACTAGTAACCGAAAGGTTGCAAGATCGAATCCCTGAGCTGTCCTTCTGCCCCTGAACAGGCAGTTAATCCACTGTTCCTAGGATGTCATTGAAAATAAGAATTTGTTCTTAACTGACTTGCCTAGTTAAATAAAGGTTTTTATAAAAGAGGTTACTGTGCATTTCAGTAGTGATGAGAATCCGAGGCTTTCTGAAGGCTTTGACGCTTTCACCAAATAGTGCTGAAAAACACTTCATTATCTGTTCACAAAGTTGCATCTCCTGGTCAGCAATAAATAGCAGCGTATGATTATCATATCAAGTCTTTCTTTCTCTACTGTTTTCATCAAAACCCCTAGAATCAGTTGGAATACCAGCTTCACATCTGTCATTATGCTTCAAGTTGACTATTTTTCATAATCTGAATCTATGACATCATTTAGGATGCTGAAGACAGAAGCTTATACTATACCAAATAAAACAAATGATTTGAACACCAGTGTAGAAAGTGTGGTTTCACGCAAAACAATTCTCTAAATAGTGTAGCCTTCAACAGGACTCGACCTCATACCCTCACGTCCCTGAATTGTTCCCTACTCTACCTGATAAAAGATTAAAGTATTTGTACAAAATCATTACTATATTTGTATTTACAGTGTCCAGTAGAGGTCAATGTTTGAAAGCAGCTTGGAGTCGAAGAAAGCACCGGAACCACGGCGAAAACAGTGGGATCTCTCATTTTGAAACTCACGGTTTGAAAAAAGCACGGAGTCGAACGAAGCCTCGGACATCATTGATGACGTACCACTGATAAAGGGATGCACGCATCGGCACACTGCTTCGAAGTTAGCTGCTTAGCAATTTCGGAAAGCCTCTGGGCTCCGGTACCAAACGTAGCATGACTTCATTTCACAGTAACTTAATGGAAATGAGTTTGGCTCGAAGTTTGCTTTCTGAATTCTGCGTTACCTAATTGGCAACCAGTTAAAAATTCACAGTAACGTAATAGCCAGTAACTTCTAGTAACTCACTGACAACTAACTGCCAGTAACTTACTGGCACCTTAACTGGCAACCTAACTGGCAGCCAGATGTCAGTAAGTTATTGTAAAGTGCACAGGAACTTACTTGCAGCCAGTAGCTCACTGTACCTTCCCTGGACCTTTCTGATTACAAGATAGCGTATAACATTAGGTGACAACTACTCAGCCTTCTTTGTGATGAGCGCACTTGGGAACCAGCCTCACCTGGCCTCAACCTCTTGGTTGGTAGCAAACTGACCGTCCTGTCATACCATCAGGTCAGTGAGCATGACAGAGGGCATCCACAGTAAGTTACTGTGAATTGTACAATAACTGCTTGCAGCAAGCTAACAGTAAGTTAAGGAAAATGAAACATGAACTTCCTGATGAAAAACGGCCATTAAGTTACTGGGAAATGCACAGTAACCTCTTAACAGCACAGCTCTTGATTGTCACAAGCTCTTACAAAGATGTAGAACTGGGACCGGACAAATGAGACGCTCAACCTTCGTCTTCTTCCATGATGTCATGCACAAACAAACTTTTAAGGGCATGTCGTTACCTACTGTGCTGGAATCAATCATGATCTGTCCAATTCTGTACTACCACGAAAATAAAAACCAGATAAATCCCTACTAACTTCTTCCTCACCGACTCCCAAAACCCCTCCCCAACCCCCCTGCCCCATTAAACTTGACCTATATAATACTGAAACACTCCACCCGTAGGATTGTTCAGCAGTATCATCCCCCAATGTCTCTTTTGCGGTCTCCACAATAGCCTTAAACGGCAGGGTAGCCTAGTGGTTAGAGCGTTGGACTAGTAACTGGAAGGTTGGAAGTTCAAATCCCTGAGCTGACAATGTACAAAACAGGCAGTTAACCCACTGTTCTTAGGCCGTCGTTGAAAATAAGAATTTGTTCTTAACTGACTTGCCTAGAAAATAAAAACCTGGCATTAACCTTAAACCTGTGTTCTCCCCCTGCACAATTACAACACTTAACCTTCTCATTGTTCCCACATTCACCGTAATCATGTTCCCCTTGACACATCTTTTCCTTCCTTTACATATCCCATTTGACATTTAAAACACTGCAAAGGGGACGGGACAAAATCTCTGACATTGAAACTAAAGGAATCCTCTCTGTACTTTCCCAGGCCTAACCTTCTCAAACGTGAGCAGCACTGATAGGCTTCCACTTCTTTGACCCTCTTTCCTACTGATCAACCTTTTGGCCTCAATCACTTTTCCTCCCTTCACATGTTCTTAAATATCATCTGTGGACATCGATATCAGGACCACAGTGACGACTCCCCCTCAATCTAGCATAATCGCCAGGGACATGGCTTTTAATCTTCTTCCCCAATTAAAGCGTTTCCATTTTCAGAATCTTGTCTTGCTTGAGCCTGTCTACCACACAATATTAACAGTCTACCATTTCCAACGAACCAAGCTAATTTGACCTACATTTTTCTCTACGGCATTAGTTAGTCAGGTAGGGGGTGTGAATGAGGCCCTGTGGTCTTTCCACTCCGGCACATTATTACTATTGCTTCCTACCTTGGAGCTCTTTATGCTTTCTTTACTAAAACGCGCCACTGCTTTCAGTATCATGATCTCTCTTCTTCCTACGTCTTTCCACTACCGACCATTTCAGTCCTTGACCCTCATCCTCCCGCTCCATACCATCGGGACTCACACTCATATTTGTTCGCCTTCCAGCACAGCTGTTGCTTCATCAACTTTTTCTCCATTTCGTCTGCACTACTCGCCACCATTCCGACTCCTAGACACCACACATTACACCTAGATGATTGCACCGGTTTTCAATGTCTGCACTCATTGAGCAGCACACTGCACTGCGCGATAGTTCTACCTCCTCAACCTTCATCAACATAACGATAAAACCTCTTAAACTGGTACAATACTTCCACTAACAATTGGCAGGAATACAACATATTTTAGACCATGCCCCCCAAATATGCTAATTTCCCCCGCCAGTACATTGCCCCCACATACATTTCAATGTGCAGTGAAAGTAAGGTAAACAACAAGTCATTTAAAAAACAATAACACCTTAAATCAACTGTAAAAAAGCAATAATTTAAAGTTAACACGCACAAAATGCGTATCAGCCAATGATACCCGTTGATTTAATTGCATGTGACCAAATGCTAAGTTGTAGCTGGTCCCCTCAGATAACATGGTACAAATGAACCCTATGCGAACTTCAACAGGTGGTACTGATTATGTCCTGGCACAGGTGCGTCAGACAATTAAAATTGTCGAAGTAGTTGGAAGTGTCCTTGACATAACTAAGTCTAACAGCATGTTCAGGTTCATCAAAGCAATTATCACATGTATTTGACTGACTGGTCAAATTGCTCTCTGTGCAGATTGTGGCAAGGGTTTGAATCTCACATGAGTCCCCCCCCCCCCATTTTGAAATGTTGATTTACATGTATTGTGTTAGTGTGCAGTGCTTGAATTGGACTAAAATAGGTGCCGGTACTCATTTTGGGTGCCGGTACTGTTTACATTTAAGTGCAGGAACTGTACAATACTTTTGAGCTAATATTTTATAAGGGTTGCAGTAGAACATTTTGAGGTGCCGGTACTCAGTTCTGGTGAGCTCGTGTCCAAGTGTTGTTGTGTTGAAAAGGGACGCCTACAGCCAACAGCTTGAAAATGAAGATTATGAATGAATTTAATATGGAGCTACCTCTTTCTTCAGCCTTGCCCACAAACGCATACAAATTGTATTGCATCGGCTATATTACATGGTCGTGTACACGTAAATTGAATCGAGCATCAAGGACCGGCAGTGAACAGGTTTATGTTGTAAGGACCTCATTTATATTTTCCCCACGAAAGCACATAGATGTGTGTGAAACTCTTAAACAACAGCGTGGGGTGTTCGTTTTAGCTAGTAGCCTAATCAAAGATGCATCATTGCAATATTGGCACACAACATTTTGTTACAGTAGTAAACCTTGAATTTGCAGGTTTAGAATATCCCTCTAGTGGTTGACCTATTTGAAAGAAATTACATTGGTTTGGTCGATATAAAGTCTAAGATCGTTCATAGGCTGATGAAGAAGTTGTGCCAGGACATAATCAGTACCATTTGTCGAGGTTAGCATAGGGCTAACGTGTGCCATGTTATCTGATGAGACCAGCTACAATTTAGCGTCACGTACAAGTAAATCAACAGTTTTTAATTGGCTGATATACATCTTGTGCATGAGAACCCATTTAACTTTAAATGCTTGCTTATGTTCATAAGTATGGCCCACTGTATTTTACTGCAACTCAGTAGCAGGGAACTTATACTTATAGGATACTTCAGGCACATCTGAAGTATCCTATAAGTATAACTGTAGAACCTGTCATTGGTTCTACTTGGAACCAGAGGGTTCTTCATGAGAGGGTTCTAATTGGAACTCAAAAGGTTTCCCCTACAGAGACAAATCAAAGGGTTCTACATGGCACCCAACAGTCATTCTGAAAAGTACCTTTTCTCTCATGGCTAACTACTGTACCAGGAAGTTTGAAAAGACAGGATGAGTGGGCGGGGAGCCTATATTCATGAGCTCGCTTTGACTGACAGCTCTTTGAAACTCCTATGTCAAGCAACTTGGCTGCAGTGAGCAGTGTTGCAGTAAAATCCTCTCAAACTAATTTAGTGGTTCACTAAGCAACTCAAACAACATTGAAATTGCATTAATGATATCATTTTTAAAAATATATATATATACATCTTCTGTTTGCCATGTCTCTTGTGATGCGGTTCACAGCTGCACTGACAGATGTGTTGACTTGACAACTGCATCGCGGTTTTGAACGCCCCCTCATCTTCTAAACCATGGCAGTCATTCTGAATGCAGACTGTGGGAATCCTCTCTGGTTAGATTCCAATAGGAATTATACTTCACTTTGTAAGTCAGCATAATGTGCCTTGATGCTGGTTTTGATTTAGCTGATGCTGGTTACCAACAAAAACACAATGAAGGCTGGCCATCAGCGAAAACACAATGGAAACACAACGAAGGCTGGTCTGCCAGGATAACCAGCTAGACCACGCTGGTCAGACCAGTTAGATCCTACTGGTCGGCCAGCAGAACCCAGACCATGCTGGTCAGACCAACTTGACCAGCATCCGACCAGCACTGACCAGTATAGATCAGCATGAACCAGTTTGAAATGTATGCCGTTTTATTTTTTCAGCACGGCTGCAGGTTTCATTCAGACTATTGATGCTGTATTTTAAGGGTAGATGTGGTTTTACAAAATCAAAATATCCAATGACAATGTCTGTGAGACGGCGTAAACCACAGCGTGGTTGACCTTTTATCTGTGATTGATTGAATCGGATCCCAGGTTTATGTTTGATGACATGTGATGTGACTGCCTTTCCGCCCTCATTCATTCCTAACCCAGGGCCACATTCTCTATGATCAGTAACGATGAACAGAAAAAAAGTCCTTCATGACAACGAAAACAACACAAAGAAAGGACACATTAGGAGGAGATGTGGCTGCTTTGAGTTTAGAGAACAGAGGATGGTCAAACCGATCCTGTTATGCCACCTAACCTGACAATTATACTGCTTGGTCAGACGTGTTGAGGTTTATATCCACTTTTTCCTCTGAATTGTATCTGGGAAAAGAGCGACTCACTCTTAAAGGGGTGGTGTTAGATTTTCGCTTGCTTTTAAAGGGGTGGTGCTCGATAACGGTCATGTTCCCCTGCTCAGACGTTGCTGACGGCACAGTCAATGACGTGGCATGCAACCATTGGTTGATGCATGTAATGTCCGAGCATAGTAATGTGACTTTTCGCTCACTCTTAAAGGGATGGTGTTAAATTTAGGCTCACTCTTAAAATGTGGTATTGGATATTTGGCTCACCCTTGAAGAGGTGTTGTGAGATTATGGCAGATGTAACAACATCTTGAGCTTGTGTCAAACCTTTCGCTCTACCTGGTCATTCTCCAGGGTATTGACATCTGTTCTCTAAAAATGTCAAACAGACCGACACAAGTTGCAGGAAATGCTGAGGAAGTAGTGGCAAAAACGGCATTCTGAACGCCATCGCAATCACTAGTTGGGAGTAATGCAAATTCGAACACTAATCTGGCATAATAATATGTGCATAGAGGCTCTCCACAACATGAAAAGGTGCAAAAACGGTGTTTTATGTTTACGTTCTACTACATCCCTGGGGAAGAAGGTAGGCTTGGACCATGAGAGGGAGTATGGGCCTGCATTCACAAACCGTCTCAGAGTCGGAGGGCTGATCAAGGATCAGGTCACCTCTGCACATTCAAATATGATCCTATTCATTTTATTCGTTATGATCTAGAAGGTCAAACTGACCCGAGATCATTACTACTGTGACGGGGGCTCCGAGAGGAAGGTGTAAATGGTGAATAAGGGGAGGCAGCCAGGTTCGGTTGGGCCCGGTGAAGCTGTCAGTGTTTTCGTAAGGTCTTCCACCACACACGCACGCACACACACACACACACACACACAATAAATGTTCTGCTGATGTTTCTGTTCCCAAATCCTGACGACTTCACCAGGTCCAAGTTGGTCACGTTGTTGTTATTCTGGGGAGGTGCTGAATAGAGCTTTGACTGTATGTACTGTTGCCCTGTCCGTCTGTCTGTCTGGAGGATTAGAATTCAGTGTTGGAGGCTAAAACATCTGGATGCTGAGTCTGCCCTCTCTCTTTCTCAATATCTCCCTTTTTCTGAGAGACACATGAGTGTACTTCCCTCTCTTTGTGTATGCCAGAGGGAGCTAAAAGTCACCGGAGCTTGACACCAGCTGTTTTATCCATCAGTACTCTTCCCCCCCTACTATATTCTACTGTGCTGTACTGTGCTGTAATCTACTGTGCTGTACTGTGTATGCTGACACTACTGACAGAGAGCACCATTTTGTATTGATGTGGCAAAATTTTCATAACTCATTTTCCTGTTTTGTCCTGTCTCTCCCGTCTGTCTGTCTTTCTCTCTGTCCCTTGTCTGTGGCCTTAAACCTTGATTTTGATTTTCGGTTTGACTGTTGATTTGGTATGATTTTTATTGTTTTTGTTTTTTGAAACCTATTTATTCATACCAATCGCTATTCCTTGCTATTTCTAATCCATTATATATTTTAACGCAACATCTTTCTCTGTCATCCAAATGATATCCATATCCTCCTTAAACATGAAAAAAATAACATAATAATCATTAAAACATTTAAATGAACCACAAACATTTATGCAATTTTCCTTTATTTTGTACCAAATGTCCTGCATTTAAACTGTTTTTAAACCCTAAAACTACTTTTCCCAAAAACACCACTGTTAACTTCTGTCACCTCTCCGGTAACCCCTTGACCTCTAACCTAATGTAACCGTCTAACTATGACAACACGGTCACCACAGCGACAGGCTATGAGAAGTCTCGCAGCCTCAATAACATTTCGGGCATGTCAGGAGCCCCCATGCGCCTCACCCCCATCACCAACCCTTTCGAGCCCCCGGGAACCAACCTCCGCCGCTGTCACTCCCCCATCCCCTCCATTTTGTAGCGTCATGATGTGGAGAAGCAAGCCAACAAGTCAACTACAGAAGGAGCATCAGGAAAGAGAGACATACCAACACCACTGTAATCCCAGTGCTCCCATTTATATTAGTCCAATAGTGATAATGATAATGAGCTGTAGGGGTGCCATTTAGCCACATTTAATAATGCTCTATATTGAAAGCCAGGTAGAGGGGGACATGCAGTGTATAAGAGACTTAGAATGAATAGAAAAAATATCCACTATGACTACATGCACTTTCCCACCACATGCGATGTGCAATATGTTAAGCCGAAGCAAAAATGTTAAGAGGTATTCAGCGTTAGTCTACAGCAATCTGAGAACACACATCACCACACATACACTCACATACACCCTCGCTCTCTCTCTCACACACACACACACACACACGTATACTCTCACACACTTGCCTTATTAACAGGGATTGAGTGTAGGTTAGTGATTTGGACTGATAAATAATGTAGTGAGCTACAATAGCAGGCCTCCTTGTATTATAGTGTGCTGTTCTTGCATTCCGTATTGCCACTAATCCTAAAGAGCTCCTTAGTCAAATGAGACTTGTTCTGATACTCTACACCCCCACACGACATCAAGCCTCAACAGCAAACCCATCCACTCACTCACACACACGCATCACTTGTATTTGGGATGAGGAACACACTTACAGTAACTAACACCAACAAAATATTGAATATATATTCAAATGCATTCGTTTTTTTGAAGACGAGAAAAAAATCAAACAAAGAAATTCTTATATTTAACAGAAAATCTTTGAAAAGAAAAAGAGGCAAAAGCCCAAAGTAAGAAAATTATTTTTTAGTAGCACCCATAAAACAAGCCATGTACTGGTTAGTGCTAGATCTCCCAGGGGAGATGACTCAATTGACCGTTAAATGTGTTTCCTTGTGCTGAAAGTAGACTGTATCACACACACAGGCACACACATACACACACTTATAGAGACTCACAACCGATCAAACAGCAATGTATCATTTTGAAAGCTGGAAGGGGTGCTAGAGAGTTGTACTATACTAGCATTCATTCACTACTACAGTTATTATCATTATCATTATTGATGTTATCAGTGCCATGTAGAGAGCTGGAGAGAACGCAAAGCGTTCTGGGGCTTTTGTGCAATACACAGACTCTGATGAAAGCCTGAACAGCGGCCATCAATGTTTTAAAGAAGAGATTCCGAAGAGCATCCTAAACCCACAGAGAGGGAGGACATAATAAACTATTTTTATAATGGTTTTGAGGATTAAAGGGCAGAGGGGATGGATTCTCTCTTCTTTCTCTAGGGGGCGGGGTTTAGGTGTGGTAGAGAAGATGGGGTGGGGGGTGGAACTCTCATTCCCATTGGTCGGGAGCAGTGAAAGGGGCCATCGAAGCAGGGATCGGTATTTCTCATCATTGACCATATACTGGCCCTACCCGCCCTCCCTGCCCTCTTGTATGCAGGTGCATGAAATTAAGCTTCTTTCTCTTTTTTCTAAGTATCGCTCCTCAGAAATCAAATCTGTACACATATCAAACTATACCTTTCAGTCTGCACATGTCAGTGTCAGGAGGGTGGGGCTATAATCAGAAGTGGCTTTGGGTCACCCGTTAGACAAGAGATCAATTTCGGTCTTTTTTCCATCTTCATCATCAATCTCCCTTCACTTCCTCAATCCTTTGTTGTCTTCCTGTATCGAGCATTTCACCACATCGCCACACTCACAATGACTCTTATGATTTGAGTGTAGTGATTTTTTTTTTCAGTTTTCTTTTTTTCTTTTTCTCTTTTGTCCTTTTGACCCCCCCCCCCACCCCCACCCCCCACCCACCCACCTCCCGGTCCTGGCTGCTGAACCATCGCTCCTCACAATAAAAGAGGGCACCGTGAATGGAGGATGGACTGACAGCGCTTGGTAGAAGAACAGAACGAAACAATGATCAAATGAACAAAAAAGGCAACATACATATATAGAAATATGCAATGTATAGAAATATATTTGTATCTATGTATAGTTAATCCTATGGAGATATGCTGTATATCTGTGGTGTACATGGGACTTGTGTGGCTTTGTGCACACAGACATGCATCTACCTTTGGTCCAAGACGCAAGAGTGCCAATTCATCAGAATTACACATCATTCCTTTCTTTCTCACTGTTTTCTGGGGGGGGGGGGGGGGGAGGGAGGTGTTGAAAGAGGACAAATGTTTTCCCTCCATACCAGACATCAGAAAAAAAGAGACCAAAACTTCCTAAAATCCCAATTTCTTTTGAAATTTAGTTGAAATCTAGAAGATGACGAGGTTATAGTGACAATGTTTTAAAAAATATATATCTTGATATACCCAATGTCGATATGTTAATTATTGTCACTCTTATGGATTGTATATTTTCATTTTAGTGGTTGATTTACAGAAATGTTTATTTTTGTATTTTCCAATGTTACTGTCGATTTTATTATTGATATTTATTGGCATAGAATGTTGCCGCCTATTAAGGTAATGCTTATGTCTCTAACTGTTCGTATCCAGTTCAGTTGCTTGAAATGTGTCTGTTTGATTTGATGTGATTATTTGGGGGGGTTTGACCTTCCCATCTCTCCCCGTCCTCATCTCTCACTCTGCCACCTGCTCCTCTCTCACTAGAGACAGAGGGTTGTGTAAGGACTGAAGGTGAAATCTTTTCACATTTCGTAGAAATGGCATTCTCTATGACTCACATTAACATTAGCCTTATACAGGTGTGGACTGTATACACTCTAGATAGTGTTAAGCTAAAAAAGCAATTAGGGCAACCTCGCTCAGCGTTCGAAGCAAAACAAAACAATTAGACAAAACCCTTGGATAATTCAAAGCTCCGGACTCGTTCGGTTGAGAACTGTGTCCTCTACAGGCTCAAGTGATGCTGTGAGAAGGTTTGACGTTTTATTAGTTTAAAATATGAACTGTTGTTGTGAGTCACGTGACATAACTCCATATCTGCATTTCATATCTGCACATATCCAATAGTAGCCCGAGTGCCAGCTGATTCGTGCTCTATTACCAAGTCCTTGTCACTCATTGTCACATCAAACATGTCATGTTTAGCTTGCCAATGACATAGGAGTTGGCTAGACGGCACAAACAGATCTGGGACCATGCTAATTCAATAGTAGTGGGTGAGAATCCGAAAAGCCTTCATCTGTGTAGTTTGAGGTGGGAGTGACAGGGAGGGTGAAAGCTTGACCTATAACTATGGTTGGGGTGGACTCCATTTTGATTGCAGTCCATTCAGGAGATGCATTGAATCTCGATTCATTCATTGAAAACCGGCTGTTATATTAAATGTCGGATTCGTTTCAATGAATGGTTTGGATTTTTATTCACCTCCAGAGTTGATATAATATAAATGGAATTCACCCCAACTTGCACTAGTACTCTACACCCGGAGTAATATATATGATAATATAGTTATATATGGTAGTACACACAGATATATTCCCTATATATGGTTTTGTTGACACCCAGACACCAGTCTACAAACGACCAAATCTATTTTTTCTAATTGTCTCTCTTCATCCCTACATCCCTCCCTTCCTCCCCCGTCTTCTCCCTTGATCTAGTGCTTTGGGATTTTGTTCTTGTTTTATAGAAATTCTTCTTATACCTGTTATTGGTCGAAATGTTCTGTACAGTTGTAAAGTTTTGACTTATTTCAGTCTTCATGGGGTTTCCATTGCAAGCAATAAGGGATTGATATGTCTATATCCATCATCAAGGAAATGTGATTTGAGAAGACATCAGATTTGATCATAAGCTTAATGAATGTGTATATATTTACTGTATATATTAAGTGCATATGAATGTGTATATTTCTATACACATAACATATAGACTAACAGCATGCTATTAGGGGAAAAAGCACTCGGCCCTCACAGTTTTGCCTGAGAAGAGTTGGGCTTATATATGCATGCTAAGATGTTCTAGGGTGGAAGAGACCATTGGTACCCTAATGGGGAGGGGGTTTGGGAAAGTTTTATTTTTTAAGGATGGGGAAGGGTAACCAGTGGTCTTGTGTAGCCGCTCTGTTATTTCTTATAGACCTTACTAGACTAACTGGTAACAATAATTACTTTATGATTTATAATTTTTGTTATCTTTTTACAGAGAACTATTCTGAGAGCTCAGTGCTTCTCAGGTATATGCAAAAAGAAGCAGTAACTGTGAATTAATACCAGAGAAAGAAATCGACGACTTCCTTTTTCCACGTTAATCGGAACAGGTCCTCAAAACTCAATTTCCCTCGGTGAAAACCACATCGGCCAAAGCCCACCCAAACCTTACCGACTTTTCTACACACTTCCTCTCCTCTCTGTTCTCCCTCTCTCTTGTTCCATCAATCCATCCCGTTCTGTCTTGTCCCTCTCTTGCTTGAAATATCCTGAGATACAGTACATACCCAACATTTTAGGGGTTTAACGTTTGAAACGATACGATAACCTCCACTATGTGGAGGGAAAGCTCACACAACTTTTGCATTATTAGTGACATTTTTTGTTGTTGATAAACTAATAACCTGTAACCTGGGATATAATGTGCATTACTTCGTTTTGCTACACCTTGTGGTTACATATTAGGACAGTTATTGAGTCATAGCAGATAGAAAAACGAACCTTGACTGTCACAAACAATCTACAAATAGACTATACTTGCCCTCTGGTGGTAGAATCACACGTAACCAACCGTAGGCTACAGACATGGATGACTCATTGTTGAGCAAAAATGCTTATGCTACTTTCTTGTGCATCCTGCACATTCTTTAAACGTAGATTGCATCTGAAATGGCACCCTAGTCCCTATACCGTGCACTACTTTTGACCAGAGCCCTATTATAGGGAATAGGAATATTCAATACCCACTGGGCACAACGTGGAATAGACATTGAATTAACATCTGTTAACATCAACGGGTAGTGAACCCCCCCCCCCCCCCATTGTCACTGGGACAGGAGGGTGCTGCTCTTTGACAAGCAGTAGGAGGTGAGCATGTGACATTCTAGAATGTATCAGTAGAGGTTGTTGTGATAGGTGGTTATTTAGCTCATTATTGATGGGCAAGTTGATGGTTTAGTTAGTGGGTTCAGTTAGTAGAGTGACGTTCAGGTATCATAGCATGTTTTTGTTCAATCATTGCTTCAGACACTTTTTTTTTGACCCAATCCTAAGAAAGGAGAAGGACTTTTAAGATGCTGAGATGGAGGATGTTTTGTAGTCTAGCCAACAACTGACGTAAGAAATGAATTGAACAATATCATCAGTGCAATGTTTGTTTTTTTGACGACACCTCTGTCTTCCCCCTTTTCCACGTTTCCCCTTCCCCTCTCTTCATCAGTCTCCCTCCGTTCACAACTCAGGTATATCTCTCTCTGTGTTGCTTTAAACCAGTGCTTCCAGACGTAATGTCTATCAGAGACGAACAGAGAGAAGGTTTGAAACGTTTTGCTTTCTCTCTACTGTATGTATGGACTTGTAAATATTGTACGTGTCCTGTGTTCTCATCCCAGCTCACCTATGTACCCTGTTATGTGATTCTGAGGTTGTTTCGTCCCTCCACTCTCCTCTCTCTCTCCGACACACACGTTTCACCCCATCTCAACCTATCCACTTTCTCCTATCATTTTTTTTGTATTGGTATTTTGAGATGTGCTATCTCTACTGCTTCCATCACAAAACCCAAAACTGAAACAACAGACTTTGGGGAAATGAAAAGTCCCATAAATGTTAAAGTTTCATCTCCCCTAAGAGTGGATTACAAACGTCTCCCGAGGATAGGAGTGGACAGAAAAAAAGGACAGAAAGACTGTCAGATAATGTTGTTTTTTTGGGGGGGGGGGGGGGGGGGTAGGAACTGTATATAAAAAAATAAAAAAAGGATTGTCATCAAAGGAAGAACCATGAAATGGAGGACAATTTGGGGAAGAAAGAAAAAAACTAAATGAGAGGAGGAAGTAAGCTGATCACTTCTCAGTGTAAGAATGTGTTTTGTGTTCTGTGTGCTGTTTCGCTCTGTGCTTCGTGTGCTGTGTTTTCGAAGTGTGTGTTTGCGTGTGTGTAACAGTGTTTTGTGTTGCGTGTGTTTCTGTGCTTCGCTCTGATTCATGTCAAATATTTTCCTCCATGTTGCCTATCTGTTTGTTTAGGCTGTAGGATACATACAGTACTTTCAGAACGTATTCATACCCCTTGATTTATAACACATTTTGTTGGGATACAGCCTGAATTCAACATTGATTCAATATTTTTTTGCTTCTCATCTATCTACACACAATACCACATAATGACAAAGTTGCAAATGTATTTAAAATGAAATACAGAAGAAATTAATTTACGTAAGTATTCATACCCGCATGAGTCAATACATGTTAGAATCCTTTTTGGCAGCGATTATAGCTGTGAATCTTTCTGGGTAAGTCTCTAAGAGTTTTTTACAACTGGATTATACAATATTTGCAGATTATTCTTTTTAAAATTGTTCAAGCTCTGTCATGTTGGGTTGTTGTTCATTGCTAGACAGCCATTTTCAAGATTTTCATCCTAATTTGATCCAACCCCCCCCCCCCCCCCCACTCCCTAGTCTTTGCCGATGACAAGCATAACCAAAACCAGATTGCAGCCACCACCATGCTTGAAAATATAAAGAGTGATACTCAGTGATGTGTTGGATTTGCCAAAAACATAGCATTCATTTCTTTGCTCAAATTTGTGCAGTTTTACTTTAGAGCCTTATTGCGAACAGGATGTATATTTTGGAATATTTGTATTCTGTACAGGCTTCCTTCTTTTCACTCTGTCATTTAGGTTAGTATTGTGGAGTAACTACAATGTTGTTGATCCATCCTCACTTTTCTCCTATCAGACACATTAAACTCTGTAACTCTTTTAAAGTCACCATTGGCCTCATGGTGAAATCCCTGAGCAGTTTCCTTCCTCTCCGGAAACTGAGTTAGGAAGGATCCCTGTATCTTTGTACTGACGTTGTGTATTGATACACCATCCAAAGTGGAATCAATAACTTCACCATGCTCAAAGGGATTATTCAATGTATTTTTTTCCACCCATCTACCCATTTGGAAAACATCCCTGGTCATAGTGGTTGAAATGTACTACTCGACTGTGGAATCTTACAGATAATTACTGCGATGAGGTAGTCATTCAACAATCTTGTTAAACACTATTATTGCACACAGAGTGAGCCCATGCAAGTTATTAGATTACTTGTTAAGCAAATGTTTACTCCTGAACTTATTTAGGCTTGCCATAACAAAGGGTTCGAAGACATTTTAGTATTTCATTTTGAATTATTTTGTTTAAAAAAAATGTAAACGTAATTCCACTTTGACATTATGGGGTATTGTATGTAGGCCAACAAAATGTGGAAAAGTCAAGGGGTATGAATACTTTCTGAAGTGCTCTCAAGTCTTGGTCTGTGTTAAGCTAAACTAACATTCCTGGTGGGCTGTAGTCCTGTGTGGGAATGACCTCCAAAATCACTGACTCAGTCCTTTTGGCTGGAAAAGCACCCTTTTGGACTATGACTAACCAAAGAATTAAGAGGTAGGCGAACACCAGCAGACTAAACAGCCCACAAGGACTGAAACCACCCACGCCAATTGTATTGGTCTTTCGTTTGCTTTATCCACTGTCGACCAGGTGAATCATTTGCTTTGAACAGTTGTACTCATCATAAGTAAACCCATCCAGTCATACAATCAAACACCCTGACTATAACTATTGAGAATGTTAAATGAATTCAAACTCCCATTCAAGCTCATGTTAGGTTAATCGTATCAACTAAACTACCCTGGATCATGTAGGTTTTTAAACATCCAGTCGTAGCTGGTTGATATTTTAGGTTTGCTGGAACTTCCACTGATTCTTATCCTTGTTTCTCTCTTTTTTTTCCCAGTGTTGAGTTTCTAAAATTCCCCTTCCTGTCCAAGAAGAGGAACAACCATAGGACACAATTCACCCAGAGCTCCCTACTGGATTCACTGTGGGCTGGAGGAATACGTAACCGGAGAGAGAGAGAGAGAGAGAGGGAGAGAAAAAAGGAGAGAGAGCGAGAGAAAGAAAGAGAACTGAAGGTGATGGTGATAATGGGCGGATGATAGAGGACAACGAGAGTCAAAGAGATTTGTTCATCCCTCCGCACCAGAAGCATCCTTCGTTCCTGTGGACTCCTCAATCAGCACCATGCTGTAGAAAACAAACTCCAGACCAACATAACAGACTTACAGACTGAAACACATACCTTATGTCAGCATACTTTACCGTGTCTTATTATACTAAGTTTATTGACATTGAAATCCCAGACAAATTATAAAAGAAACAAACAATAGAACAGAATGGCCCTAGGAAAGAGCCAAAGGGTTATGGGATAGTAGGACAGTGTTCCACAACTTTGTTGTCATCCTACTGCATAGACAATGCATGCTCTTAACCACTGTCAAATGTTCCCTTAGACAAATGACATGTTACTGTCTCTCAGATACAGTATATTCAATTGTTTTTAAATCTTCCTATTTGGTACTTCAAAGATCGGACATACAGTACGGTAGGCAACATAAACAAAGTGCTGCAGTGGTCTGAGATGACTCAACACAGTCAGTGTGGATGTGACTACAGAAAAGGCGAGCCAGGTGCTAGGCAATGGCAAAATACATTGAAATAACAGTCATTTTACTGCTTTGCAGCCAAACACTATGCAAAGCTAGGAGGCCGAATGACCATTGCGTCCAGTGACTCCTGAGTCGGCCCACAATGGTGACGCTACCTGCTTACGTAAAGTCAGTCACAGCTGTTGGACTGTTTTCAGTGATTGACAGCCCTTCTCTTACCCTCTCACAAGAGACACACTTCAGAAGATACTGAATGATGGGCCACAATAGTAGAGCTACCAGTTATATAGTATACCAGGCCATTGGTCATTTCATAGAAACCTGCACATAGGTCTGACATACGATACACTCCCTGACTGACTGATGCTGACTCGTGTTGCATGAGAGAGGGTGTCGGCTGACCCTAACAGACCTACTCATCGACCACTTTGAAGGATTTGGGCCTAAAGAAAACCAGAGTGTGTGCGCTGGAGAGTTGAGGAGGACGCCAAAGGAGAGAGACACTGGAAGCATGACCGCAATGCGCATGCCAAGAACGCCAGCGACTGCTGGGAAAACGAGGACATACGTCGCCCTCTCTTTCTCGCTCTCAATCGCTCCCTCTCTTTATCTCCAACCCTCTGCATCTCAGCATTGCTGCTCCTCCTCCGTAGCAAACTGCATGGCATGATCGAAGAAAAAAAAAAACAATAGGAACGAAACGTAGAGAACAAAAAGGATGGAGAGACCAGAGAGACTTTATTTTTTAAACCAAACAATCACAGTCACATCAACCTTTTTCCAAAAAGATCCAATTGGTAACTATTTGCAAGTGTCAAGATAACAAACGGTCAACTGCACGTTGAGAGAGTGGCTACTGTAAAGGTCTCTCTCCTTTCTGTAGAAAGGATGAAGGTCAAAGAGCACTGCACCTCTGGGGGGGGGATCACAAGGAAGTGCGAGAAAAGAGCGGGAAGAGGGTGAACTTTGATAAACAATTCCGGGAAAAAGTGAAAATGCATTTTTATTACTTTGTTTACCAGCATGACTATTCTGCATGAGTATACTTCTGCAAGCCCTAACCCCACCCCCTCCCTAAAAAAGAGGGCTAGGAATTGAAAAAAATGTACAAAATCGAGACGAAACAAAAAATATTTATGTTATATGCAACTCATTTTAAAAAAGAGCAGGATTATATTAAAAAAAATCTATATTTTGTTTTGGGATAAAAAAAAAGGAATAACGAAAAAAATATATAGGATTGCAAGATACACATTGAACAATGTTTTCTTAGACAAATAAGATAAACACACACCACAAAATCTACCAGAGATGAACTGTGCGAGGAACTTCCCCTGATACTACAACTACTCTACTACTACTTTGATGACAACTCTTCTCCCTCTCTGCTACTTCTTCTTCTACTGCTCTCACTCTCTGGTCCTACCGCCCTGATTGCGCCCCCTGCTGCCAATTCACTGTCTTCCACCCCACTGTCCATCCAGGTCCCCTCTCCACTGTCTTGTCTGCATAACTCTGTTTAGTTGGACTGTGCTCAGATCCAATGGGTCATATTTACTAGGATCCACACGGGCCGGGAACGGACTATACCTAAACTTGTCTAACAAGTTTTCCGCTGCAAACCTGTTTGCTACGGTGTGCACCAATGAATACGACCATGATGGACTCGGTGTTTTTGTTCTTTCAGTCTCGTGCTCAAGGTGGGAGATGGCAGCTTCACCACCGGGACGCGGTTGTAGACTCTATAAGGTCTCGGCTAACTAAAGCAGTTTAGCGATACCTAGCAGAGATTAAACCTCACCCCGTCCCCAGGCTAAAAACCCACTGCGCATTGGGAGAAAGTATCTGATCTGGTGAACGAGATTAGCGATGACCTAACACAACAAATAACATGGATTGGATTGTGTAGCCCAATAATACTGTAGCTCTGACCCTGTACTGTAGCTAGCACCTGTAGCACTGCGCTGACTGGCCATAGATAGCGCCATATTAGCTCAGCCCTGATATTGTAGCTATACAATGCGTAGCTTTGTGCTGCTATTACATAATGTACTGTAGGCCTATCTCCCTGATTATGGGGATGTGTACAACATGTCGTTGTGGCATTTAACCCCCAACTGCTGCTGGTGCCCCCGGCGTTGGTGAAGCAGCCATCTTTGCTCCATTTCCCAGGTGGGGATAGCATATTGGCCAGGAAAACTGCTGTTCAAAGATGCGTGAAGGGAACGCCAAAACTGTCTTATCTATTCTATTCTGTCATAATAAGCTTTGTTGTCGTTTCTGTTGATGAACAAAAGCTCTCGTTGACCTTCCACTACCCCTGCCTGTTTCGCAGTATGGCTGCATGCATCGCACCACACTCTCAACAACAGATTTTTTGTTTGTTTTATTTCCCCCTTTTTCCCATGTGTCTTTTCAAGTGATTTCGTTGTTGTTGTGTTCTGTTTCTAGGCCTGTATGTATAGGTAATATCGCCAGTCACGGCAAACCCTTAGCTAGGCCCACATCAGAGTTGAGATAATATGTCGTTTAACCCCAATGAAGAGTGCCGTCATCTGAGCCGTGGTTAGTCTCTAGGTGACACTGGTCTATCCGAGTGTTTCCAGCAGAGCAGGGTTCATCTCAAGGGTGTTATTTAATGTTACAATGGGGGAGGAGGAGAGGAGCGTTAATGTTTGGGGGGGAGACGTCACTTCAGACCGTGTCAAATACAATTTGGGTCACATTCATTTGCATATTGCTCGTTTTAGATTTTTGTCTCAAATGTGTGTTAACTTGTGTTCACTTCCCAAAACTGTTCCTTTGTTTTTGTTTCTTTATTTGTTATTAGGCAATGATGATGATTTTGATGATGTTCCAGAGAGGCTGGGGGCTAACTACTGAGAACTGAGCAACTAACTATGCAAGAGTTTGACTGTAGCATACGATTAACTTCAGTGTTTCATTGTGCCAAAGGAGTTCAGTGTGTTGGGTCTGTTGTGTGGGAGGGCAAGAATGGGGTAGGGTAAGGATGGAAAAAGGAGGCAGCTACTATATCTAGCATGGTGCATTGTTTACTGAAATGAATGGGGGTGTGGGGGTTAAAGTAATTAGAATAGGGGCCCCCCTGAAGATCTCTGGAGTTTGCTACTCAGGATATATCCCTGTACTCACAGTTTTCATTTGATACACTGGATCTCTGTCATTCATCAACTTATGTCTGATTCCTCCTCCTTTTCCTTCTCATCCTCAACCCCATTCCTTTCACATTCATTCCTTCTCAACACCTGCCTACTCCTTCTCTCACTCTCTCCCTTTCCAAAAAAGTTTATTATGGCACGATGTTTGTTACAAAAAGAATGATTTGAAATGATAGAGATAAGTAACCATAGATTATGGAAGGACGCATCACTACTAGACATTTCATTCTGAAGATGGAAATGATTGTTTGTGAGGTAGAGAAGGAGAGGGATCGGGTGCAAGGTGGATGGGAAGAAGAGGAGATGGGCACAACTGGCTTAGATACAGATAAAGACAGAGGTGAATGGATCATACCCCCCCATCAACCTTCTGGTAGCACACCCCACACAGACACGTTAAATGGGAATATAGACCGTTCCATTTAAAATGTCGGGGGGGGGGGGGGGGTCTATTGTCAGAGCAATAATTTGTTCCAAACCCTCGATTTTGTGGGGGAGTCCAATGCCATTTACCTATACTTACTGTCAAAGCAAGCTTACCACCTGTAAAAAAGAAAAGAAAAAAGGAACCTGTTAAATACTTTATTCTGTATTGTTTTCATCTTGATTTTAAAGCATGCATACACATCTAGTCTCTCCGAGTTTTGGGATGGGTTTTCACAAAACAGGTGGTGAATATACTGTGAATAACCGCCATCTTATGTGAATGACTGTACTACCACTGTGTGTCAGTAGGATTGTGTGTGTGTGCTACCAGAAGACACGTTGTGCAGGTGGGGGTGTGTGTGATCCTCCTCCACGCCCACTTGAGAGGATTGACAGCTCAACACTTGCATAACTTTACTTGAAACCCAAATACAAAACATATCAAGAAAGGAGCAGAGTAAAGCCAGAAACCCCACTGTCATATATTCTCTTTCCCCGTCTTTCCTCCCTCTCATCCCCCTCTTTCTCTCCCTCCTCCACACGTTTTTGAGGAAGAAGCTCTTTTTGCATCCTTGTTCTTGTGTTTTTCTAACATATTGTTTGAAGTTGAATTCTAATGCATGCGCGGGAGAGAAAAAAAAGACGACTTAACTTATTTGTGAATGGCCAGAATGAAGTAACTCTCTTTTCGCCGGCAATCTCTGTCTTCCTCTTTCAGCCAGTGGTGAGATGATGGGGGGGGGGGGGGGAAATATGCAAACTGAAACACTCTTAAAAAAAGTTTTTATCACTGTTTTATGTTCATTTCTTTGTCATATTTTGTGTTTACTGCAGTGTGGCTTGACTGAATTGGTTGAAATACACTGGCTATCTTTCTATGTGTATTGCGCTTGGAAGGAAAGGGAGGTGAAATAGGCTCAGTTTCATGAGTCCGATAACTTTCCTGATACACATACAACCGTTTGGGAGATCTCAGCAGTGCTAGTAGCATAGCGCCAATCTGTCCATTCTGTTCCATTTGGGAGATCTCAGCAGTGCTAGTAGCATAGCGCCAATCTGTCCATTCTGTTCCGTTTGGGAGATCTCAGCAGTGCTAGTAGCATTGCGCCAATCTGTCCATTCTGTTCCATTTGGGAGATCTCAGCAGTGCTAGTAGCATAACGCCAATCTGTCCATTCTGTTCCATTTGGGAGATCTCAGCAGTGCTAGTAGCATAGCGCCAATCTGTCCATTCTGTTCCGTTTGGGAGATCTCAGCAGTGCTAGTAGCATTGCCCCAATCTGTCCATTCTGTTCCATTTGGGAGATCTCAGCAGTGCTAGTAGCATTGCGCCAATCTGTCCATTCTGTTCCGTTTGGGAGATCTCAGCAGTGCTAGTAGCATTGTGCCAATCTGTCCATTCTGTTCCGTTTGGGAGATCTCAGCAGTGCTAGTAGCATTGTGCCAATCTGTCCATTCTGTTCCGTTTGGGAGATCTCAGCAGTGCTAGTAGCATAGCGCCAATCTGTCCATTCTGTTCCATTTGGGAGATCTCAGCAGTGCTAGTAGCATAGCGCCAATCTGTCCATTCTGTTCCGTTTGGGAGATCTCAGCAGTGCTAGTAGCATAGCGCCAATCTGTCCATTCTGTTCCGTTTGGGAGATCTCAGCAGTGCTAGTAGCATAGCGCCAATCTGTCCATTCTGTTCCGTTTGGGAGATCTCAGCAGTGCTAGTAGCATTGTGCCAATCTGTCCATTCTGTTCCATTTGTACATGTCCCAGTGTCATTTGCATCTGTACATCTCTATATATCATTCTGCCTGTCACTTCTTCTGTCTATAACAGTAGATGTATCTCTTATTCTACCCCTCTAGATACAGATACGTCAATATCGTCGTTTTCTGTTAATTGTCCTTATTTGGTGTTTTGACTTAATTTCTTATAATTTGGTGCCTTGTTTACTCTTTTGTCTGATTCATGTTGTCGGTGATTTGTGTTATGAATTTTACATTTGAAAGAACATTGCACTACTAGCACCAATGCAGCTAATGTTTCTATTGGTCCTGCCAACTGTTGTGACTACATCGCCGCTAAGCGAATAAGGCACTGGGTGCAGCCATGCCACTTTCCTATCAGGGGAGAAAGAGAGGGAAGACAGAGGCGGGAGAAGAGAAGGCTACTACAATAACACTGAATGGGGTTTATGCTAGAAAGACTGATGCTGGATACAATTTTAATGTCATAACACAGAAAAAAATGAAATAATCAAGAACTGTATAAAATATATTTCAATGGAATGTTTATTATTTACCTTTTATATTTTTGAAATGTGTAAAGAAAAAAATGAATAAACAGTAATAATTTAACCAAGTTTGTGAAAAAAAGAGACTTAAACACAGTTCTATTGTTAAAAGTATGAAAGTTTGAAAGTGAATGCTAATTAAACTTAAACTCTTCTCCATTACAGATAGGAAAATAAAACAAGAATAATAAAACGAAATACCCACAAAATTAACTGGAAAAAAACAAATCCAATTTAAAGAGAAAACGTCAAAAACGCTATAAAAATATTAAAAGCTTATGCCAAAATTTTCTATTTGTGTCCTGTGCATTTTTTTGGGTACATTTAGCTAACAATTACTATCACGACTGATATTATGGAGCTGACTGACTGACTCATGTTGAGGACTTTTAGGGGTAATAGTTAACATGATTATTGCAGAATAAACATCGTCAACTCATATTTATTTTGTTTATCCTAATAAAATGTCCCATTTAATACATTACATTCAAGTCAAACGTCCCAGACGTTTTTTTTGTTATCAAAATACATGTTTCATACATTTTCATAAACTTAAAAAAGATTCAATCGGTATTCATGTGTTATTTCTGTATAATATAGTATTGAAAAATGACCTTTCTGTTAAAACCAATCACATAACATGATGCTTGGCTGTCTGTTATGCTTACACTCGTTTCTCATTACACTGGTTTCTCATTTCAGGCACAGATACCCTGGTCTAGCAGGATACCAACAAACATGATGATATACCCTTAAGGACAAAAACACATGATTTCACATGTGACATTACCAGATTTTGCACACAACATTTTATTTCACATGTGAAACCATGTGGTTTTGGAACACTTCATATGATATACATTTTTGTTGCAGTTTCACATGTGAAAATCACATTTTCACATTTGAAATCATATTTACACGTGAAATAACTTCACATGTTGAGCTGAAATTTTCACATTTGAAAACAAAAACAGACATGCGAGCTCAGTTGTTCTCATGTGAAACCATTTGTTCACATGTATTCAATAGAGTTCACACCACCCTTTCATATGTGAGAATATCATGTTTTCACCTCACATGTGAATTGCAGTTTCACATGTGAAAGACTTTCAAATGTTGTGAGGTGTAGTTTCATAGTATCACTTGTTGATATTTTGCAATTTCATATCACGTGTTGCTTTAACATGTAGTCACATGTTATCACATTAACTTCCCATAAGATCACATGTTAAACACGTGATCACGTGAAATTAATGTATTTTTTCCCCGTAAGGGTAGTGAGACAAAATGTACTGAGCTCTGCCCCAACACTTTGGTTTCATTACTGTAGGTCAATATATACAGTGCCTTCAGAACGTATTCACACTCCTGTGATACAGCCTGAATTTAAAAATGGATTACTTTGAGAATTTGTGTCACTGATCCACACACAATACCCCATAATGTAAAAAGTGGAATTATGCTTTTAGATTTTTTTTATACTAAGTAATAAAAAATGAAAAGCTGAAATGTCGAGTCAATAAGTATTCAACCCCTTTGTTATGGAAAGCCTAAATAAGTTGTGCTTAACAAGTCCCATAATAAGTTGCATGGACTCATTGTGTGTGCAATAATGGTGTTTAAAACAGAATAATTTGCCACACCAACATTAGACAACTACACAGAAAACCCTAAAATTACTGAAATAAGTCAATTAAATCAATGAGAGAAAAGTCAGACTAACTGATTAACAGACTAAAATAGCAGTGCAGATTACACTATTTTGCTAAGTGCAGAGATAGAGTATGTTGTGTAGATCATTGACAAAAAAATGTATTAAATCCCTTTTAATCCCACTTTGTAACACTACAGAATGTGGAAAAAGTCCAGGGGGTGTAATAACTTATTGAAGGCACTGATAAAAAGGAGTTTTATTCTATTTAAGCCTTATTTTACCAGGTAAGTTTGACTGAGAACACATTCTCATTTACAGCAACCACCTGGGGAACAGTTACAGGGGAGAGGAGGGGGGGATGAATGAGCCAATTGTAAACTGGGGATGATTAGGTGACCGTGATGGTATGAGGGCCAGATTGGGAATTTAGCCAGGACATCAGGGTTAACACCCCTCTTACAATATGTGCCATGGGATCTTTACTGACCACAGAGAGTCAGGACATGTTTTAATGTCCAATCCAAAAGACAGCACCCTACACGGGGGAATGCCCCCAATCTTTGCACTGGGATCTCTTTTTTGTTTTTACCAGAGAAAAGATTGGCTCCTACTGGCTCTCCAACACCACTTTCAGCAGCATCTGGTCATCTTATTTATCCTGAGCAAACCAGAAGGTAGGTAACTAATAATACATAGACTACGTAAACAAATGTATGTGTGTGTGTGTGTATGTCAGGTCCTCCTGGCCAGTTTCCAGGTGATAACACTACCCAGTATGACACCTCCGAGGAAGACCAGGATGAACGCTGAGGACCAGGTGCTCATAGGGGACATCTTCTCCACCTGCACACGTGCCAGCTCAGCAAAACTGTTCATCTGGGTAGAGAGAGAAAGATGGGGGGGAGAGAAAGAGTGGGAACAAATAAAGATGAGGAGAGAGGGGAAGAAGAGAAAAGAAATGGGGGAGAAGAGGGCAGAAAGAAATCAATGACAATCCAAGTTCTGTTTTCTCTAACAATAGTTTAAACCACAATTTATTTTTATGTAACCTATATTTAACTAGGGTTGTCAGTTAATAACAAATTCTTATTTACAATGACGGCCTACCCCGGCCAAGGCTTGGCCAATTGTGCACTGTCCCATGGGACTCCCAATCACAGCCGGATGTGATTCAGTCCAGACTGAATCTTGCACTGAGATGCAGTGCTTAGACCGCTGCGCCACTACTCTACAACCAATACCAAGTTTATATCAACATAGAATATTGCCAATTTGGTTTATTTGAATTACAAAGGGGAAACACTTGTGGGCAGCCTCTGATGGTATCCATAGCTTACCCATCCTCCATGTTTCTGGATCCAATCCAGTAATTCTCTTCTGAAGTAGTCCAGAGTCCACTTCAGTATGTCCTTCACTAACTGGGGGATGTTAGCAATCACCACCTAACAGAGACGAAAAGAGTGATTTAAAACACACACACGCTCACTGATTGTACTGTACATCCAATAATAATAATAACAAAGTAACAAAAACACTGTATAACATACCTTGACGGCTATCCTCCCTGCTACGTAAAACAGCACAGCAATTCTCTCCCAGGTGATTTGACTGTCCTCAAATACCTGTTCTACCAACTTCCAGTAGCTGGTCTGGCTGGTCATTTTCCCCACCATTCCATCTATCGCACTGGAGGTATGGTAGGAATTAGACGACTGACTTAGACCTTTGTAAACTAACACACAGATAGACACACATACAGTACCAGTCAAAAGTTTGGTCACACCAAACAGCCACCCCTTTCCTTGATGACAGATTTGCACTTGACATTCTCTCAACCATCTTCATGAGGTAGTCACCTGGAGTGCATTTCAATTAACAGGTGTGCCTTCTTAAGTTAATTTGTGGAATTTCTTAATGCATTGAGCCAATCAGTTGTGTTATGACAAGGGGAGGGGTATACAGGAGATAGCACTACTTGGTATTATGGCAAGAACAGCTCAAATAAGCAAAGAGAAACCACAGTCCATCATTACTTTAAGATATGAAGGTCAGTCAATACGGAACACTTCAAGAACTTTGAAAGTTTCTTCAAGTGCAGTCGCAAAAACCGTCAAGTGCTATGATGAAACTGGCTCTCATGATTACCGCCACAGGAAAGGAAGACCCAGAGTTACCTCTTCTGCAGAGGATAAGTTCATTGGAGTTACTAGCCTCAGAAATTGCAGCCCAAATAAATGAGTTCATTTAACAGACACATCTCAACATCAACTGTTCAGATGAGTGTGTGGATAAGGCTTTCATGCACAAATTGCTGCAAAGAAACCACTACTAAAGTGGAAATGTGTCCTTTGGTCTGGAGTCCAAATTGGAAAGTTTTGGTTCCAACCGTCGTGTCTGTGAAACGAGGTGTGGGTGAACGGATGATCTCCGCATGTGTATTTCCCACCGTAAAGCATGGAGGAGGGGGGGGGGGGGGGGTGTGATGGTGTGGGGATGCTTTGCTGTCTGTGATTTATTTAGAATTCAAGGCACACTTAACCAGCATGGCTACCACAGCATTCTGCAGCAATACGCCATCCCATCTGTTTTGCGCTTAATGGGACTATCATTTTTTTTTTCAACAGGACAATGACCCAACACACCTCCAGGCTGTGTAAGGGCTATTTTACCAAGAAGTAGGGTGATGGAGTGTTACATCAGATCACCTGGCCTCCACAATCACCCGACCTCAACCCAAATGAGATGGTTTGCGATAAGTCGGGACGCAGAGTGAAGGAAAAGCTGCCAACAAGTGCTCAGCATATGTGGGAACTCCTTCAACACTGTTGGATGCCAAGAGTGTGCAAAGCTGTCATCAAAGCAAAGGGTGGCTATTTGAAAAATCTCAAATATATTTTGATTTGTTTAACACTTCTTTGGTTACTACGTGACTCCGTATGAGGTATTTCAAAATGTTGATGTCTTCACTATTATTCAACCATGTAGAAAATAGTAAAAATAAAGAAAAACCCTTGAATGAGTAGGTGTTCTAAAACTCTTGACCGGTAAGTGTACTCTAAATTCATATTTGTTTACCTACCCAGCAAACCAAAATTGGTTCCCAGGGACATTCATTAGGTTGTAAGAGTAAAAGGCTAATGTTAGATAACGCCCTAACTAGAACTTTAATGTGATTCTTAGATAATGTTATGGGAATGTTCCCAGTTTGCTGGGTAGTCTTTGCATCAAATTCATCAACGTGAATTCACAAGAAGAACAGTTTGAGAAATTGAACAGGTACTGTAAGACACAAAGCAATGGCAACTGACTCGTCCAGCTTCCCGTCCTTCTTGACGGCGTCTCCGATGGTCCGTATCATCACAGCTAGCTGTGACACAATCTTCTGCTCCTGATCACTCTCCACCTCCTGGGTTTTTGTGGAGACCACTACCGGGACGTCTGATGGCACCTCATCCAGCTGCTCCTGCATCACTCTGGGGATGAGAGAGCATTCTGGTCCAGAAACACTCCTTCTTAGAGCACATAGCTGGGGAGTGGGGCTGGGGCGGCAGGTAGCCTAGTGGTTAGAGCGTTGGACCAGTAACCGAAATGTTGCTTGATCGAAACCCACTTGCTGACCAGGTAAATTATCTGTCGCTCTGCCCCGGAACAAGGCAGTTAACCCACTGTTCCTAGGATGTCATTGTAAATAAAAATTTGTTCTTAACGGACTTGCCTAGTTAAATTTTAAAAATTGCCTACTGTGTGTCAAACTAAACTACTGTTGTCACGACACACAGTGTCTGACGGTTTTCATTTCTTCCTTGCACTTAGCTGATAATGTAGAGAATACATCATTTTTTGCTGTCTGTTTTTGTCAATTCCCTACCCCATGGAAAGTGCACACACATACACATCCAAGCAAGAGGCTGGAAGCAGCCAGTGGTATTAAGTACTTAAGTAGTACTTTAAAGTATTTTTACTTAAGTAGATTTTGGGGGTATCTGTACTTTACTATTTATATTTTTGACAACTTTTACTTCACTACATTCCCAAAGAAAAGAATGTACTTTTTACTTCCATTCAGACACTTTTCAAGAGAACATCCCTGGTTCTCTTTACTGCCTTTGATCTGGTGGACTAACTAAACACAAACGCTTTGCTTGTAAATTATGTCTATGTTAGTGTTCGTGTGCCCCTGGATATCTGTAAAAATATATATATAATTAAACACAAATTGTGCCGTCTGGTTTGCTTAATATAAGGAATTTGAAATTATTTATATTTTTACTTTTGAAACTTACAGTTGAAGTCGGAAGATTACATACACTTAGATTGGAGTCATTAAAACTCATTTTTTCAACCACTCCACAAATGTCCTGTTAACAAACTATAGTTTTGGCAAGTCAGTTAGGACATCTACTTTGTGCCTGACACAAGTCATTTTTCCAACATTTGTTTACAGACAGATTATTTCACTGTATCACAATTCCAGTATTTCAGAAGTTTACATACACTAAGTTGACAGTGCCTATAAACAGCTTGGAAAATTCCAGGAAATTATGTCATGGCTTTAGAAGCTTCTGATAGGCTAATTGACATCATTTGAGTCAATTGGAGGTGTACCTGTGGATGTATTTCAAGGCCTACCTTCAAACTCAGTGCTTCTTTGCTTGACATCATGGGAAAATCAAAAGAAATCAGCCAAGAACTCAGATTTTTTTTTGTAGACCACCACAAGTCTGGTTCATCCTTGGGAGTAATTTCCAAACGTCTTAAGGTACCACGTTCATCTGTACAAACAATAGTACGCAAGTATAAACACCATGGGACCATGCAGCCGTCATCCGGCTCAGGAAGGAGACGCGTTCTCCTAGAGATGAACATACTTTGGTGCGAAAAGTGCAAATCAATCCCAGAACAACAGCAAAGGACCTTGTGAAGATTCTGGAGGAAACAGGTACAAAAGTATCCACAGTAAAACGAGTCCTATATCGACATAACCTGAAAGGCCGCTCAGCAAGGAAGAAGCTACTGCTCCAAAACCTCCAGAAAAAAGCCAGACTACGGTTTGCAACTGCACATGGGGACAAAGATCATACTTTTTTGAGAAATGTCCTCTGGTCTGATGAAACAAAAATAGAACTGTTTGGCTATAATGAGCATTGTTATGTTTGGAGGAAAAAGGGGGAGGTTTGCAAGCCGAAGAACACTATCCCAACCATGAAGCACGGGGGTGGCAGCATCATGTTGCGGGGGTGCTTTGCTGCAGGAGGGACTGGTGCACTTCACAAAATAGATGGCATCATGAGACAGGAAAATTATCTGGATATATTGAAGCAACATCTCAAGACATCAGTCAGGAAGTTAAAGCTTGGTCGCAAATGGGTCTTCCAAATGGACAATGACCCCAAGCATACTTCCAAAGTTGTGGAAAAATGGCTTAAGGACAACAAAGTCAAGGAATTGGAGTGGCCATCACAAAGCCCTGACCTCTATCCTATAGAAAACTTGTGGGCAGAACTGAAAAAGTGTGTGCGAGCAAGGAGGCCTACAAACCTGACTCAGTTACACCAGCTCTGGCAGGAGGAATGGGCCAAAATTCACCCAACTTATTGTGGGAAGTGTGTTGGAGGATCCCCGAAATGTTGGACCCAAGTTAAACAATTTAAAGGCAATGCTACCAAATAATAATTGAGTGTATGTAAACTTCTGACCCACTGGGAATGTGATGAAAGAAATCAAATCTGAAATAAGTCCCTCTAAACTATTATTCTGACATTTCACATTCTTAAAATAAAGTGGTGATCCTAACTGACCTAAGACAGGGCTTTTTTCTAGGAGTAAATGTCAGGAATTGTGAAAAACTGAGTTTAAATGTATTTGGCTAAGGTGTATGTAAACTTCTGACTTCAACTGTAAGTATATTTGAGCAATTGTATTTACTTTGATACTTAAGTATATTTAAAACCAAATACTTTACTCAAGTAGTATTTTACTGGGTGACTTTCACTTAGACATGAGTCATTTTCTATTACTTAAGTATGATAATTGGGTACTTATCCCACCACTAGAAGCAGCACAGGGCCAGCCACAGGTTTACAGCTAGGTGTGTCGATATGATGAGTCTCTGGTTATTTGAGTATCTGTAAAAGCCACAGGTTTACAGCTAGGTGTGTCGATATGATGAGTCTCTGGTTATTTGAGTATCTGTAAAAGCCACAGGTTTACAACTAGGTGTGTCGATATGATGAGTCTCTGGTTATTTGAGTATCTGTAAAAGCCACAGGTTTACAGCTAGGTGTGTCGATATGATGAGTCTCTGGTTATTTGAGTATCTGTAAAAGCCACAGGTTTACAGCTAGGTGTGTCGATATGATGAGTCTCTGGTTATTTGAGTATCTGTAAAAGCCACAGGTTTACAACTAGGTGTGTCGATATGATGAGTCTCTGGTTATTTGAGTATCTGTAAAAGCCACAGGTTTACAGCTAGGTGTGTCGATGATGATGATATGATGAGTCTCTGGTTATTTGAGTATCTGTAAAGCCACAGGTTTACAGCTAGGTGTGTCGATATGATGAGTCTCTGGTTATTTGAGTATCTGTAAAAGCCACAGGTTTACAGCTAGGTGTGTCGATATGATGAGTCTCTGGTTATTTGAGTCTCTGTAAAAGCCACAGGTTTACAGCTAGGTGTGTCGATATGATGAGTCTCTGGTTATTTGAGTATCTGTAAAAGCCACAGGTTTACAGCTAGGTGTGTCGATATGATGAGTCTCTGGTTATTTGAGTCTCTGTAAAAGCCACAGGTTTACAGCTAGGTGTGTCGATATGATGAGTCTCTGGTTATTTGAGTATCTGTAAAAGCCACAGGTTTACAGCTAGGTGTGTCGATATGATGAGTCTCTGGTTATTTGAGTATCTGTAAAAGCCACAGGTTTACAGCTAGGTGTGTCGATATGATGAGTCTCTGGTTATTTGAGTATCTGTAAAAGCCACAGGTTTACAACTAGGTGTGTCGATATGATGAGTCTCTGGTTATTTGAGTATCTGTAAAAGCCACAGGTTTACAGCTAGGTGTGTCGATATGATGAGTCTCTGGTTATTTGAGTATCTGTAAAAGCCACAGGTTTACAGCTAGGTGTGTCGATATGATGAGTCTCTGGTTATTTGAGTATCTGTAAAAGCCACAGGTTTACAGCTAGGTGTGTCGATATGATGAGTCTCTGGTTATTTGAGTCTCTGTAAAAGCCACAGGTTTACAGCTAGGTGTGTCGATATGATGAGTCTCTGGTTATTTGAGTATCTGTAAAAGCCACAGGTTTACAGCTAGGTGTGTCGATATGATGAGTCTCTGGTTATTTGAGTCTCTGTAAAAGCCACAGGTTTACAGCTAGGTGTGTCGATATGATGAGTCTCTGGTTATTTGAGTCTCTGTAAAAGCCACAGGTTTACAGCTAGGTGTGTCGATATGATGAGTCTCTGGTTATTTGAGTATCTGTAAAAGCCACAGGTTTACAGCTAGGTGTGTCGATATGATGAGTCTCTGGTTATTTGAGTATCTGTAAAAGCCACAGGTTTACAACTAGGTGTGTCGATATGATGAGTCTCTGGTTATTTGAGTATCTGTAAAAGCCACAGGTTTACAGCTAGGTGTGTCGATATGATGAGTCTCTGGTTATTTGAGTATCTGTAAAAGCCACAGGTTTACAGCTAGGTGTGTCGATATGATGAGTCTCTGGTTATTTGAGTATCTGTAAAAGCCACAGGTTTACAACTAGGTGTGTCGATATGATGAGTCTCTGGTTATTTGAGTATCTGTAAAAGCCACAGGTTTACAGCTAGGTGTGTCGATATGATGAGTCTCTGGTTATTTGAGTATCTGTAAAAGCCACAGGTTTACAGCTAGGTGTGTCGATATGATGAGTCTCTGGTTATTTGAGTATCTGTAAAAGCCACAGGTTTACAGCTAGGTGTGTCGATATGATGAGTCTCTGGTTATTTGAGTCTCTGTAAAAGCCACAGGTTTACAGCTAGGTGTGTCGATATGATGAGTCTCTGGTTATTTGAGTATCTGTAAAAGCCACAGGTTTACAGCTAGGTGTGTCGATATGATGAGTCTCTGGTTATTTGAGTCTCTGTAAAAGCCACAGGTTTACAGCTAGGTGTGTCGATATGATGAGTCTCTGGTTATTTGAGTATCTGTAAAAGCCACAGGTTTACAGCTAGGTGTGTCGATATGATGAGTCTCTGGTTATTTGAGTATCTGTAAAAGCCACAGGTTTACAGCTAGGTGTGTCGATATGATGAGTCTCTGGTTATTTGAGTATCTGTAAAAGCCACAGGTTTACAACTAGGTGTGTCGATATGATGAGTCTCTGGTTATTTGAGTATCTGTAAAAGCCACAGGTTTACAGCTAGGTGTGTCGATATGATGAGTCTCTGGTTATTTGAGTATCTGTAAAAGCCACAGGTTTACAGCTAGGTGTGTCGATATGATGAGTCTCTGGTTATTTGAGTATCTGTAAAAGCCACAGGTTTACAGCTAGGTGTGTCGATATGATGAGTCTCTGGTTATTTGAGTCTCTGTAAAAGCCACAGGTTTACAGCTAGGTGTGTCGATATGATGAGTCTCTGGTTATTTGAGTATCTGTAAAAGCCACAGGTTTACAGCTAGGTGTGTCGATATGATGAGTCTCTGGTTATTTGAGTCTCTGTAAAAGCCACAGGTTTACAGCTAGGTGTGTCGATATGATGAGTCTCTGGTTATTTGAGTCTCTGTAAAAGCCACAGGTTTACAGCTAGGTGTGTCGATATGATGAGTCTCTGGTTATTTGAGTCTCTGTAAAAGCCACAGGTTTACAGCTAGGTGTGTCGATATGATGAGTCTCTGGTTATTTGAGTCTCTGTAAAAGCCACAGGTTTACAGCTAGGTGTGTCGATATGATGAGTCTCTGGTTATTTGAGTATCTGTAAAAGCCACAGGTTTACAGCTAGGTGTGTCGATATGATGAGTCTCTGGTTATTTGAGTATCTGTAAAAGCCACAGGTTTACAGCTAGGTGTGTCGATATGATGAGTCTCTGGTTATTTGAGTATCTGTAAAAGCCACAGGTTTACAGCTAGGTGTGTCGATATGATGAGTCTCTGGTTATTTGAGTATCTGTAAAAGCCACAGGTTTACAGCTAGGTGTGTCGATATGATGAGTCTCTGGTTATTTGAGTCTCTGTAAAAGCCACAGGTTTACAGCTAGGTGTGTCGATATGATGAGTCTCTGGTTATTTGAGTATCTGTAAAAGCCACAGGTTTACAGCTAGGTGTGTCGATATGATGAGTCTCTGGTTATTTGAGTATCTGTAAAAGCCACAGGTTTACAGCTAGGTGTGTCGATATGATGAGTCTCTGGTTATTTGAGTCTCTGTAAAAGCCACAGGTTTACAGCTAGGTGTGTCGATATGATGAGTCTCTGGTTATTTGAGTCTCTGTAAAAGCCACAGGTTTACAGCTAGGTGTGTCGATATGATGAGTCTCTTTACAGGTTGTCGATATGATGAGTCTCTGGTTATTTGTCTCTGATCTGTAAAAGCCACAGGTTTACAGCTAGGTGTGTCGATATGATGAGTCTCTGGTTATTTGAGTCTCTGTAAAAGCCACAGGTTTACAGCTAGGTGTGTCGATATGATGAGTCTCTGTAAAAGCCAAAAGCAGGTTTACAGCTAGGTGTGTCGATATGATGAGTCTCTGGTTATTTGAGTCTCTGTAAAAGCCACAGGTTTACAGCTAGGTGTGTCGATATGATGAGTCTCTGGTTATTTGAGTCTCTGTAAAAGCCACAGGTTTACAGCTAGGTGTGTCGATATGATGAGTCTCTGGTTATTTGAGTATCTGTAAAAGCCACAGGTTTACAGCTAGGTGTGTCGATATGATGAGTCTCTGGTTATTTGAGTATCTGTAAAAGCCACAGGTTTACAGCTAGGTGTGTCGATATGATGAGTCTCTGGTTATTTGAGTATCTGTAAAAGCCACAGGTTTACAGCTAGGTGTGTCGATATGATGAGTCTCTGGTTATTTGAGTATCTGTAAAAGCCACAGGTTTACAGCTAGGTGTGTCGATATGATGAGTCTCTGGTTATTTGAGTATCTGTAAAAGCCACAGGTTTACAGCTAGGTGTGTCGATATGATGAGTCTCTGGTTATTTGAGTATCTGTAAAAGCCACAGGTTTACAGCTAGGTGTGTCGATATGATGAGTCTCTGGTTATTTGAGTCTCTGTAAAAGCCACAGGTTTACAGCTAGGTGTGTCGATATGATGAGTCTCTGGTTATTTGAGTCTCTGTAAAAGCCACAGGTTTACAGCTAGGTGTGTCGATATGATGAGTCTCTGGTTATTTGAGTCTCTGTAAAAGCCACAGGTTTACAGCTAGGTGTGTCGATATGATGAGTCTCTGGTTATTTGAGTATCTGTAAAAGCCACAGGTTTACAGCTAGGTGTGTCGATATGATGAGTCTCTGGTTATTTGAGTCTCTGTAAAAGCCACAGGTTTACAGCTAGGTGTGTCGATATGATGAGTCTCTGTAAAAGCCACAGGTTTACAGCTAGGTGTGTCGATATGATGAGTCTCTGGTTATTTGAGTCTCTGTAAAAGCCACAGGTTTACAGCTAGGTGTGTCGATATGATGAGTCTCTGGTTATTTGAGTCTCTGTAAAAGCCACAGGTTTACAGCTAGGTGTGTCGATATGATGAGTCTCTGGTTATTTGAGTATCTGTAAAAGCCACAGGTTTACAGCTAGGTGTGTCGATATGATGAGTCTCTGGTTATTTGAGTATCTGTAAAAGCCACAGGTTTACAGCTAGGTGTGTCGATATGATGAGTCTCTGGTTATTTGAGTATCTGTAAAAGCCACAGGTTTACAGCTAGGTGTGTCGATATGATGAGTCTCTGGTTATTTGAGTATCTGTAAAAGCCACAGGTTTACAGCTAGGTGTGTCGATATGATGAGTCTCTGGTTATTTGAGTCTCTGTAAAAGCCACAGGTTTACAGCTAGGTGTGTCGATATGATGAGTCTCTGGTTATTTGAGTATCTGTAAAAGCCACAGGTTTACAGCTAGGTGTGTCGATATGATGAGTCTCTGGTTATTTGAGTCTCTGTAAAAGCCACAGGTTTACAGCTAGGTGTGTCGATATGATGAGTCTCTGTAAAAGCCACAGGTTTACAGCTAGGTGTGTCGATATGATGAGTCTCTGGTTATTTGAGTCTCTGTAAAAGCCACAGGTTTACAGCTAGGTGTGTCGATATGATGAGTCTCTGGTTATTTGAGTCTCTGTAAAAGCCACAGGTTTACAGCTAGGTGTGTCGATATGATGAGTCTCTGGTTATTTGAGTATCTGTAAAAGCCACAGGTTTACAGCTAGGTGTGTCGATATGATGAGTCTCTGGTTATTTGAGTATCTGTAAAAGCCACAGGTTTACAGCTAGGTGTGTCGATATGATGAGTCTCTGGTTATTTGAGTCTCTGTAAAAGCCACAGGTTTACAGCTAGGTGTGTCGATATGATGAGTCTCTGGTTATTTGAGAGTCTCTGTAAAAGCCACAGGTTTACAGCTAGGTGTGTCGATATGATGAGTCTCTGGTTATTTGAGTCTCTGTAAAAGCCACAGGTTTACAGCTAGGTGTGTCGATATGATGAGTCTCTGGTTATTTGAGTATCTGTAAAAGCCACAGGTTTACAGCTAGGTGTGTCGATATGATGAGTCTCTGGTTATTTGAGTATCTGTAAAAGCCACAGGTTTACAACTAGGTGTGTCGATATGATGAGTCTCTGGTTATTTGAGTATCTGTAAAAGCCACATGTTTACAGCTAGGTGTGTCGATATGATGAGTCTCTGGTTATTTGAGTATCTGTAAAAGCCACAGGTTTACAGCTAGGTGTGTCGATATGATGAGTCTCTGGTTATTTGAGTATCTGTAAAAGCCACAGGTTTACAGCTAGGTGTGTCGATATGATGAGTCTCTGGTTATTTGAGTCTCTGTAAAAGCCACAGGTTTACAGCTAGGTGTGTCGATATGATGAGTCTCTGGTTATTTGAGTATCTGTAAAAGCCACAGGTTTACAGCTAGGTGTGTCGATATGATGAGTCTCTGGTTATTTGAGTCTCTGTAAAAGCCACAGGTTTACAGCTAGGTGTGTCGATATGATGAGTCTCTGGTTATTTGAGTCTCTGTAAAAGCCACAGGTTTACAGCTAGGTGTGTCGATATGATGAGTCTCTGGTTATTTGAGTCTCTGTAAAAGCCACAGGTTTACAGCTAGGTGTGTCGATATGATGAGTCTCTGGTTATTTGAGTCTCTGTAAAAGCCACAGGTTTACAGCTAGGTGTGTCGATATGATGAGTCTCTGGTTATTTGAGTATCTGTAAAAGCCACAGGTTTACAGCTAGGTGTGTCGATATGATGAGTCTCTGGTTATTTGAGTATCTGTAAAAGCCACAGGTTTACAGCTAGGTGTGTCGATATGATGAGTCTCTGGTTATTTGAGTATCTGTAAAAGCCACAGGTTTACAGCTAGGTGTGTCGATATGATGAGTCTCTGGTTATTTGAGTATCTGTAAAAGCCACAGGTTTACAGCTAGGTGTGTCGATATGATGAGTCTCTGGTTATTTGAGTATCTGTAAAAGCCACAGGTTTACAGCTAGGTGTGTCGATATGATGAGTCTCTGGTTATTTGAGTATCTGTAAAAGCCACAGGTTTACAGCTAGGTGTGTCGATATGATGAGTCTCTGGTTATTTGAGTATCTGTAAAAGCCACAGGTTTACAGCTAGGTGTGTCGATATGATGAGTCTCTGGTTATTTGAGTATCTGTAAAAGACACAGGTTTACAGCTAGGTGTGTCGATATGATGAGTCTCTGGTTATTTGAGTATCTGTAAAAGCCACAGGTTTACAGCTAGGTGTGTCGATATGATGAGTCTCTGGTTATTTGAGTCTCTGTAAAAGCCACAGGTTTACAGCTAGGTGTGTCGATATGATGAGTCTCTGGTTATTTGAGTATCTGTAAAAGCCACAGGTTTACAGCTAGGTGTGTCGATATGATGAGTCTCTGGTTATTTGAGTCTCTGTAAAAGCCACAGGTTTACAGCTAGGTGTGTCGATATGATGAGTCTCTGTAAAAGCCACAGGTTTACAGCTAGGTGTGTCGATATGATGAGTCTCTGGTTATTTGAGTCTCTGTAAAAGCCACAGGTTTACAGCTAGGTGTGTCGATATGATGAGTCTCTGGTTATTTGAGTCTCTGTAAAAGCCACAGGTTTACAGCTAGGTGTGTCGATATGATGAGTCTCTGGTTATTTGAGTATCTGTAAAAGCCACAGGTTTACAGCTAGGTGTGTCGATATGATGAGTCTCTGGTTATTTGAGTATCTGTAAAAGCCACAGGTTTACAGCTAGGTGTGTCGATATGATGAGTCTCTGGTTATTTGAGTATCTGTAAAAGCCACAGGTTTACAGCTAGGTGTGTCGATATGATGAGTCTCTGGTTATTTGAGTATCTGTAAAAGCCACAGGTTTACAGCTAGGTGTGTCGATATGATGAGTCTCTGGTTATTTGAGTCTCTGTAAAAGCCACAGGTTTACAGCTAGGTGTGTCGATATGATGAGTCTCTGGTTATTTGAGTATCTGTAAAAGCCACAGGTTTACAGCTAGGTGTGTCGATATGATGAGTCTCTGGTTATTTGAGTATCTGTAAAAGCCACAGGTTTACAGCTAGGTGTGTCGATATGATGAGTCTCTGTATCTGTAAAAGTGAAACTCACCTATTCAGCAGGACCTCTCCTACTCTGTAATCTGTAGAACAAATAAAACATTTAACCAAAAGCAGCTTTTACATTCTGAATGTAAAATAGAACAGAATCATGATAGCTAGCAATGACAATGTACTGATAACTTGGTAACATTGTTGCAGTGATGAGACATTGTACTGGCAGACCTAGCTACCTGATGTCTCTGCACACGCCATTGGCAGTCCACACACAGCCAGAACGATAGCTAGCTACTATCACCGTAACTTCCGAAAACTTGCAGTATCGTAATTGTAGTTATCCTCTTATAACATAAAACTATTCTAGCTCTATTTGACAGACGATAGTTGCTGCTGTTTTATCTATATTAAGAAAATATTCCATTCCTTAGAGATAATATGCAGAATCTACAAGCGCAAGAAATAAGAAAGACCAAAAGACGGTTACAAGACTGGACAGCAAAACGAAAGTGGAGAGCAGCGACCAGAGACAATCGGCGCATGCGCATTGTCAACACGGGGCCACACGCTAATGTGTCCGTGTAGAAACTGACTACCGTACACAACATGGTAGCTAATTGATTTTTGTCCGGCTAGTTAAAGCAAAGATGGCAGCGACGAAGCTAGTAAAGTAGGGGGAGTTTGTTCTGCTCTGTCGCACTATCTTTCTTCATTCAACACGTTGCAGTTAGTCGTTGGGAACTTTTATTTTGATATCTAAACTCTCAGACCACAGATTTAGCTAAGTTAGCTAGCATTATTTCTGGTTAACACGCTGACAGACGACAGAGCAAGAAAGCCAGTGTCTGATGTATAGTATTCTTGTTGATGATCAATACAAGTTAAAAGTTTCTTCTTGCAACATTGTATAATGGCTGGCATTACCTCCAAGACAATACACGATATATTTCAATCTATGGAGTACGGACCGAGTAGTTCCAACACAGCTACTGCTCAGGTAAAAAAAAAAAAAAAAACATGTATTTGCTGTACAAGAGTCGAGATAATGGTTGCATACGTCTAAGTAGTAGTACGCCACATACCGTCGAGGTCAATTTACTCGAAATAAATAATATTTTGTTAGAATTTCACCATGTAATGACTTAACTTCTCTCTCTCGTCACGTTTCACATCATGTTTTAGATAATAGGATTTATGTTTGCTGGCTATTACCATGTGAACTCTATTACGGTAACTAACTCAAAGGCAGTCATGTGAGATGTGGTCTTGGGGATCAAGTTGGATGGGATCTTCTGTAGAGAACAGCAGTCTCTGACTCTTTCAACAGCTAACCACCTAACATGCTCAGATTACGTTTCAGAAATGTATTTTTTGCTAGATTATGTGCAGTATGGTGTGCTTGGAACTAGTGACAAGTGTATCCTGACCTTGCTACTCTGTGTTGGAGGTGTCTGTCTCTGCAGCCAATCAAATGTGACCACAGTTCAACTCAGAATTGGTCTCGTTCATGTCTACCTGTCCAGATTTGAATAGACCTACATTATAAGTAGGGCTGACCCCAATTAGTTGTCTGGTCGATTGTTTGGTGGTTAGGCTGTTGGTCAACCAAGATTGTTTTAGTCGAGCAGTAACAAATATATACAGTACCAGTTAAATGTTTGGACACTCCTACTCATTCCAGTTTTTTTTTCTTTATATATCGTCTCTTCACTGTTGATGTTGAGACTGTTTTTTTGCGGGTACTATTTAAAGAAGCTGCCAGTTGAGGATTTGAGGTGTCTTTTTCTCAAACTAGACACTAATGTTCAAGGACTTTCTAGGTGGCCCCAAACCTTTGAACGGTTGTGTGTGTGTGTGCGCAGTTGAAGTTGGAAGTTTGCATACACCTTAGCCAAATACATTTGAACTCAGTTTTTCACAATTACTAACATTTAATCCCAGTAAAAATACCCAGTCTTAGGTCAGTTAGGATCACCACTTTATTTTAAGAATGTGAAATGTCAGAATTCTAGTAGAGAGAGTGATTTATTTCAGCTTTTATTTCTTTCATAACATCCGGGTTAGGCCGGTAGGGATATCCTTGTCTCATCGCGCACTAGCGATTCCTGTGGCGGCCGGGCGCAGTGCGCGCTGACCTGGTCGCTGGGTGTACGGTGTTTCCTCCGACGCATTAGTGCGGCTGGCTTCCGGGTTGGATGCGTGCTGTGAAAAGAAGCAGTGCGGCTTGGTTGGGTTGTGTTTCGGAGGAAGCATGGCTCTCGACCTACGTCTCTCCCGAGCCCGTACGGGAGTGTAGCAATGAGACAAGACAGTAACTACTAACAATTGGATACTACGAAATTGGGGAGAAAAGGGGGATAATAATAAAAACATTAACAATTAAACTTTCTGACGTTACATTTGTATTATTATCCCCCTTTTCTCCACAATTTGGTTGCATAGGTCTAAGTAGTAGTAAGCCACATATTTCGTTCTGACCCACCAGAGTCTCTGGTGGCACAGCTAGCAGTGCAGTGCCTTAGATCACTGTGCCACCTGGGAGACCCGTGGGTCAGAAGTTTACATACACTCAATTGGTAGTTGGAAGCATAGCCTTTAAATTGTTTAAGTTGGGTGAATTTTGTCCCATTCCTCCTGACAGAGCTGGTGTAACTGCGTCAGGTTTGTAAAGCTGACCACGACTCCATTTTGTTGATCCCTGCTTACAGACAGAAACTAAAACAAGAAGCTCCCACGCTGTCTGTCCAACGCTGGTCTGACCAATCTGATTCCACACTCCAAGACTGCTTCCATCATGTGGACTGGGATATGTTTCGTATTGCGTCAGACAACAACATTGATGAATACGCTGATTCGGTGTGCGAGTTCATTAGAACGTGTGTTGAAGATGTCGTTCCCATAGCAACGATTAAAACATTCCCAAACCAGAAACCGTGGATTGATGGCAGCATTCGCGTGAAACTGAAAGCGCGAACCACTGCTTTTAATCAGGTCAAGGTGACCGGAAACATGACCGAATACAAACAGTGTAGCTACTCCCTCCGCAAGGCAATCAAACAAGCTAAGCGTCAGTATAGAGACAAAGTAGAATCTCAATTCAACGGCTCAGACACAAGAGGTATGTGGCAGGGTCTACAGTCAATCACAGATTACAAAAAGAAAACCAGCCCCGTCACGGACCAGGATGTCTTGCTCCCAGGCAGACTAAATAACTTTTTTGCCCGCTTTGAGGACAATCCAGTGCCACTGACACGGCCTGCAACGAAAACATGCGGCCTCTCCTTCACTGCAGCCGAGGTGAGTAAAACATTTAACCCTCGCAAGGCTGCAGGCCCAGACGGCATCCCCAGCCGCGCCCTCAGAGCATGCACAGACCAGCTGGCTGGTGTGTTTACGGACATATTCAATCAATCCCTATCCCAGTCTGCTGTTCCCACATGCTTCAAGAGGGCCACCATTGTTCCTGTTCCCAAGAAAGCTAAGGTAACTGAGCTAAACGACTACCGCCCCGTAGCACTCAGTTTCGTCATCATGAAGTGCTTTGAGAGACTAGTCAAGGACCATATCACCTCCACCCTACCTGACACCCTAGACCCACTCCAATTTGCTTACCGCCCAAATAGGTCCACAGACGATGCAATCTCAACCACACTGCACACTGCCCTAACCCATCTAGACAAGAGGAAAACCTATGTGAGAATGCTGTTCATCGACTACAGTTCGGCATTTAACACCATAGTACCCTCCAAGCTCGTCATCAAGCTCGAGACCCTGGGTCTCGACCCCGCCCTGTGCAACCGGGTACTGGACTTCCTGACGGGCCGCCCGCAGGTGGTGAGGGTAGGCAACAACATCTCCACCCTGCTGATCCTCAACACTGGGGCCCCACAAGGGTGCGTTCTGAGCCCTCTCCTGTACTCCCTGTTCACCCACGACTGCGTGACCACACACGCCTCCAACTCAATCATCAAGTTTGTGGACGACACAACAGTGGTAGGCTTGATTACCAACAACGACGAGACGGCCTACAGGGAGGAGGTGAGGGCCCTCGGAGTGTGGTGTCAGGAAAATAACCTCACACTCAACGTCAACAAAACTAAGGAGATGATTGTGGACTTCAGGAAACAGCAGAGGGAACACCCCCCTATCCACATCGATGGAACAGTAGTGGAGAGGGTAGCAAGTTTTAAGTTCCTCGGCATACACATCACAGACAAACTGAATTGGTCCACCCACACAGACAGCATCGTGAAGAAGGCGCAGCAGCGCCTCTTCAACCTCAGGAGGCTGAAGGAATTCGGCTTGCCACCAAAAGCACTCACAAACTTCTACAGATGCACAATCGAGAGCATCCTGGCGGGCTGTATCACCGCCTGGTACGGCAACTGCTCTGCCCACAACCGTAAGGCTCTCCAGAGGGTAGTGTGGTCTGCACAACGCATCACCGGGGGCAAACTACCTGCCCTCCAGGACACCTACACCACCCGATGTTACAGGAGGGCCATAAAGATCATCAAGGACAACAACCACCTGAGCCACTGCCTGTTCACCCCGTTATCATCCAGAAGGCGAGGTCAGTACAGGTGCATCAAAGCTGGGACCGAGAGACTGAAAAACAGCTTCTATCTCAAGGCCATCAGACTGTTAAACAGCCACCACTAACATTTAGTGGCTGCTGCCAACACACTGACTCAACTCCAGCCACTTTAATAATGGGAATTGATGGGAAATTATGTAAAATATATCACTAGCCAAGTTAAACAATGCTACCTAATATAATGTTTACATACCCTACATTATTCATCTCATATGTATACGTATATATTGTACTCTATCATCTACTGCATCTTTATGTAATACATGTATCACTAGCCACTTTAACTGTGCCACTTTGTTTACATACTCATCTCATATGTATATACTGTACTCGATACCATCTACTGTATCTTGCCTATGCCGCTCTGTACCATCACTCATTCATATATCTTTATGTACATATTCTTTATCCCCCTACACTTGTGTGTATAAGACAGTAGTTTTGGAATTGTTAGTTAGATTACTCGTTGGTTATTACTGCATTGTCGGAACTAGAAGCACAAGCATTTCGCTACACTCGCATTAACATCTGCTAACCATGTGTATGTGACAAATAAAATTTGATTTGATTAAAGCCTCCTAGCTCGCACATGTTTTTTTCAGTTCTACCCACAAGTTTTCTATAGGATTGAGGTCAGGGCTTTGTGATGGACACTACAATATCCTGACTTTGTTGTCCTTAAGCCATTTTGCCACAACTTTGGAAGTATGCTTGGGGTCATTGTCCATTTGGAAACACCCATTTGCGACTAAGCTTTAATTTCCTGACTGATGTCTTGAGATGTTGCTTCGATATATCCAGATAATTTTCCTGTCTCATGATGCCATCTATTTTGTGAAGTGCACCAGTCCCTCCTGCAGCAAAGCACCCCCACAACATGCTGCCACCCCTGTAGCTTCACGTTGGGATGGTGTTCTTCAGCTTGCAAGCCTCACCCTTTTTCCTCCAAACATAATGATGGTCATTATGGCCAGACAGTTCTATTTTTGTGTACGATCGTTTTCCCCATGTGCAGTTGCAAACTGTAGTCTGGCTTTTTTATGGAGGTTTTGGAACAGTGGCTTCTTCCTTGCTGAGTGGCCTTTCAGGTTATGTCGATATAGGACTCATTTTACTGTGGATATAGATACTTTTGTACCTCCAGCATCTTCACAAGGTCCTTTGCTGTTGTTCTGGGATTGATTTGCACTTTTCGCACCGAAGTACGTTCATCTCTAGGAGACAGAACGCATCTCCTTCCTGAGCGGTATGACGGCTGAGTGGTCCCATGGTGTTTATACTTGCGTACTATTGTTTGTACAGATGAACGTGGTACCTTTTCAGGTTTTTGGAAATGGCTCCCAAGGATGAACCAGACTTGTGGAAGTCTACAATTTTGTTTCTGAGGTCTTGGCTGATTTCATTTTCCCATGATGTCAAGCAAAGAGGCACTGAGTTTGAAGGTAGGCCTTGAAATACATCCACAGGTAGACCTCCAGTTGACTCCAATGATGTCAAATGATGATCAGAAGCTTCAAAAGCCATTTCATTTTCTGGAATTTTCCAAGCTGTTAATGGCACAGTCAACTTAGTGATTGTAAACTTCTGATCCACTGGAATTGTGATACAGTGAAATAATCTGTCTGTAAACAATTTGTTTGGCGAGTCGGTTAGATGTCCTAACCGACTCGCCAAACTATAGTCTGTTAGCAAGAAATATGTGGAGTGGTTGAAAAACAAGTTTTAATGACTCCAATCTAAGTGTATGTAAACTTCCGACTTCAACTGTGTGTGTGTGTGTGTGTGTATATATACATACACATAATTTCCCTATCCTCCATTGTATAGCCTACTCTCTCATACACACTGATGTAAGCTCTATCTCCATCTTTCCTCAGGCTTGGCTTGAGTCTCATTCTCGTGCTCTCGGTTTGTTCATCGATGGAAAGTTTGTCAGTTCTGCAGACAGACAGACATGCAATGTGACCGACTCTTCAGGTAAAAAGATAACCTACAGGGGAGCTATCCCCTTAATTTAACATTGTTGTTCTATCTATATCTCTCGTCCTCCACTGCCCACTGTTTCCTCTTGTTATATTTTAAAGGCGTCATCAATAAAATACTATTTTGACATGGTTTTTCTCCCACTCCCTCCCTAGGTGGTCCTGTGTGTAGTACTGTGTGTGCTGTGGATGAGGATGCATCCCTGTCTGTGTCCTCTGGGGCCAGTGGCTTCAAGGCCTGGAGTGCTCTCCCCTGTCATCTCAGAGCCAAGACTCTACTCCGGTAGCTACACACCACGCCTTTACCTCTGTCTAGGGTCCACTGATACACACTACACCCCTTTACCTCTGTCTAGGGTTCACTGATACACACTACACACCTTTACCTCTGTCTAGGGTTCACTGATACACACTACACCCCTTTGCCTCTGTCTAGGGTCCACTGATACACACTACACCCCTTTACCTCTGTCTAGGGTTCACTGATGCACACTACACCCCTTTACCTCTGTCTAGGGTCCACTGATACACACTACACCCCTTTACCTCTGTCTAGGGTTCACTGATACACACTACACCCCTTTACCTCTGTCTAGGGTTCACTGATACACACTACACCCCTTTACCTCTGTCTAGGGTCCACTGATACACACTACACCCCTTTACCTCTGTCTAGGGTTCACTGATGCACACTACACCCCTTTACCTCTGTCTAGGGTTGACTGATACACCCCTTTACCTCTGTCTAGGGTTGACTGATACACCCCTTTACCCCTGTCTAGGGTTGACTGATACACCCCTTTACCCCTGTCTAGGGTTGACTGATACACCCCTTTACCCCTGGCTAGGGTTGACTGATACACCCCTTTACCCCTGGCTAGGTTTGACTGATACACCCCTTTACCTCTGGCTAGGGTTGACTGATACACCCCTTTACCTCTGGCTAGGGTTGACTGATACACCCCTTTACCCCTGGCTAGGGTTGACTGATACACCCCTTTACCCCTGGCTAGGGTTGACTGATACACCCCTTTACCCCTGGCTAGGGTTGACTGATACACCCCTTTACCCCTGGCTAGGGTTGACTGATACACCCCTTTACCCTGTCTAGGGTTGACTGATACACCCCTTTACCCCTGTCTAGGGTTGACTGATACACCCCTTTACCCCTGTCTAGGGTTGACTGATACACCCCTTTACCCCTGGCTAGGGTTGACTGATACACCCCTTTACCCCTCTCTAGGGTTGACTGATACACCCCTTTACTTCTGGCTAGGGTTGACTGATACACCCCTTTACCTCTGGCTAGGGTTGACTGATACACCCCTTTACCCCTGGCTAGGGTTGACTGAAACACCCCTTTACCCCTCTCTAGGGTTGACTGATACACCCCTTTACCTCTGGCTAGGGTTGACTGATACACCCCTTTACCTCTGTCAATGGCTCACTGAGATACACACTAATAATACTTAATGTAAAGTGCTTTTCTCACCTAAGACGCTGAAGAAAATAATACAAAATAAAATAATAACAATCAGAAACGCAGAACATTGTAAGCAGACCACAATCAAAGCTATATACAGGTGTCGTCAGGAGAACAGAATTAACATAGGTCTTTGAAAGCTTTTCTGAACAGCTCAGTCTTTAGCATGTGCCTTAAACAAGGCCGGAGACTCTCCAGCCCTGACAGTGACTTGAATGCTGCATTGAGGTCCAGCACTATGAGGGTGCTGGCAGCCCCAGAGTCGGGCATTCATGAGTCGGGCATTCATGAGTCGGGCATTCATGAGTCGGGCATTCATGAGTCGGGTGTCCAGCTCTGATGCCCAGCTGGAAGGGCTCGAGTAGGTTGTGAGTGGCCAGATGGCGTTAAAGTTGGCTATACACAGCACGTTCGATAAGCTTACTCAGAAGTGGCAGGTTGAAGATGGGCCTGTCGTTCTAGAGGTTGTCGGGGTCCGAACCAGGCTTTTTAAGTACTGGTATGACTGCAGCGAGCCTGAGCTGAGGGACACATCCAGTGGTGAGGAACGTGTTGGATGATTTCCGTGAAAGAAAGCCTCCAGGGCAGGTGAGCAAGTGGTGGGCCTCATTTGTTCTAACCAGCTTGGTTACATCAGCTGCAGTGACTGTGGAGAACCTTGACTCGGGGAGCAGAGGACCGGCTCGATCAACTACAGGGGCTGGAGAGGACAGAATGGTGGTGTTGACATTTTCGCTTTGGAAGCACAGGTGTTGATTGGGGAGGCTGAGGCCGGAGGAGCTTGCTCCCCAGTAGGAGAGCGCATCCAATAGTTTCCACTGCCGTTGCCGATTAGCTGGGAGTAGTAGGATGTCTGAGCTTTAAGGCCTGCTTGTGGTCTTTCTGATGTCTCTCAAACATCTGCACGTGTACAGTTAGCCCACTTTTCTTATACTGCCGTTCTAGACAACGGCCAGTTGCTTTGAGAGAGCGTAAGCTCCTCGGTGTACCAGGGAGAAGATATGGGGGAAGACGTTTTCAAAGGAGCAACTTCATCAAGTTTGGAGGCCAAGGCAGTGTCATATCGAGCCACAGAGTGAGTAACTGGCAGGTTGGGGATGGATTCAGTAAGCTGGGCTGTGTTTTTATAGCTTTAAGACTCCTAACCCGAATAGAGTGTTTCTTGGGCTGGGTGGGGCAGAGGAATAGCTAGGGTGAAGGTGATGAGTTTGTGGTCGGACAGGCCTGGCATAATTCCATCCTGTTTGGCCAGATCCACGCCTCTGATTACAGACCAGCTCTAGTGTATTGGCCTTTTGTTGTGGGTGGCAAAGTCCACATGCTGTTCGAGTCCAAAGTTCTCCAGAATATCAGCCAGGTCTGTAGAGACTGCAGTTAGGGGAGTCGACATGTATGTTGACATCACCAAGCACCAGCATAGCAGGGCACAAGACTTAGGAGTGTTCGTAGCTCGGGTAGTTCAGCAAGAAAGTCACAGTTGAGCTTTTGGAGGCCGATTTCTAAAAATATATATTTTTTTATAATTATTTTTATTTTTTAAATCAACACAGCCAGTACTGACGCAGAGCCAGTGATCTTGAAAGCCACACATTCGAAAGAGGAGACTGCTGTTACTGGAGTAGACTTCACAATAGTCAGTCCTGTAGATTCACAGCCAAAACCTCCACCCCATCTGGACGTGAGAGGGCAGTCCAGGTCGGTGTAGCCAGTTGCGGCGCATTGGTTGAGGGAAGATGTACTCATTGCCCTGACGCCAAGTCTCAATGAGGCAGAAAGTCCAGGCCTCTTATCAGTGACCACGTCATTCAGCAGTAAAATGACTGAATTACTTTTTGGGGCGTTGCCCCCTGAGGCCCAGTGTCCATCATCCAACTCCAGTGTGCATGTTCTACTGCACTCATTAGGACTGCACACAGTAGACGTTTGTTAAATAGTCTGGTACCCGGGTCCCATATTGAAGGAGGCTGTTCTCAAGCTTCTCACACAGGGTTGTTTTAATATGTGCAAGACATTTACATTACATTTAAGTCATTTAGCAGACGCTCTTATCCAGAGCGACTTACAAGACGTCCGCGGAATCGTAATGAGGGAAGGCGTGCTGCCGTTTCTGAATCTTTTGGTGCCCGACTTCGGTCCCGTCCGTGGTAGATGAGTTGAGATGACGATCTCGCTAGTCTGGTATTGGCTAGTTCATTGGAGAAGTATCCAAATGTGTCCGCTAATTTAACAATGATGATAAAACCTTTTTAGAATGAGATTCCTGTCTTCTATACCTGATAAGCTACAACAACAACAACAACAAGTTGATAAACAATGCACATTTTAAAAACCAAATAATTACGGCTCATTTTGCAGGAGTAAACTACCAAGGCTGGCACGAGGCGCCATCGCAACCATAAACACTACACTACAGACCACAATTTAATATCTAATAATTATGCCGGGCAAATTCAAGACGGCATTTTGAGAAATGCTCTGTATTTGTATAACGTCTGTCTCTTCGCGTGTGTGTGTGTCAGGTTGGTGAGTAGCCTCCAGAGACACGGTCAGTGTCTGTCAGAGCTGTGTGACCTGGCCCAGTCTCCCAGTTCCCCTTCAGCACTGGTCAGACTGCTGCAGTACTACTCCGGCTGGGCTCAGCTCAGAGACTCACTCATTCCCGACTGGACCCCACGTGGTAAGGCCATGCGTAGCGTGCATGTGTTTGTAAGTGGATCTTTATCCACGCGTGCATGGACGTAGTGGAGATCTTTCCTTGAGTGTTGTACAACTGTGATTGTGAAGTGTGTGTGTGTGTTGAATTTACTTTGTGTTTGTGTCTTTCAGGTGTGGTGGTAGTGGTTGTCTCTGACGACTGTTCTCTCTACTCTCTCATGCTGAAAGTCTTACCTGCACTGGCCATGGGTATGAGACACACACACACACACACACACACGAGAGAGTTACAGAGGGAGAGAGAGTTACAGATGCAGGCTATCTAATCAACATGACCAAAGGTCAATTTCCTAGAAAGTCATGGGGGGGGGGGTTTCAAAATGGACCCTGTCACCTTCTACCCTGACAAAGCTTTACTCTACCATTTGTGACCTTAACGTTTCTGTTTCCCAGGCAACGCAGTGGTGGCGATCCCTGGCGTGGGGACAGCGCCTCCTGTTCTGTTATTGGCTCAGCTGTTTGTGGAGGCGGGACTTCCTGCGGGGGTGCTGAATGTGGTGACGGGCAGCGTTTTGTCGCTGGGTTCTAAAGTGTCTCAAAACCCGCACGTCAGCTATGTCACTTACAGTGGCAACAAAAAGGTGGACACACACACACACACACACACACACACTCAAACCAATGTGTTAGTCAGTAGTGCTTATGCATATCCCTTTTGATGTCTTTTTCCTGTATGCATCTGCTCCTGCATCTTCTTACTAGCTCTCATTTCACTGATCGCTTCTTTCTCGAGGAATGTTTTCACTTGCTATGACTGTGATATGCGGTTGTTTTATCTACCCTAGTTGAAACCACTTGACTGTAAGTCGCTCGGGATAAGAGGGTCTGCCAAATGACCAGAATTCTACGTAAATGTAATGGGACTGCAATTAGCTGTGTGGCGTGAACGTTTTCCATTTGGTTACGGCAGTGAATTTGACAGTTGTCCCGTGACAGTCGTGTGTGTGTGTGTGTGTGTGTGTGTGCGCGTGTGCTTTTGATTGAACTTCCTCTTTTCTCTCGCTTACACTAACTAGTAACTTCCCTCCAATCTCTTCTTTCCTTCTTTTTCAGGATGGAGAGATTCTGTGCAGGGCCACAGCAGGCATGGGTGTTCCCGTCTCTCTCTCCCTCTCCCTCGGAGCCACCTGTCCCTTCATCATCTTTGAGTCTGCCGATATCGACAGTGCCGTGGATGGAGTGATAGAGACCGCCTTTAAGAAGAACAGAGAGGTGGAACAGATGGCTTTCTTTTCTCACTCGTTTTTCTTTTTTAAAGCCAAATCATTGAATGAATTGAGAGATTCCGGTGAAAGAACAAGATGCAATCCGATCCATGGCCACAGGTGGTCAGTGTTGTACAGTATGACTGATCTGTACCTCTCCCTCGCTCAATTTAAAAAAATAATATTTAAAGCCCGCATTTAAAGCAACCTCTTGCTGACTCAGTAGGCCTATATGACTTATCTGAACAATAGACTAATAAAATAACCTGCCCCCCCCTCTCTTTCTCAACCTCTCTCAGTGCCAGTGGATGCTGTGTGTCCAGGAGTCAGTGTGGGACAGTGTTGTAGCCCGTCTGAAGGTTCGGATGGCAGGGATGAAGAGTGTTCCTCTCCTGGCCGAAGGGGACCGAAAGCTGGTGGACGCTGCAGTACAGGAGGCCCAACAGCAGGGGGCCACGGTCAGTCACGATATTTCCATTTAACATTTTAGTCATTTAGGAGACGCTCTTATACAGAGTGACTTACATGAGCAATTAGGGTGAAGTGCCTTGCTCAAGGGGACATTGACGGATTATTCACCTTGTCGGCTTCGGGATTCAAACCAGCGCTCTTTTGTTTACTGGCCCAACACTCTTAACCGCTAGGCTACCACGTACACCGAGTGTACAAAACATTAGTAACACCTTCCTAATATTGAGTTGGACCCCCTTTTTGCCCTCGGAACAGTCTCAATTCGTCGGGGCATGGACTCTACAAGGGGTCAAGCGTTCCATGGCGATTCGGGCCCGTGTTGACTCCAATGCTTCCCACAGTTGTCAAGTTGGCTGGATGTCCTTTGGGTGCTGGACCATTATTGGTAACACACGGGAAACTGTTGAGCGTGAAAATCCCAGCGCCGTTGCAGTCCTTGACACACTCGACCCGGGTTCGCCTGGCACCTACTAACACCTCGTTTTTTAAAGGCACTTCAATAGTTCATCTCGCCTATTCACTCTCTGAATGGCACACATACACAACACAATCCATGTCTGAAAGCTGAACAATCCTTCTTTAACCTGTCTTTTCCCCTTCATCTACTCTGATTTTGAAGTGAATTTGAGAAGTGACATCAATAAGGGATCATAGCTTTCACCTGGACTCACCTGGTCAGTCTGTCATGGAAAGCGGAAGTGTTCCTAATGTTTTGTACACTCGGTGTACAAACTAAATTGTAAATAAGTGGTAACCTAATTGTGTTTTGCTTGTATCAGCTGATCCAGCCGTGTCCCCCGCCCTCCTCCGGTGCTGCCTATCCCCCCACGGTGCTGTGTGGAGTAGCCCCCTCCTGCACCTGTGTGGTGACCCCATCCCCCGGCCCTCTGTTGCCCCTCCTCTCCTTCAGGAGCCACGGGGAGGGTGTCACTCTGGGTAAGGAGGACCACACCATACTGTTTCTATGACCACACCACACTCAAACACCAACCACTAATGAAACACTCATCTATCCATCTGTTTATCTGTCTTGACAGGGAACCACAGCCCTCACGGCCAGGCTGCCTCTCTCTGGACTGAAGACCTAACTCTGGCTCTGGAGGCTGCCAAGAGGTACAGGACACACACACGCACCCATACTTACTTACACACACACACACACTATCTTGGTCTCCCAATATTCACCATGGCTGAAAACATTTAGTGTGGTGTGTTCTTACTGCGCTAGATGTATAATTCCTATCACCCAGAAGCCACCTGACAAAATAATGGACTATGAGATATAACACACCTTATTAACCCTTCCTCGTACCTCTCTCCCCAGCCTGTCTGTGGGTGCAGTGTGGGTCAACTCCCACTCTGTGATGGACCCTTCCCTGCCTCTCTCTGGCCACAAGGAGAGTGGCAACTGCATCGATGGAGGGAAGGAGGTATGGACAATAGCCATGTTCTGTCCCTGTCCAGAGGGAATTTAGTTGATAATGCGTGTAATTATCCAACCTTTTCTGATATTCACACATGCCTTCTAGAGTGTCGGGCTACAGGTTGTTTGTAGACAGTGTGCCTTATGTCGGAGTGTCTCCTAAATGACTCTTTCCTTCTCTCTTCCAGGGTCTGTTCCAATTCCTCCGCCCTTCCTCCTCGCCTCCTCTACCCCGCTCCTCTCCAGCCTCTGTTGATTACTCCACGTTTGGAACGGCGGCATCAGCGGCCATCATTCCAGAGGGATCTAATTCATCCAGGTGTGTGTGTGTGTGTGTCTTCATTGACTTCTTTTTAAAGTTGCCTTTGTACTTATTCAGTCACTTGTAATGTTCTTAATTCCCTCTTTTCCTCCCTCCTGTTTCTATCAGTACCCCTCGTTCCTATCTGCAGTATGTGGGGGGGAAGCAGTGTAAGTCTGAGTCTGGCAGCAGTGTGTGTGTCCTGGCTCCAGGGGGAGCTGTTCTCGCCTACTGTCCCGACGGGGGGAGGAAAGACGTTCGCAATGCCGTGGAGGCGGCCATTAAGGTCCAACCTGGGTAAGCTCTGCTCTAAGCTGGATGTCAATCGACCAAACGTCACCGCCGTTCTTGACACAAACCGGTGCGCCTGGCACCTACCACCATACCCCGTTCAAAGGCACTTACATTTTTTTTTTTTGTCTTGCCCATTCACCCTCTGAATGGCACACATACACAATCCTTGTCTTAAGACTTAAAAATCCTTCTTTAACCTGTCCCCTCCCCTTCATCTACACTGGTTTTTGAAGTGGATTTAACAAGTGACCTCAAGAAGGGATCAAAGCTTTCAGCTGGGCTCACCTGGTCAGTCTGTCATGGAAAGAGCAGGTGTTGATGTTTTGTGTACTGTGTATATTTTCTCTCGCTCTCCTGACAGTTGGATGAAGAAAAGCCCTGTGGCCCGAGCTCAAAGCCTCTTCTCTCTGGCTGAGACCTTGGAGCTGAAGAGGCGGGACATGGCCGTGTCACTCCACTCCCAGACAGGCCTCTCATTGGAGAAGGCGGACATGGAGGTGGAGCTGAGCATCGCTCAGCTCTGTGATTGGGCCGCTCGCTGTGATAAGGAAAGGGGCGGAGTTCCGGTGAGAATTGATGTATTCTGTCCTAATAGTAGTAACGTCTGTATAATACTAGTGGCTGTTTGTGTTCAACACTTACTCACGCACCCCCAACGCTCTGGCTGGCACACTAACAAAGCCTCTCCACTTCAGGAGGTCATACTGTATTTAAAGTGTCTCTTCTCTAACCTCCTTTTCTCTAGTCCGTCCCACAGTCCGGTTCGGCTCTGTCCATCCCCGAGGCTCTAGGAGTGGTGGGTGTGGTTCTCCCTGACTCCTCCCCCCTCCTCTCTATGGTCTCCCTGCTGGCAGCTGCTGTTGCCATGGGCAATGCTGTCATCATGGTGCCCAGTCCAAAGTACCCCCTGCCTGCTCTAGAGTTCATCCAGGTGAGTTCTGTCCTGCCCCCTGACATTTTGATTCAACTGTGTACTTGTGTGCACACGCTTGCTTGTGTATGCTGTTGCGTGTGTGCATGTATTTTTGCCCAAACACATCTGTTCCCTGTCTCTCTAGGTTCTCCAGTCCTCAGATCTTCCAGGAGGCGTGGTCAGCATTATAACTGGTGGCAGAGATCAGCTGACCCAGGCTCTAGCCAATCACAGTGTCATCAAGGCCATATGGTACTGGGGGAGTATGGAGGTGTGTATGACCCCTGTATACTCACACAACAACAAATAGCACTTAATTGCATTCCAGTAGAGTATATAAATGAGCTGTGTAATCTGTCTCTCTCTCTCTCTCACACACACACAGGGTTGCCAGTTCCTACAGCACATGTGTGCCAGCCCTCTGAAGAGCCTGTGGCTTCACTGCCAGGAGAAGGATGGAGGGAGAGACTGGGCCCAGCCTCATGCCTCACTCCAGGAAGAGATGTGGAGACAGGCCGTCCAGTGGAAGAGTGTCTGGATCCCCACTGCTTAGAGAGAGAGAGGGCGGGAAAGAGACAGATGGGGGAGACATGAAGTATATTAAAACAATAACATTTATTTGAAGTGAAGGGGGCGGGGGGTTGTAAGGGTCATTCTTAGTCGCGTTCTGGGAATGATTTTATGTAACGGCACTTGACTATGAAACCTTCTAGGCTGTTCCAGTGGTTTCCTCCCATCAGAGGACTGTATGCTGATGACTCTGTGGTAAATGACACCAGATACATAGAGAGATGTTATAACCTGTATGGATCACTGACTTCTACCTCCAGTGCTCCTATGCCTGGTCTGAGGCCTTAATAGCACTGGTGGTGATGCATTCTCTTACAGGAAGCCAGCTTTAGTCAGCCAACAATGCCTTCATCATTTTGCCTTACTGTATGTTATCAATAAGAGATTGAGGAAGAAAAAGAAAAAAAAGTAGATTTCTGCCCCCCATGAGAAGTTAATACAGCTGTACCCGATTATTAGTACCGTATTATGTTCAACTGTAGTAGTGTTCATAATCACAAACGTAAGACATTCCTTTTGTGGGGGTCTTCAATCGTGCCGGATAGGCCAGGCCTACTGTGTCAGCACGAGTAGTCTTCACGTTTTTAGTCTTAATTTTTTTTATGTCCAATTAGACATTTTGAAATATATATGATTTAAAAAGATTCTAAATAATGTACTTCTGATGTTCAAAAGCCCTAATAAAAAGATAATCACCTCATAGCTTGTGCTCTCTTTTTAAGGAGTAGGCCATCATGAGATTGCTTTTTCTGGAAGTGATTGTATGACTGGCATGTGTGTAACTTGCAGGAGGTCATGAAACTGTTTGTCGCTAAATCCGTCACGACCTGGGACCATGTAAAAACAGCTAGCTGGAGCTTGTCTGAGCCCTCAGTTGCTATGAATTTAATGCTGAGGCTACATGAAGGCACCCTAGTCTGATGGCATTGTCTCACATTTCATTATTGTGTTGACAGTGCATCCTTTACAGTTATAATTGTATTATACAAGGGCAGTGCCTTTCCCACAATGTGGTCATTTCCAGGCCTAGTGCTTTATCATAGCCTTATAGCATACCTGCCATGGCTAAGGCATTCAGGCTCTACCTGAGCCTGCAAAAACAAAAATAAACGCAGCATGCAACAATTTTTAAAATATTTGACTGAGTTGGTTTGTGTCAATCTGTAACAGCTTTCCTCTTCTGAGGAGGAGGAGGAGTAGTAGTAGGAAGGATCGGAGGACCAAAATGTAGCGTGGTATGTATCCATAATGTAATTTAATGAGAATGAATACAAAAATACAAAAGAATCAAAATGAAAACCCGAAACAGTCCCGAATGGTGCAAACACTGAAACGGAAAAAGAATCACCCACAACTCAAGGGTGAAAACAGGCTGCCTAAGTATGGTTCTCAATCAGGGACAACGATTGACAGCTGCCTCTGATTGAGAACCATACCAGGCCAAACACAGAAATCACAAATCATAGAAAAAAGAACATATACTGCCCACTCCAACTCACACCCTGACCATACTAAAACAAAGACTAAACAAAGGAACTAAGGTCAGAACGTGACACAATCGAAATAAATGAAGCCCTAATCTATGGATTTCACATGACTTGGCAGGGGTGCAGCCATGGGTGGGCCTTATTACATACACAAATACTCAGCACACCCCTCTATAGTTGCCTTGTACACTTAGTATTCCAAACATTAGGAACACCCTCCTACTATTGAGTTGCATCCCCTATTGCGCTCAGATCAGCCTCAATTCGCTGAGGCATGGACTCTAAAAGGTGTCGAAAGCGTTCCATAGGGGTGCTGGCCCATGTTGACTCCAATGCTTCCCACGGTTGTCTCCAGTTGGCTGGGGTGCTAGACCATTCTTAATGCACACGGGAAGCTGTTGAGTGTGACAAACCCTGCAGTGTTGCAGTTCTTGACACACTCAAACCGGTGCACCTCTGGGCACCTACCCTGTTCAAAGGCACTTAAATCTGTCTTGCCCATGGCACACATACACAACCCATGTCTCAAATGTGTCGAGGCTTAAAATAGTTATTTAACCTGTCACCTTCCCCTTCATCTACACTGATTGAAGTGGCTCTAACAAGTGACATCAATAAGGGATCGTAGCATTCACCTGGTCAGTCTGTCATGGAAAGAGCAGGTGTTCCTGATGTTTTGTACACTGTGTATAGTCTTGTTTGTGTACGATTTGCATGCATCTCTTTCCTCCTAGAAACCGCACACCCATCTGAATATGTACCAAGTAAACAGGGGTGAATCAAGACCCACACAGTATACAAAACAATAACACCTGCTCTTTCCATGACAGACTGACCAGGCGAAAACTATGATCCCTTATTGATGTCACTCGTTAAATCCACTTCAAATCAGTGTAGCTCAGGTCTCTCCATCCCTGTTCCTGGAGAACCCTCCTGTAGGTTTTCACTCCAGGAACAGGGATGGAGACCCCTGGTGTAGATGAAGGGGATGAGACCACGCAGAGGGTGAATGGGCAAAAGGTATGGTAGTAGGTGCCAGGTGCACCTGTTTGTGTCAAGAACTGCAACTCTGAGTTTCACGCTCATCAGTTTCCCATGTGTTTCAAGAATGGTCCACCACCAAAAGGACAACAGCGGGAGGCATTGAAGTCAACATGGGCCAGCATCCCTGTGGAACACATTGTGGAGTCCATGCCCCGATGAATTGAGGCTGTTCTGAGAGCAAGGCGGTTGCGACTCAGTATTAGGAAGGTGTTCCTAATATTTGGTACACTCGGTGTATGTGTGTCTTTGATTAGAAATTATTTCCCTACTGTAAAGTGCCAGACAGCTACTGGCCTTCTGTGGCTTACACCACGCAATGCTACTCAATTCCTCATTTTGTGCTTGAAACCCCCCTGCTGCCAATTACACGTTTGGTTGGTCCCGAGACAGAAGTTTGTGAAGGGGAAAAAAGTTGAACAAGGCTTATAAAGAAGAACAGAGGCGCAATACGTCATCACTCTTTTTCTCTCTTTTGTGTCGGTAATGAGGAGATATAGAAATATGGCCAACAATGTCCTCCACCTAATTTTTATAAAGGATTCTGTAACAAATATAATATTGTATAGTGGCCTATTCCCTCTCGAGGCATGTAAAAACTGTTTGCCGCTAAATCTGGTAAGACCACGTAAAAACGTCTTGCTGGAGCTCATCTGAACCGTTGGTTTCTGAGCCCTCATCCTCTATGTACTTAATGCTGAGGCTACATGCAGACACCCTAGTCTGATGGCTGTCTCTCATTTCATTTTTGTGCTGATAGTGCATCATTTACTGTTAGAATTGTATGCTACAAGGGCAGGGCCTTTCCCACATTGCCAGGCCTAATGCTTTATTATAGCATTAGCCTTATAGCATACCTGACATGGCTGTCTTCAGCCTCTATCTGGACCTGCTTACTTTTCAGCCATCCGTGTTCATTGACATGTGATTCAGGCACTGCAATCATGCGTGTTTAGCTTTTGGGCCCTTCAATCAGATTAGCTTTAGCTGACATTCGTATAGCGGTTGTTTTGGCGGCGTGAGAGGTGGAATTGTGCGTTGGTAGAACTGTCGTTATAACTAAAGTGGACACTGCCATTGACTACACGGAGTCGCATGAACAGAAATCCATTTACATTACATTTAAGTCATTTAGCAGACGCTCTTATCCAGAGCGATTTACAATCCCATGCAGCCTTGTTCTCCACAATGAAACCGGGGAGGAGACTGTGGATTCGTTTTCGTCTGTTAGTATGTTAGGTCATGCGATATCAGACAGCACTGGCCAATTTTGATGAAACTTGTATGAATGATGTGTCTTGCAATAGTGGTCTGACATTTACAAAATTACACAGATTGGCCACATGGTGGCACTATAACAAGAGATTGAAAATGCAAATGCAAAAAAATCAAAGGTCACGCCCTTCACCCCATTTGACCTAAACTCATGAAATTTGGTACACACATCAATCTCCTCACAAGGAACAAATTTGACTCCGTGACCCATAAGGTCCACCCTGATGGATTGTCTGCCATTTTGAATTTGATAAACAATTAAAACGCTACTCTTCTGGCACCGAATGACCGATCTGCACAAAACTTGGACAAAGGTCTAGACTAGTACCTAAAACAACATGGATGCTACTGGCCAATAAACATTCACGTGGGTGTGGTCTGGTACATAAATCAGTCAAGAATATTTCTATTATAACAACACTTGGTACACGTTGTCATGACTGGCCTGTGAGGATCAGCTCTACAGAGATATCTCTTCCTCCCGCAGAGGAGGAGAGGTATGGAGGTGGGGGGTTTTATGACCTCATGCCCGTCGTAAACTAAGGCGGCAGACCAACTCCTTTCTGGAATGTCCTTGTTGCTTAGGGAGAATCTACTGCCCAAAAATACAGAACATCAAACAAATGGACCTTGGGACAATATATTTCATAATCCGAATGGGTGGGAATAATGATGGGTGGCATATGAAAATTAATGTCTATTATATGGTGCTAATAAAAGTTAAGAGGATGTTATAATGAAAACATAATGAAAACCTCGCTCCGGTGCAGGGCGAAGTACCCACTCCGCTCGCGGATCCGCCAGCATCGGTGGTGGCTCTGGTGTGGGACTTTGCCCCCGCCCAGACCATGGGTCCAGCCATGGAGCCGGGTAAAACGCCGTGCTGGGCATCGGCACAGGAGAAGGCTCCGGCCATGGAGCAGGACTGGACACCGTGCCTGGACTGAGCATCGGCACAGGAGAAGGCTCCGGCCATGGAGCAGGACTGGACACCGTGCCTGGACTGGACCTCGGCACAGAGGAAGGCTCCTGCCATGGAGCTGGACTGGACGCCGTGCCTGGACTGGGCATCGGCACAGGAGAAGGCTCCGGCCATGGAGCTGGACTGGACGCCGTGCCTGAACTGGGCATCGGCACAGGAGAAGGCTCCGGCCATGGAGCAGGACTGGACACCGTGCCTGGACTGGACCTCGGCACAGAGGAAGGCTCCTGCCCTGGAGATGGACTGGAGAGGCACACTGGAGGCCTGGTGCGTGGAGCTGGCACAGGTGGCACCGGACTGGTGACACACACTTCAGGGCAAGTGCGAGGAGGAGACACAGGACGTACCGGACTGGGAAGGCGCACTGGAGGCCTAGTGTGTGGAGCCGGCACAGGTCTTCCTGGGCTGTAGAGGCGTACTGGAGACCTGGTGCGTGGAGCCGGCACAACTGGTACCGAACAGATGAAACCTTCGCACGGTGAGTGCGGGGAGCTAGGACAGAACGTACTGGGCTGTGGAGGCGCACTGGAGACCAGGTGCGTGGAGCTGGCACACATGGAACCGGACATATGACACGCTCCTCAAGGCGAGTGCGGAGAGCTGGCACAGGACGTACTGGGCTGTGGAGGCGTACTGGAGACCTGGTGCATGGAGCAGGCACAGTTTTTACCAGACTGTTAGCACTCTCCTCAGGACGAGTACAGAGAGCTGACTCGGGTGGCATCAAACAGATAACACGCTCCTTAGGGTCAATGTTGTGCATCATACACCAACACAACAACTCTCTCATTTGTCTCTCCTCCAATTTGTCCATCAGCTCCCTGACGGTCTCTGACTCTCTCCGTTCACTCTCCTCCAATTTCTCCATCCTCTCCCAGACTGGCTCAGGTTCACTCCTCGGCTCCGCCGATCACCCCGTGTGGCCCTCCCCCCCCAAAATTTGGGCTGTCTTTTGGGCTTTCTATGTGGCCGCGTACCCCGGCGTTGTCGCTGTCCTCCCTTCTCTCCTTGCGTCTGCCACCAAGGAAGGATCCCTTCCCAAGTCCAGGATACCTTCTCCTCCTGGGCACGCTGCTTGGTCCTGGTGTGGTGGGATCTTCTGTCACGATCGTCGTAACAACATTCGGACCAAAGCGCAGCGTGATATGGGTTCCACATGTTTAATGAAAAAAATAACAATAAAGAAAAAACAATAAAGAAAGAACGAAACGTGAAGAACATGAAGTGCTCACAGGCAACTACACATAAACAAGATCCCACAAAACACAGTCGGTAAATGGCTGCCTAAATATGATCCCCAATCAGAGACAACAATAAACAGCTGCCTCTGATTGGGAACCATACCAGGCCAACATAGAAATACACACACTAGATCACCCACCCTAGTCACACCCCGACCTAACCAAAATAGAGAATAAAAAGGCTCTCTATGGTCAGGGCGTGACAGTAGTTGACAAACAGTCTATCAAAGTTGATCACATTAGCCTCCAAATAACTACACCAAAATCACTAGCTACATACAGTGAGGGGAAAAAAGTATTTGATCCCCTGCTATTTTACAAATTATTAATCTATAATTTTAATGGTAGGTTTATTTGAACAGTGAGACAGAATAACAAAAAACAAAATCCAGAAAAACGCATGTCAAAAATGTTATAAATTGATTTGCATTTTAATGAGGGAAATAAGTATTTGACCCCTCTGCAAAACATGACTTAGTACTTGGTGGCAAAACCCTTGTGGCAATCAGAGGTCAAACGTTTCTTGTAGTTGGCCACCAGGTTTGCACACTTCTCAGGAGGGATTTTGTCCCACTCCTCTTTGCAGATCTTCTCCAAGTCATTAAGGTTGAGGCTGACGTTTGGCAACTCGAACCTTCAGCTCCCTCCACAGATTTTCTATGGGATTAAGGTCTGGAGACTGGCTAGGCCACTCCAGGACCTTAATGTGCTTCTTCTTGAGCCACTCCTTTGTTGCCTTGGCCGTGTGTTTTGGGTCATTGTCATGCTGGAATACCCATCCACGACCCATTTTCAATGCCCTGGCTGAGGGAAGGAGGTTCTCCCCCAAGATTTGATGGTACATGGCCCCGTCCATCGTCCCTTTGATGGGGTGAAGTTGTCCTGTCCCCTTAGCAGAAAAACACCCCCAAAGCATAATGTTTCCACCTCCATGTTTGACGGTGGGGATGGTGTTCTTGGGGCCTTCTCCAAACACGGCAAGTTGAGTTGATGCCAAAGAGCTCAATTTTTGTCTCATCTGAACACAACACGTTCACCCAGTTGTCCTCTGAATCATTCAGATGTTCATTGGCAAACTTCAGACGAGCATGTAAATGTGCTTTCTTGAGCAGGGGGACCTTGCGGGCGCTGCAGGATTTCAGTCCTTCACGGCGTAGTGTGTTACCAATTGTTTTCTTGGTGACTATGGCCTTGAGATCAAGGCAGCGTGGCTCCAGCAGCATGTCGGCACCGACCTCGGGGATGACCCAGAGGGCGAGGTGCAGGGCGATCCGGATGGAGACGGTGGAAATCTCGTAGCATGGAAGGATCCAACATCTCTCCTCCGGACCATACCCCTCCCAGTCCACGAGGTACTGAAGGCACCTCACCCGACATCTCGAATCCAGTATGGAACGAACGGAGTACGCCGGGGCCCCCTCGATGTCCAGAGGGGGTTGAGGAACCTCCCGCACCTCACTCCTGGAGTGGGCCAGCCACAACCGGCCTGAGGAGAGACACGTGGAACGAGGGGTTAATGCAGTAATCGGGGGGAAGCTGTAACCTGTAACATACCTCGTTCACTCTCCTCTGGACTTTAAATGGCCCCACAAACTGCGGACCCAGCTTCTGGCAGGACAGGCGGAGGGGCAGGTTTCGGGTCGAGAGCCAGACCCGGTCCCCCGGTGCGAACACCGGGGCCTCACTGCGGTGACGGAGGTAAGGCTGACCGAGACCCCCAGACGTTCCATGAACGCCCTCCAGACCCTCGACATGAACTGGGGATCCAGATCAGACACTATATCCTCAGGCACCCCATAGTGCTGGAAGACGTGAGTAAACAGGGCCTCCGCAGTCTGTAGGGCTGTAGGGAGACCGGCAAAGGGAGGAGACGACAGGACTTAGAAAAACGATCCACAACGACCAGGATCGTGGTGTTACCCTGTGAAGGTGGAAGATTGGTTATGAAATCCAGCGACAGGTGTGACCACGGCCGTTGTGGAACGGGTAAGGGTTGTAAATTACCTCTGGGCAGGTGCCTAGGAGCCTTACACTGGGCGCACACCGAGCAGGAGGAAACATAAACCCTCACATCCTTAGCCAAAGTGGGTCACCAGTACTTCCCACTAAGACAGCGCACCGTCCGACTGAACCCAGGATGACCAGAGGAGGGTGATGTGTGGGCCCAATAGATCAGCCGGTTACGGAGCGCAAACAGAACGTACAGAGGCCCAGCTGGACACTGAGGGGGAGCGAGCTCTGCACGTGACGTCTGCTCAATGTCCCCGTCTAGCTCCCACACTACCGGCGCCACCAAGCAAGAGGCGGGGAGTATGGGAGTGGGATCCATGGGCCGCTCCTCTGTCTCATACTGCGGGGACTGTGCGTCTCTACCTAGTCTGTACGAAAGGGTGAAAAAAAAAGGGGTGAAAATCATGGCCCACCTTGCCTGGCGAGGGTTCAGTCTCAGGCTGCCCGAATGTACTCCAGATTGCGGTGGTCAGTCCAGATGAGAAAAGGGTGTTTAGCCCCCTCAAGCCAATGTCTCCATGCCTTCAATGCCTTGACGACAGCCAACAGCTCCCGGTCCCCAACGTCATAGTTTTGCTCTGCCGGGCTGAGCTTCTTCAAGAAGAAGACACAGGGGCAGAGCTTTGGTGGCGTACCGGAGCGCTGAGAGAGAACCGCTCCTATCCCAGTCTCGGATGCGTCCACCTCCACTATGAATGCCAAAGAGGGATCTGGATGGGCCAACACGGGCGCCGAGATAAACAGAGCCCTTAGTTGCCCAAAAGCCCTGTCTGATACCCTAGGAAGGAGACGACTTGCTGAAAGAACAGGCATTTCTCAGCCTTGACGTACAGTTCATGCTCCAACAGTCGTCCAAGTACCCTGCACACCAAGGACACATGCTCGGCGCGTGTAGCGGAGTAAATCAGAATGTCATCGATATACACCACTACACCCTGCCCATGCAGGTCCCTGAAAATCTCATCTACAAAGGATTGGAAGACTGATGGAGCATTCATCAATCCGTACGGCATGACGAGCAACACATAATGCTCTGAGGTGGTACTAAACGCCGTCTTCCTCTCCCGGATATGCACCAGGTGGTATGCGCTCCTGAGATCCAGTTTTGTGAAGAAGCGCGCCCCCGTGCATTGACTCAATCGCCGTGGCGCAGACCTCCATCCTTCTTCTTCACAAAAAAGAAACTCGAGGAGACAGGTGAAGTGGAGGACCGAATGTACCCCTGACGCAGGGATTCGGAGACATATGTCTCCATAGCCACCATCTCCGCTTGCGACAGGGGATACACGTGACTCCTGGGAAGTGCAGCGTCTACCAGGAGATTTATCGCACAATCCCCCTGTCGATGGGGTGGTAATTGAGTCGCCTTCTTTTTACAGAAGGCGAGAGCCAAATTGGCATATTCGGGGGGGATGCGTACAGTGGAGACCTGGTCTGGACTTTCCACCATAGTTGCACCAATGGAAGCCCCTACACACCTCCCCGAGCACTCTCGCGACCACCCCGTGTGAGCCCTCTGTTGCCATGAAATGGTTGGGTCATGTGACGAGCCAACCAGGGAAGGCCCAGTACCACGGGAAACGCAGGAGAGTCAATGAGAAAGAGACTGATTCTCTCCTCGTGACTCCCCTGCATCACCATGGCCAGGGAGATAGTGGCTTCCCTGATTAGTCCGGACCCCAATGGTCGACTATCCAGAGCGTGAACTGGGAAAGGTCTAACCACAGGAATAATGGGGATCGCTAAACAAAGAGCGATCGCTCTGTCAATAAAATTCCCAGCTGCGCCTGAATCGACGAGCGCCTTATGCTGGGAATGCGGGGGGAAATCAGGAAAACAAACAGGTACAAACAGTTGGACAACAGAGGACTCTGGATGATAGTGGTGCAGACTCACCTGGGGTGACGCCAGAGTGCCCTGCCTGTTGCCTCGACTCCCAGAGGAACCAACCTGGCACCGACCGGCAGTGTGCCCTCTGCGGCCACAGATGGTGCACAAACTGGAACCATAGGCGGAAATCCCAGGGGGGGACGGGGGAGACACGATCCCCCATCCTGGGAAAATATTATTTGTCCCCCCCCAATATATCACTGTAAACATAACTATGTAATTTCAATAATATTAATAATACGCAATGAAAGTACTTGTGCTGATTATACACACTTAATAGCGCTTTTTTAAGTTTCAAAAGATTGCGACCCCCCCCCGCCCTTTTCTTCACAATGGTTTGATCCACTGCCAGTTCTTTAGCTGGCAAGGTAATAGAGGGTTCGTATCTACTGTCCGAAAGGCACTCAATGCACGTAACTGACGTGATGTTAATCCAGTCAATCGCGCCATATCAATGTTTCTTTTTAAAACGTTGGCAGGGTTCACACACTAGCTGAATTTACAGAGCTAGCGCGCAAACTAAAGCAAACATTGACTATCAAGCTAGCTAGTACCTATTCCATTTATGTGGCGTCGTCAAAGATGGAATCTTTGCTATCGTCAGTTTATTCCAAGATCAGCATGCCGCTGTCGTGTTTCAAAGTCCCTGTGATAAGGTTAGCGATAAACTGAACAGAACTACACCCTCTTCTACCATTGTCTAAAATATATTTAATGTTCTCGTTGCAAAAGCTAAATTGTCGCCAGGGAACTTTTACATTTTTATTTCACCTTTATTTAACCAGGTACATACTGGACTGATAAGGAACAGTGCTATAACTATTATTATTATTAGTTGTATTATAATGATTTAAACATTTGAACAAGTTGGGACAACCCTTCAGTTAACTACTGTACCTATCAATTATCCATTAGAAGTGATTATGGTTCCTCAATATACATTTAACATATTACAACGTAGGCTGTGTTACAGCACTACTTTTGGTGTCCCCCTCAGGAATTGCTCTTGAGAAAATTTCATGTAATTGTCCCCTCCAAAATTGATATCAGATTTTTGCGCCTGACTGGTGGTCGAAGACTGCCCGGAAACGGCGGGTGAACTCTGTGAAGTTCTCCAACACCGCATCTCCTTCTCCCCACACGGCGCTGGTCCACTCCAGAGCTCTCCCTGAGAGGCACGAGATGAGGGAGGACACCCTCTCTCTTCCCGAGGGTGTCCAGGTATAGGTCCAGCTGTAACAGGAAACCCTGGCAACATGCCGCCTTCCCATCATACACCCCGGGAAGGGCGAGACGCATCCCACTGGGACCGGTTGCCGGAGGAGTGAGTAGTGGAGGTTCGGTTTGCGTTGTTGAAGGCGCTGGAGGACCTTCCTGTCTCTCCCAGCAGTCCAGGGTCTGGATAACTTGATCCATGATGGCGCCGAGATGGTGGTTCACTTTCGCTTGCTCCTGGATGCGTTCCTCGACCCCTATACCAGGGGAATCTGTTCCTGCTGTCTCCATGACGGGTCGTGAATTCTTTCAGGGGTATTTAACTGGTGGCAGGAAAGTCAAACGCAGGAGAGCAGAACTTGGTGAATAGCCGGAGCAGTTAAATGTATAAAACTAATGGCTTACAAAACAACAAACACATGGGTACAAAACCTGTAGCGCACCAGTAAAACATAGCACAAGTACTTACAATAAACAATTCCCGACAAGGACATGGGGGAAACAGAGGGAAAATATACAACATGTAATTAAGGAATTGAAAACCAGGTGTGTGCTAAAACAAGACCAAACAAATGGAACATGAAAAATGGATTGGCGATGGCTAGAAGACCGCCGAACACCGCCCAAACAAGGAGAGGAACCAACTTCGGCAGAAGTCGTGACATAAAGGATAAGTTTGCTTGTTTGAAACTTATCACTGACAACTTTAGCATTTTAGGTAACCTTTCCCCTAACCTTAAACCTTTCATCTAAATCCTAATCTTAACCTTCGACCTAACCCTAACTTTAACCCCTAGCCTAGCTAACATTAGCCACCTACCGTTAGCCACAACAAATTGGAATTCGTAACATATATGTATTGCAAATTCCTAACATATTGTACAATTTGCAATTAGTAACATAAAGTACAATTTGCAGTTTGTAACATATTATACGGAAAGGATGATGGACTTCCACAAATGAAAACATACCATACAAAACATATCATACTAATTAGAGTATCCCAGATTTACATTTACTACGTTACTTCTACCCCTGAGTCCAGGTTGTTCTAAGTGACCTTGTTTTAGCAGAAGGGCAAACAGAGCATTAAATTGCATTTTACAAAGTATTTTTTTAATGCAAATCTTTTCAGTAATATTCAACCCAGAGAACATGTGTTAAGTTGTCACGACCGGGTCCATCATGTGACCAGCTGCAAAAAGTTATAAACAGTAAGTAATACTGTAAATAGTTATCCATTATATAACTCTCAGTGCTATAGGCGTCACTACAAACCTTGGTTCGATTCCAGGCTGTATCACAACCGGCCGTGATTGGGAGTCCCACAGGGTGGCCACACAATAGGCCTAGCGCCGTCCGGGTTAGGGTTTGGCCGTGATAGGCCGTCATTGTAAATAAGATTTTGTTCTTAACTGACTTGCCTAGTTAAATAAATAAATAATTATTTTACAATGACTGCCTACCCCGACCAAACTCTCCCCTAACCCGGACGATCCTAGTCCAATTGGTTCCCGAGTGGTGCAGCGGTCTACGGCACTGCATCTCAGTACAAGAGGTGGTACTACAGTCCCTGGTTCAAATCCAGGCTGTATTACATCTGGCTGTGATTGGGAGTCCCATAGGCCGGTGCAGAATTGACCCAGTGTCACCCAGGATAGGCCATCATTGTAAATAAGTTGTTCTTAACAGACTTGCCGAGTTAAAGGTAAAAACTATAAAATTATTTAATTCAGAAACATACAAAAAAAATGTTTTAAACTTCTTTGCAGCTTTTGATGTTATTGATCATAATCTGCTGCTGGAAAAAGCGTAAGTGTTATGGCTTTACATCCCCTGCTATATTGTGGATCTCGAGTTACTTGTCTAACAGAACACAGTTGTTCTTTAATGGAATCCTCTCCAACATGCCACCAGGTCTCTTCACAGTCCCCAAGTTTAGAACAGACTATTGGAGGCACGCAGTACTACAGAGAGCCGTGACATGGCTACTATTCCACATCAAGTAAATCAAGCAAGCAGTAAAATCATATTTAAAAACACAATAACATCAAAATAGACACACATGGATTTTGTTGTAGATGTGGTAGAGTAGTGGCCTGAGTGTCGTGTTGTGAAATCTGTTTCGTAATGTAACGTTATTGTATTGAACTGCCTTTATTTCGCTGGACCCGGGAAGAGTAGCTGCTGCCTTGACAGCAGGGAAACGGGATCCATAACACAAATGTTTGTTAATTAAGGAACATGTCATTTAGTCAGGTGCCTTCTAGTGGCTTTTTGGGTACTTCAGATTATCACAAATCTCAGGCGCTCCATGTGGCTTTATCACATTTAAAATAGAATGACAAAGCTGCAAAATATTACCCTAAAATGAAAACCATTACTTTATGTACTCAAATATTTTACCATGTCAGTATTTCATGGCTGTAAATGTTGGTGGCAGTTGTGTAAAGAAAAATGGATGAGTTGGAGAATTATTTCAAGTCCCATTGTTGATCAAACACATTTAATTAGGCTATTTTCCCCTTCAACCACCTGGTCTATCCACTAGAAACCCATGTACTATATGGACACATGAAAAGTAGCAATATTTTCAGTTAAATATTGCCAAAATTAGGCTGCCTGTTAATTACAGAAGACTTCAGTCATTTTGGTAAATTACCAGTAGCTTTGCAACCATATGACAGCTTTAATAAGCCCTTTATGGTGAACGAGGGGCATTGTGATTATTCAGTTAGTTCGCTGGTAGGAGCAATTGGGCACTACCAACTGAAACAAAATTAGTCAAGATTTAATGTGTCAGTAAGAGCCGAACTACCTATCACTAGAGAAATACGGCATATGGATTTACCTCGAGGCTGTCTAATAACCTGTTGAGATGCACAGAGTTCAGGTCTACATTGACTGTAGTTACCCATTTCACTTTTATGGGTAGAGTTGACAGTTGGGCCCGTAATTGACATGTGGTCTTCACATTTCTTGCCCTCTGGTGAGAGGTAATGTCCTTTATAAAACATGTTGAACTTTCCCTATTGTTATGACCCTCAGTCACTAGTAGATCTACAATTGCCAGTGTTTATCATTGGTATGAAGATGCTCAGTAAAAGGGCAAAGCACCTCAATAGACTGAAACATCATTACAGGTCAACACTTAGAAAACAAACTTTAGGGATCTTTTTTTATTGTTTTACAAGATGCCTTGCCTCAAATACAGTAGTGTTTTCAACAAAAATACCTCAATGTTACAGCTGTGTTGCACTGCACCAGTTTAACACTCCCCTCCCTATAAATGCAAAGCCAGGAGGATCTATCAGAGAAGCCAGGAGTCCTGGTCTGAGGCTGGAGGCCGTAGCCTGGGGATGGAAGTGGTTTAGCTCTGGCCTCCCAGGGTGTGCTTGTCAAACAGGTACTCTGCCATCTTGTTGTTGACAGCATCCATCTTGGTGAGGTTGGTGATGTGGTCTCCCAGCTTCTTAATGGCCTCCACCTGCTCTTTCAGGTAATGGGTCTCCAGGAAGTCACACAGCTAAAGAGGGAAAACAGGTCAGACAAGAGAATGACTACATACTACTGTAGATCCAGTAACACACAGGAGCCTGGTAGTAAGTGTAGATAATGAGGTGTTTGCAGCTGTCTAACTCCTGCATGAGCTGCATTGTGTGTGTGTGTGTAGTGGCATACATGAGTCTGTGGACTATTGTGTGTGAAGAGGCAGGTCACACAATACTGTGTAATTAGTTAGCAGAGCGACAACAACCTCATCATCTCCTGAGACAGTACCTGTATTCTATGTGATGATATTACTTACATGGGGGTCAACCTTGTCAGAGGCAATCTTGTGCAGGTCCAGCAGAGACTGGTTCACATTCCTCTCCAGCTGCAGAGCACACTGCATGGCCTCCAGCCCATTGCCCCACTCATCACGATCTGGCTTCTACACAGGACAGTGAACACAGAAGGGTTATGGACTGCTAGCAGATGTGTCTATACATAATTAAAAGTCAACAGTTAAATCAAAATATCTGACCAACGTAAAAAGATCAAGCTGGAGTCATTTTAACAGTCACTATGAACAACCACATAAGCTGGAGTTTATGAAGCACATCATGGGTCCGGTGTGGCTCAGTCGATAGAGAATGGCGCTTGCAACGCCGAAGGTTTCCAGAACCCCAGCTCAGAACACAACTCCTCGATCCTTCTCACGGATGGGCCATTGCAGCAGACGACCACAAGGTCACACTCCTATCAGCTTAAATCATTGTTAACATTGGGCAATTGAGTGGAAAAACATTGCCTGGAACAGCGAGTTAAGTTCACTGCACAGTCCCCAGACCTCAAACCAATAGAGAATCTTTGGGATGAGATGTACAGGCTGTTCACAGCATGACTATATCGCCGCACAATCTGCAGCGGCTGCCTGATGCCATCGTGTCAGCATGGACCAACATTCCTATGGAACATTTGACACCTTGTAGAATGCCCCAAATAATTCAGGCTGTTCTGGAGGCAAACAGGGGTCTGAGTAGATGTGTTAAACCACTTAATTTGCACTCACTAGACTTTACCGCGACACACTACATAAGCCCACACACAAGCATATTCACACATACTGATTGCCAAGTCACTTTAACCCTTACCTACATGTACGTACTGTCAACTACCTTATACCCCTGCACATTGTCTCAGTACTTGTATTTTGCCTTGTTATTCTTTGCATTACCATTTCCTTCTGTATTTAGCAAGTATCTCCTTAACTCTGCAATGTTGGGAATGGTCTCGTTCTTGTAGGTTCATGCTCTACAACATCCGCAGAGTACGACCCTGCCTCACACAGGAAGCGGCGCAGGTCCTAATCCAGGCACTTGTCATCTCCCGTCTGGATTACTGCAACTCGCTGTTGGCTGGGCTCCCTGCCTGTGCCATTAAACCCCTACAACTCATCCAGAACGCCGCAGCCCGTCTGGTGTTCAACCTTCCCAAGTTCTCTCACGTCACCCCGCTCCGCCGCTCTCTCCACTGGCTTCCAGTTGAAGCTCGCATCCGCTACAAGACCATGGTGCTTGCCTACGGAGCTGTGAGGGGAACGGCACCTCAATACCTCCAGGCTCTGATCAGGCCCTACACCCAAACAAGGGCACTGCGTTCATCCACCTCTGGCCTGCTCGCCTCCCTACCACTGAGGAAGTACAGTTCCCGCGCAGCCCAGTCAAAACTGTTCGCTGCTCTGGCCCCCCAATGGTGGAACAAACTCCCTCACGACGCCAGGACAGCGGAGTCAATCACCACCTTCCGGAGACAACTGAAACCCCACCTCTTTCAGGAATACCTAGGATAGGATAAAGTAATCCTTCTCACCCCCCTTAAAAGATTTAGATGCACTATTGTAAAGTGGCTGTTCCACTGGATGTCTTAAGGTGAACGCACCAATTTGTAAGTCGCTCTGGATAAGAGCGTCTGCTAAATGACTTAAATGTAAATGTCTCGTAAATACGCATGTCACTGTAAAGTCGACACCTGTTGTATTCGGTGCAATTGACCAATAAAATTGGTTTTGAAACTGGGCAGTGAGCAGATATTATATTAACATCGGGAGAGTTTGGATAGAGTAGATTGTGTTACACCCCTCTTGCTCTTTCAGTTCAGTGGTTATGACGGAATGGAGGCAGGCTAGAGGTCGACCGATTAATCGGAATGGCCGATTTCAAGTTCTCATAACAATCGGAAATCTGTATTTTTGGGCACCGATTTAAAACAATTAATTACACCTTTATTTAACTAGGCAAGTCAGTTAAGAATTCATTCTTATTTTCAATGACGGCCAGGAACGGTGGGTTAACTGCCTCGTTCAGGGGCAGAACGACAGATTTTCACCTTGTCAGCTCGGGAGAACCAATCTCGCAACCTTACAGTTAACTAGTCCAACGCAATAACGACCTGCCTCTCTCTCCTTGCACTCCACAAGGAGACTTCCTGTTACGCCAATGCAGTAAGCAAAGGTAAGTTGCTAGCTAGCATTAAACTTATCTTATAAAAAAAGTCATAATCACTAGTTAACCACACATGGTTGATGATATTACTAGATATTATCTAGCGTGTCCTGTGTTGCATATAATCTGACTGAGCATACAAGTATCTGACTGAGCGGTGGTCGGCAGAAGCAGAAGCATAAACATTCATTCAAACAGCACTTTCGTGCGTTTTGCCAGCAGCTCTTCGTTGTGCGTCTCGCATTGCGCTGTTTATGACTTCAAACCTATCAACTCCCGAGATGAGGCTGGTGTGACCGAAGTGAAATGGCTGGCTAGTTCGCACGCACTAATAGCGTTTCAAACTTCACTCACTCTGAGCTTTGGGGTGGTTGTTTCCCTTGCTCTGCATGGCTAACGCTGCTTCGATGTGGTGGCTGTTGTCGTTGCGTTGCTGGTACGAGCCCAGAGAGGAGCGAGGAGAGGGACGGAAGCTATACTGTTACACTGGCAATACTAAAGTGCCTATAAGAACATCCAATAGTCAAAGCTTAATGAAATACAAATGGTATAGAGGGAAATAGTCCTATAATAACTACAACCTAAAACTTCTTACCTGGGAATATTGATATGTATACAGCTTTCATACGTTCTCATGTTCTGAGCAAGGAACTGAAACGTTAGCTTTCTTACATAGCACATAATGCACTTTTACATTCTTCTCCAACACTTTGTTTTTGCATTATTTAAACCAAATTGAACATGTTTCATTACCTACTTGAGGCTAAATTGACTTTGATGTATTATATTAAGTTATAATAAGTGTTCATTCAGTATTGTTGTAATTGTCATTATTACAAGTTTTTTTTTGTTGTTTCTAGAGGTCGACCTCTAGTTCAGGCCCAAGCAGTCAGGACATTATCTCCTCTAATACCAGGGCAGCCACACAGGGCCTGCCTTACAATGAACTCGGTATTAACATGAATGACTACTAATACAAAACAACTTCTTACAGTTTTAGAAAAAAAGGCTCTAGATTGACTAAAGGGTTCTTTAGACTTCTTGCCATAGATTATAGATCAGCAACTTGGTTCCAGGTAGAACCTTTCTAACTGAGACAAGAACCATTTCAACCAGAGAACCCTCTACGAAGATGTTAACGTTCTTTTTGTTGCGCAGTATACAAGGTATGTGTTTTTCAACGCTCATGTGCTCACCTTGAGGTCCTGGAGTAAAATGCGTCCACCTCTCTTGTTCTGGAAGGAGAGTAGCTTGTCGGCGTGCTCCCGCTCCTCGTCGCTGTTCTCCTTGAAGAAATGCGCGAAGCCAGGCAGAGCCACATCGTCACGGGAGAAATAGAAAGCCTGGGTGGATAAACAAGTGTGTTTAGAAACTGTCAAACAGGACGCATTCTATTAGTGAGGGATCTAAACATGACACAACAATATGATCCGGAAAATCATTAGCCGACTTAACTTGCCAATTAACCTGTCAATGAGATACGCTCTGTCCAAGGATATATTTATGAGCTTTATTTGAATGATGCGTCTACCTCAAAGCTGTTAGTTGCCTAGGCGTACAGAAAAATACTTAAGCCCAGGCATAATAATAATAGGTAAAGCAAGAAACTGTTCCTCTTGGTAGCCAATTACAGTCCCCTTACCATTGAAGTGTAAGTATAGGAGGCAAACATCTCCATGTTGATCATCCGGTTGATTGCAACTTCGCAATCGTGGTGATAGTTCTGGCGGACCTGAGACTCCATTTTCATTTTATATCAAAATTAACGGTACAAATACAGAGATTCTTAGATTATTTTACTAAAACAGTTCAAATAAGTGTTACGTTATCAATCCGGAATGTTATATGGCCCGGGCAGAAGAGTTCCGTTCAATCACTGTTGAAGCAAAAAATTCTTCATGCGTCTTCCCAGAGTTGTGAACTGGAAGGAGCCTTGTTCGCTCTATTTATTGTTCCAAGCGGACCGCGTCAGTGAAATCCACCCTCTTCTTCGATGAGATTTAATGGCAGGTTGGCATCCAGTACATGTTGCATTACCGCCACCTACTAGACTGGAGTATAACTCCCTTATACTTTGCTTCATTTTTTATTTTTTATTAACAACCACAACAACAAAAAATACAACAAATATCCTACCATCTAACACTACACTCACAAAAATATATATAATAAATACCATACTCCCCTATTTACATATATTTAGTCGTACTTCAGGCCAATAGCATGAAAGGATGGGACACCACCACTTAACACACCCTGTTACTCAAAATAAATCAAATCAAATGTTATTAGTCACATGCGTCAAATACAACAGGTGAAATGCTTACCACCTCCGATACTTCGCCCTCATTCACTTCCATTTCTCCTCCTGTCTTCAACTCACTCTGTTTACACGTTCTACCATTCTTCTTTAACAAACCATCTCATTTTATCCCACCATTTTTAACCGACTCACCCTCTTCCTCCCTCTCTCTCTTAGACCTCCTCTGCCTCTCTTTTCGCCTCCATTCTTCTTCCGTATTCCAAGTCAAATCAAATCCAATCAAATGTTATTTTTCACATGCGCCAAATTCAACCTTATAGTGAAATGCTTACTTACAAGCCCTTAACCAACAAAGCAGTTTTAAGGAAATACATAAAAAAAGGAAGAGATAAGAATAACACATAATTAAAGAGGAGCAGTAAATAACAATAGCTGGGCTATATGCAGGGGGTACCGGTACAGAGTCAATGTGTGGGAGCACCCGTGTCGAGGTAATTGAGGTAGTATGTGTATGTAGGTAGAGTTATTAAAGTGACTATGCATAGATAATAACAGAGAGTAGCAGCAGCGTAGAATATGGGGGGGAGGGGCAATGTAAATGGTCTGGGTAGCCATTTGATTAGATGTTCAGGAGTCTTATGGCTTTGGGGTAGAAGCTGTTTAGAAGCCTTTTGGACCTAGACTTGGCGCTCCGGTACCGCTTGCTGTGCGGTAGCAGAGAGAACAGTCTATGACTAGGGTGTCAGGAGTTTTTTAACAATGTTTGGGGTCTTCCTCTGACACCGCCTGGTATAGAGGTCCTGGATGGCAGGAAGCTTGGCCCTGGTGATGTACACGCTCTGTAGTGCCTTGCGGTCGGAGGCCGAGCAGTTGCCATACCAGGCAGCGATGCAACCCATCAGGATGCTCTCGATGGTGCAGCTGTAAAACCTTTTGAGCATCTGAGGACCCATGCCAAATCTTTTCAGTCTCCTGAGGGGGAATAGGTTTTGTTGTGTCCTCTTCACAACTGTCTTGGTGTGCTTGGACCATGTTGGTTTGTTGGTGATGTTGACGACAAGGAACTGATCCACTACAGCCCCGTCGATGAGAATGGGGGCGTGCTCGGTCCTCCTTTTCCTGTAGTCCACAATCATCTCCTTTGTCTTGATCACATTGAGTGTAACTCCCCTTCTGATAATACTGCACTTCTCCTGACATACATCTTGCTCTTGCCTTGTCAAGGGGCACCATTTAACCAGCTGTCACAATTTCCATTCAATCAGCACAAACCCCTCGGACTTCACACAATCCAATTGTGCGCCGCCCTATGGGACTCCTGATCACGGCTGGTTTTGAAACAGCCCGGGATCGAACCAGGGTCTGTAGTGATGCCTCTAGCACTGATATGCAGTGCCTCAGACCGCTGTGCCACTCGTGAGCCCAATATAGTCAATCAAACTCAAATACCAATATTTTTCTGTATTACCTTAAACTCTTGATCTAACTCTAACAGTTCAGAAACTCACCACCAAACCCTTCACGCAGGCTTGAGACAGACATTTAGGCTTTTGTAGAAATGGTATTTGATATACAGCTTTCGGATTCAAATTACATAATGTAGTTGACAAATGGTCTATCAAAGTTGATCACATCAGCCTCCAAATAACTACACAAAATCAGTAGCTACATACATCTAACCATACATAGGTTATTAAGCTAAAACTGTGAAGTGGAAAACTTTTTACAGCCAATGAAAATCAAAGACGACAGTAATAAAGTAACCTTCCTAACAACTTTAGTTCACGTGACCTGATCTTCCAGAACTGTTGACAGGGTGGACAATGGTATTCATAAGAACTAGGTCTTCTGGGGCAGTATGCATCAAACGTCTCTCCCTCTCTCTCTCTCTCTCTCTCTCTCTCACTCTCTCTCTCTCGGAGGACCTGATCCCTAGGACCATGGCTCAGGACAACCTGGCATGATGACTCCTTGTTGTCCCCAGTCCACCTGGCCGTGCTGCTGCTCCAGTTTCAACTGTTCTGCCTGCGGATATGGAACCCTGACCTGTTCACTGTGATTACTATTATTTGACCATGCTGGTCATTTATGAACATTTGAACATCTTGGCCATGTCCTGTTATAATCTCCACCCGGCACAGCCAGAAGAGGACTGGCCACCCCTCATAGCCTGGTTCCTCTCTAAGTTTCCTCCTAGGTTTTGGCCTTTCTAGGGAGTTTTTCCTAGCCACCGTGCTTCTACACCTGCATTGCTTGCTGTTTGGGGTTTTAGGCTGGGTTTCTGTACAGCACTTTGATATATCAGCTGATGTATGAAGGGCTATATAAATACATTTGATTTGATTTGATTTAGGGGTGCCCATGGAGCTGGGGCTCAGAAATGTCCCGTGCGAGAGACGCAGGTTGAGGTTTCCAGGGTTAGAGTAACGTTAGTGCAGAAGTTGTCATATGCTGAGGCAGTTAAGAGGTAGAGGAAGATGGGTCAAGGGGGAGAGATCCAAAGAGGAGGGGTGTTAGTAGTAGATCTGTACCAGTACAGAGGGATAAACCAACAAGTGATATATTTTTCAGTAAGATTGTAAATGTTTGGCATTTATAGTAATGGTTATCAACTGTACTGCAGGGATGGAACGTAAAGTCGCAGGAAGTAGAGGTTGTGGTGGCAGCTGCAGAGAGGTATTTGGGTGTGCGAAACTTGACATCAGAAGAGTTTTATCTCTTATCTCTTATTCTTATCTGTATTTTTTAAAACTGCACTGTCGGTTAGGGGCTCGTAAGTAAGCATTTCACTGAAAGGTCTACTGTTGTATTTGGCCCAGGTGACTAATAAAATAGTATTTTATTTTATTTTGGGTTACAGGGTGTGTTTATGTGGTGGTGTCCCATCCTTTCATGCTGTTGGCCTGAAGTACGAATAAATAGATGTAAATAGTGGAGTATGGTATTTATTATATATTTTTTGTTGGTGTAGTGTAAGATGGTATTTGTTGTATTTTGTGTTGTTGTGGTTGTTGATTTTTTTTTTAAATAAGCAAAGTATAAGGGAGTTATACTCCAGTCTAGTAGGTGGCAGTAATGCAACATGTATTGGATGCCAACCTGCCGTTAAATCTCATCGAAGAAGAGGGTGGATTTCACTGACGCGCTCCGCTTGGAACAATAAATAGAGCGAACAAGGCTCCTTCCAGTTCACAACTCTGGGAAGACGCATGAAGAACTTCTTGCTTCAACAGTGATTGAACGGAACTCTTCTGCCCGCCTCCCGCGCAATATAACATTCCGGATTGATAACGTAATAATTACGTGAACTGTTTTAGTAAAATAATCTAAGAATCTCTATATTTGTACCGTTAATTTTGATATAAAATGAAAATGGAGTCTCAGGTCCGCCAGAACTATCACCACGATTGCGACGTTGCAATCAACCGGATGATCAACATGGAGATGTTTGCCTCTTATACTTACACTTCAATGGTAAGGGGACTGTAATTTGCTACCAAGAGGAACAGTTTGTTGCTTTACCTAGTATTATTATGCCTGAGCCTAAATATTTTTCTGTACGCCTAGGCACCAGCTTTGAGGTAGACGTATCATTCAAATAAAGCTCATAAATATATCCTTGGACAGAGCATATCTCATTGACAGATTAATTGGCAGATTACCAAGTAGGCTAATGATTTTCCGGATCATATTGCTGTGTCAATCATGCTTAGATCCATCAGTAATAGAATGCGTCCTGTTTGACAGTTGTTTCTAAACACACTTGTTTATCCACCCAGGCTTTCTATTTCTCCCGTGACGATGTGGCTCTGCCTGGCTTCGCGCTTTTCTTCAAGGAGAACAGCGACGAGGAGCGGGAGCACGCCGACAAGCTACTCTCCTTCCAGAACAAGAGAGGTGGACGCATTTTACTCCAGGACATCAAGGTGAGCACCTGAGCGTCGAAAAACACATTGACATTGTATACTGATAGAAAAAAAGAACGTACTGTAATGACCTGACTAGATCATAAATGAACAATTGTCATCAGAACATTCCGGGCATTCCCGTGATTGGCAGATAGCAGGTTGATTGACATGTCGGACCCCGCGAACACCGGGTACTGGTCAGTACAACACAACCACCTCCTAGCCTAACACATAACACACAGCTGTCTGTGCGGGTCGCTACACAGCCCCCCCACCACAAAGTCCCTCGTCCCCGAGGGAACAAACAAAGTCTCTGAAGCGACCCGGAGGTCTCCTTTGCCTGCGTGGCCGTGATGGTCGCAGAGTGCCCCTCTGGGAACCAGGGGATGAAGGCAGGGACAAGGAAGCGGGAACGGGTAATACAGTCCGTGGCTCTGGGGAACCACGCGGGGAGACAGGGGGAGTGGGCTGTCTGGAGCCTTGTCTGCGGCACCTGAGGGTGGGTGCCTGGAGAATGTCATTGCCAGAGAGGGGAATTGTGGGGGTTCCTGGGGTTTGGGAGAAGAGGCCCCTCTGTATGGGGCTAACCTGTCCCGGTGCAGTGCCACCTTTCTCCCCCTGGGAGGAAGCTGCACCCGGTACACAACCTCCCCTACCCTCTCCAGGACACTGCAGGGTCCCACCCAGTGACTGTCCAACTTGGGGCATCTGCCTTTTTTCCTTAGGGGGCTGTAGACCCAGACCAGCTCCCCAGCCACAAAGTGCCTTCCCCGGGTGTGCACGTCATAGTTCCTTTTCTGCCTCACACCTGCATTCATCAGCTGCTCTCTGGCGAAGGTGTGGGCTGTCTCCAGGCGGTCCTGGAGTCTCCGGGCATACTCCGGCCCCGGAGGAACATGAGGGCTATCCAGGGGCCGACCAAACGCCATCTCCGCAGGGGTGCGGATCTCTCCCCCAGCATGAGGAGGGCAGGCGTGCAGGAGGTGGAGTCTTGGACAGCGGAGCGGCATGCCATGAGGACCATAGGCAGGTGCTTGTCCCAGTCACGCTGGTGTTTGGAAGAGACGATGGCCAGCTGCTGTCCAAGCGTTTTGTTGAAGCGCTCCACAAGGCCATCACTTTGAGGATGGAGAGGAGTAGTGCGGGTCTTGTGCATACCCAGCCTCTCACACATGGTGGCGAACACACGGGACTCAAAGTTTCTGCCTTGGTCGCTGTGGATGGACTCTGCAGCTCCAAACCTGCTGAACATCCCCGCTGTCAGGGCGTCGACGATGGTCTCTGCCTCCTGGTCAGGCAGAGCATAGGCCTCGGGCCATTTTGTGAAATAGTCCATGGCCGTGAGCACCCAGCAGTTTCCGCTGTCTGTGGTGGGGAACGGCCCAACTACATCCACTCCCACCCTCCATGGGAGCCCCCACTGGGAACTGTTGGAGCTGAGCATGAGAGCGGCCTGGGGGCCCTTTCTCGCTGTGCAGTTGTCACAGCGGCGACAAAAGTCATCCACATCCCTCTTGTGCTGCCCCCAGTAGAAGCCCTGACGGAGACGGCGCAGTGTTTTTGTGACCCCAAAGTGTCCAGTCCCCACCCCCCCATGAGTACTCTGGAGCACAGCCTCCCGCAATGCTTTTGGGACCACCACCTGCCACCTCTCCTCTCCCGTAGCTGACTCCTTCCATGCCCGCTGTAGCACGCCATCAGCCAGCCGCAGTCTCTCAAACTTCGACCACAACCCTTTGGTCGCGAGTGAGAGCGCTGTCACCTCTTCCCATGGTGGCCTCACCTGCGCCTCTACCCACTGTAGCACTGGCTGTAGGTCTGTGTCCCGTCCCTGCTGCTGCCGCCATTCAGCCACGCCGACAGTCTGCTGCTCACAGCAGACAGGCCCGCCGCCCGACACACTGTGGCACAGACACCCTCCTCTGCCCGCAGCTCTCTCTCCCGTCCCTCTCTCGTTCACAGTGGCGGCAGCCGTCTGCAGTACAGGGCCGACGGGACATGGCGTCGGCGTTGGAGTGGCGTGCCCCTGCCCTGTGCACCACCGTGAAGTCATACGGCTGAAGCTCCTCCAACCAGCGTGCCACCTGCCCCTCTGGCTCTCTGAAAGACATGAGCCACTGGAGAGCAGAGTGGTCAGTCCTTACAGTAAAGGGCAGACCACCCAGGTAGTACTTGAAGTGTTTGACGGAAGCCACAACAGCCAAGAGCTCCCGCCGGGTGACACAGTAGCGGCGCTCATGTTTGTCAAATGTTTTGCTGAAGTACGCCACCACTCTCTCCCCCCCTCTGGCCCCACCTGGGCCAGCACCCCACCCATGCCCACATTGCTCGCGTCTGTGTCCAGGATAAAGGGCAAGGTGAGGTCAGGGGGCGAGCACGGGGCCTCGATCAGTGCACGTTTGAGGGTGTTGAACGCCTCCTCACACTCCACTGTCCAAGTGAAAGCCTTGTCCTTCGGCAGCAGGCGGTTCAGTGGAGCAGCAACGCTTGAGAAGCCCCGTACAAACCTCCTGTAGTACGAGGCCAGGCCCAGGAAGCTCTTCAGCTGACGCTGGTCGGTGGGGTGGGCCAGTCTCTGACAGCCCCTACCTTGTCCTCCATGGTGCTGATCCCCTCCTTCCCCACTCGGTGGCCCAAGAAGGACACCTCTCTCCTCATGAAGTGGCACTTCTCGGGGTGGAGCTTCAGACCTGCAGCAGCCACCCTCTCCAGCACACGCCGTAGCGCCCCCAGGGCTGACTGGAAGGAGCTGCCATGGGACAGGATGTCATCGAGGTATACCAGACACTGCTGTCGGGGATGCCATCCAGCACCCTGTCCATCAAACGCTCAAAAGTAGCTGGAGCGTTGCACAGGCCAAAGCACAGGACCTTGAACTGCCAGTGTCCTCTGTTAGTGGAGAACGCAGTTTTGGCTCTGGCCTCTGGGGAGAGGGGCACCTGCCAGTAGCCACTGCGGAGGTCTAGTGAGGAGAACCAGGAGGACCCCTAACCAGGTCCAGCGACTCATCGATACGTGGTATGGGGTATGAGTCCTTCCTGGTTACCTCATTCAGCCGCCTGTAGTCCGCACAGAACCTCAGCTTGCCCCCTTCTTCGGAACCATGACGACTGGCGCCGCCCAGGGCTGTCTGAGGGCTCAATGAAGTCTGCCCGCTGCATCTCCAACACAGCCTTGTCTGCCGCCTCCTGGCGTGCCAGCGGGATACGGCGGGGACGCATCTTGATGGGTCGAGCATCACCTGTGTCGATCTCATGCTGCACCAGATGAGTCTGACCCACCTCTTCCTCACTCAACGCAAAGCTGTCTCTGAATTCAAACAGCAACTGCCACAACCGTTCCTGCTGCTCGGGGTCAAGACCAACACAGTTCCTCCCCCATATCTCCCTCACTGCAGACAGTGTCCTCTCCTCTCCCATCTGGGGTAGCTGGGCTGGGGGTGCGGCCCGGCTCACAGAGGGCTGTGTCATGGAGGTAGCTGGGGAATGTAACACACCGCCGTAGGTGACAGGGGGACTGGGGAAAAGTCACACACAGCTGTGGGGGAGGGGGCGCAGCCATGAGTCTCTGCTGCTTTAACTGTTGGAGTAAAGGGTTTGTTGGGTTGAGTGAATGTGACATTAGGGGGGGCCATGGTGACTTCCTCCCTGGAAGCTCAGTGTGCCCCTATTTAGGTCTAACTGGCAGCCTGTGCTCCTAAGAAAGTCCAACCCCAGGATACAAGGGTCCTGCACAGCCGCCACCCACACAGGATGACGCACAGTCCTGCCCCCTACTGTCAGAGTCATTATTCCCTCCCCTTTCATGGGTGCCAGCTCACCTGTGACTGTGCGGAGCTGCACAGTTGTAGGCTCACACTGAGTCCAACCTGGCACAATATCTGGCCTCACCAGGGTTACTGTGGACCCAGTGTCCACCAGGGCGGAGCAGGGCACCCCCTCCACAGTGACAGGGACATGACAAAAGTCCCCAACACAGGTCCGGCCCACCACAACAACAGGCTCCATCCGCTTGCCCTCGTCTGCTTCTGGGGGAAGTGGAGCCTTGCTTCCCCGTCTGTGCCGGTGGGCTCCTCCTGAAGATGATGGTGGTTGGGATAGAAAGCCAGGGGTCCGCACTACCCGGTCTATGCGGACCCCGAGCCGTTTCCCTGAGCTCTGGGGGACATGGGGCAATCTCGGCGCAGATGGCCTGGCTGGCCACAACCCCAGCAGACCCTGGGGCCAGGGCTTGTGTTTCGTGCCGCCTGTAGCGACACAGCCCGAATGAGTTTTGTCATTTCGGCCACCCAAGCAGGCTTTTCCGGCTCCGGGCTGCTCTGCCCCCCAGCTCGCACAGAGGGTGTGTCTCCCTGCACCCCCACCAAAGCCCCAGCTGAAGCCCCAGCCCACACCAGCTCCCTCTCCAAGGCTGTCTGCAATGACTCAGGATGAGCCAGCTGGGTCTGTATGCGCAGCTCCGTAGGAGAGCGCGCCTGTATGAACTGGTCCCGTGCTAGCTCGCTCTGCACGGAGGGGGGCATGTGAGCATATGCCCGCCGAGAGAGGCTCTCAATGTCATTAGCTAGCACCCGTAGAGGCTCTCCAGGCTGCCTGCGTCTATTACTCAGTTCGGAGCGCAGTAGCCCGGGCTGTACACACTGTCCATAGCGCCTCCTCAGTGCTCCCACTAAAGCACCATAATCATGCCTGTCCTCGGGGCTAATCAATATCAAACAGGCCAGAGCTTCATCCGTGAGGCATAAAGCCAACTGCAGTGCCCTTTCTTCATCCGACCACCCCCTAAAATGAGCTAACAGTTCAAACTGAGCATGAAAAGCTTCCCAATCCGCCTTACCGGAATACTTCGGGGTCTTAACAGATACGGACGCAGCCGGGAACTGGGCGCCGCCATGTTTGTTTACATCCTGAGCCCCAGATTCCTCGTCACGTCGACACTTCGGTCCGCCCACCAGAATCCGCGCGAAATACAGTCGACGAAGCACTCATGCCCGCTTCAGCCGCCATCGCTCTAACGTCCTCCCTCAAGCGGCCTCTGCGCTCCGACGCCCTGGCGATCTCCTCAGACAGAACCCCCGACGTCCATTCACACGCACGTCCTTGGCCATAATCGTCCCCTACCTCCACCTTCACTTTCGGATTCCCTCGAAGCATTTTCAATCCCCGTTCTCACCTACAGCTGGCTAACTTGTATCAACGTTTTTACTTCTGACACCAATGTAATGACCTGACTAGATCATAAATGAACAATTGTCCAGACAGAGGCTTGAGTTTGCGAATTGACGGTTTATTAAACCAACTTTACACAGGCTACTGTTTGGGCCGTAGCACACGCCAAATAGATGACAGAACCCACAAGCCAATCGTGACCTTCTCTTGTGAAGCCCAGACGTAAGAGAGAGAGAACAAAGGCTGAACCTGGTCTTAACTTCCAATGCTCCACCCCCCTGCCCAACCCCCCTCCACGCCACTCCGCCAACCACCAGGATGCCCGGCATCAGAACATTCCGGGCATTCCCGTGATTGGCAGATAGCAGGTTGATTGACATGTCGGACCGCGCGAACACCGGATACTGGTCAGTACAACACAACCACCTCCTAGCCTAACACATAACACACAGCTGTCTGTGCGGGTCGCAACAGTACATTTCTTCGCGGAGGAGGGTTCTGTGGTTGAAGTGGTTCTTGTCTCAGTTGAAAAGGTTTTTACCTGGAACCAGGTGGTTGATCTATAATTTATGGCAAGAAATCTAAAGAATCCTTTATAGTCAATATAGGGACTTTTTTTTTTATTTCTAACACTGAACTTCAAGTTGTTTTGCATGAGTAGTCATTCATGTTAATACTGAGTTCATTGTAAGGCAGGCCCTGTGTGGCTGCCCTGGTATTAGAGCAAGGTGACCAGAGGAGATAATGTCCTGACTGCTTAGGCCTGAACACACTGCCTCCTTTCCTTCATAACCACTGAACTGAAAGAGCACGAGGGGTGTAACTCCATCTACTCTATCCAAACTCTCCCAATGTTAATATATGATCACTGGCCAATTTCAAATCAAATTGTATTGGTCACGTTCACGAACTACAACAGGTGTAGACTTTACGGTGACGTGTGTACTTACTAGCTCATTCCCAACAATGCAGAGTTAAAGATATATTTGCTAAATAAAAATGGAAATGTTAACAAAGAATAACAAGGCTTTATACAAGTACTGAGACCATGTGCAGGGGTATGAGGTAGTTGAGATATAATACAGTAGGTAAGGGTTAAAAGTGACTAGGCAATCAGGATATGTGACTGGTGTCAATGTGTGTGGACTTATGTAGTGCGGGGGGTTGTATACTAGTGAGTGCAAAATAAGTGTTTAAACTCATCTACTCAGACCCCTGTTCGCATCCAGAACAGCCTGCATTTCTTTGGGGGACATTCTACAAGGTGTCTGAAACGTTCCACAGGGATTTTGGTCCATGCTGACACGCTGAAATCAGGCAGTTGCTGCAGATATTATGGCAATGTAGTCTTGCTGTGAACAGCCCGTTCCATCTCGTCCCAAAGATTCTCTATTGTTTTGAGGTCTGGGGACTGTGCAGTGAACTTAACTCTCTGTTCCAGGCAATGTTTTTCCACTCACTTGCCCGTGGGAGCCACTTGTTTTTATCTGATTGGCGTAGAGGTCGACTGACTATAATTTTTCAACGCCGATACCGATTATTGGAGGACCAGAAAAAGCCGATACCGATTAATCGGCCTATTTGTAATGACACTTACAACAATACTGAATGAACACTTTAATTTTAACTTAATATGATACATCAATACAATCACTTTAGCCTTAAATAAATAAGAAACATGTTTAATTTGGTTGAAATAATGCAAAAAAATTGTATTGGAGTAGGTAAAAGTGCAATATGTGCCATGTAAAAAAGCTAATGATTAAGTTCCTTGCTCAGAACATGAGAACATATGAAGGTTGGTGGTTCCTTTTCACTTGAGTCTTCAATATTCCCAGGTAAGAAGTTTTAGGTTGTAGTTATTATGACTTTATTTCTACCATTTGTTTTTCATTAGCCTTTGACTATTGGATATTCTTATAGGCACTTTAGTATTGCCAGTGTAACGGTAAAGCTTCCGTCCCTCTCTCGCTCGAACCAGGAACACATCGAAAACAGCCACCCTTGAAGCATCGTTACCCATCTCTCCACAAAAGCTGCGGCGTTCCCCTTGCCCTCTGCAAGGGCCAACTACTTCAAGGTCTCAAAGCGAGTGTCACCGATTGAAATGCTATTAGCACGCACCCCGCTAACTAGCTAGCCATTTCACATCGGTTACACCAGCCTAATCTCGGGAATTGATAGGCTTGAAGTCACAAACCGCACAATGCTTTAAGCACAGCGATGAGCTGCTGGCAAGCGCACAAAAGTGCTGTTTGAATGAATGCTTACGAGCCAGCTGCTGCCTACCACCGCTCGGTCAGACTGCTCTATCAAATGTCAAATCATAGACTTCATTTTAACATAGTAACACAGACATGAGCCTTAGGTCATTAAAATGGTCAAATCCAGAAACGAACATTTCGAAAACAAAACTTTTATTCTTTCAGTTAAATACGGAACCGTTCCGTATTTTACCTAACGGGTGGCATCCATAAGTCTAAATATTCCTGTTACATTGCACAACCTTCAATGTTGCTAAC